>NC_139352.1:95049100-95404100 GCF_055883805.1 Amblyomma maculatum
CGACGAGTCACCCAATGATTTACTAGAGCTTGTAAATTACTCTACTAGGACCCTATCGATTCCTGATGTCTGCGCCTATCAAAAGTTGTCCCTGTTCCTAAAAATCAAAGTGAAGGGCTATTATAAGATAATATTAGACCAATTTCTTTAACTTCGATTCTGATGAAACTGGTTGGAACGTGTGCTGTATAGCCAAATGATGCCCCTCATCACCGAAAAAAGAATGCTGAGTTCCTGTCAAATTGATTTTGGCCGGATAGCTCAATATGTCGTGCGCCCACTGATCTAGAAAGTCGTGTCCGGTTAACCCACCGTCACCTCCAATATGCTGCACTTGTTACTCAATTTTATTGCTGTCAACGTGGGGTATTCTCAGCTAAATTCCGACGAACACAAGGGGTGCCTCAAGGTTCAGTTCTCTCTACCATGTGCTACAAATCTACATACTACAAACGGCTTTGCAGACATTTTGTGCACCTAGTATATGTTACGACTCTGGATCCCTTTTCGTGACACATGCACTCTCATATTCCTGAAGTGCAAAAAAGTGTGCACATTTGAGCTATTTTAGCTTCTTTTTGTGTTGTTAATCGTTCTGAAGCTGGGTGCCGGTCTCTATCTTCTTTCGCCCTTTCCGCATCATTTCTGATATACGCTAGCCAGACACGGCCGGCATCTCCGTTCTTGGTCTTCAAGACTTGTTAAGTGACCTAAAATGCTCGGAATCATTTACCGACATTCTTATAGGCTTGAACATTATCGCTATAACCCGCTATTAGCTCTACATGAATCGTCTTGAAAGGGTGGCCCTTAAAATTCAGAAATCGGAATTCAGGAATCAGAAACAGTGCTTCCAGTCACCAAAAAGATGCTCCTATTTTTTACTTGGTGCTCTAGCACTGTTCTGGGGTGCTATACGTAACAGAGTTTTTATATTCCGCTACAAGTAGATAAATATGCGCTATTTTGATGCATCCAATGTACGCCTTCTTCAAAGTTACGATTATGACAATACGAATTTTGCAGCCGTCCCTCGTATGCAGAGCTAGGATGGAGAAAAGAACGTCTGTGTAGAGTGGATTGGAAACAGGAATTCCTCGCGGGGGGCCAAGTGGGAGTGGCTTAGCTGTAGCAGAAGCGAATTGCATGTGTGCAGACTACACCCACTCGCGCATCCCTCAGCTACCGTCATAATTCGCACACCCAATTCGGTTCAAATACGTAAAATCTCCACCTTTTTTTTTTTCTGTATTATAAGAAGAATTATTACAGTACTTTCCGGTATGTAACTCGCATTTTTTATGCGTCGCACCCCTCCAAACAGCGAATTTTGTATAAAAAGAAACACAGACATGTCGTACTGGTGTATGAGACCCACTTGTCCATTCTGCCGAAAACTGATTGAGGATCCCGATGTGAGAATGTGTGACGAAGAAAAGCAAATAACAAAACGCATTCAGGTACATTAGATACAAGAAGACGCTAAAAAAATTGGCTGTGGCTTAGCTCGGTTAAGCCAGGACATCAGAAGCGAAAGGCTTCGGCGATGCCATGGCTTAGCTCATGGTCACTTTCACTCTGCTCGCTGTTAAAACTGGTGGTAGTCGAAAGCCATCTTTGAGCCTTTTGTCGTCGTCGTTTCGCCAGGCGCTCCTTTCTTTGCTTAAGGGTCTCCACCGCTCGTTTGTCTAGACGCCTCTTATTATATCGATCTTTTCTGCGTTCGGAATCTTCGTTAGTTGTCGTGTTCGCCATACTCAAATGACGCTCAGCGTCTCTTTGTCACCCTGCAACAAGGCGAGCCTCCCACTCGTCCGGCAGCTTGTTGAGCCCTACATCTGGGATTTCTCCACTCCTTCTCGGCCAATTTCCACGCCACCACTTTAGCATCGCCTTCTTCCATGGCCGCCTGCTCTCCCCTCCTATATTAATATCGACCGCTCCGACCACAGTCGCGTATCTGAAGCAGCGCGCGGCAGCAGCTAAAGGTCAACCGGCAGAGCCAGCATGCGCCTCTCATCTGACGTCACGCGGTTTTCGCGGAGCTGCGGCAGCGGTAGCGGCGGCAGCGGCGGCTCGACTACCTGCGCGTCTCCTCTGACCTCACGTAATTTCGCGCATGCGCAACTCTGGCTTTCTCTGACGACGATGCCACGCTTACCCCGGTGTTTACTAGCCTAGTGAAACTTTTCGCTTCAAAACATTCACCATAAAATACTGACATGTGCTGTGCGATGTCAGCGCACGTTAAAGATCCCCAGGTGGTCGAAATTACTCCGTAGCCCTCCACTACGGCTCCTCTTTCTCTTTCCACTTTCACTCCCACCTTCCTCCCTTCCCTTAGGCGCGGTTCAGGTGTCCACAGAAAAAAGTGTGACAGATACTGCGCCTTTCCCTTCCTGGAAACCAACCAACCAACCTTACACAATAGCCCCTTACACGAGTGCCTCACAACAAGCCTGCCGCAAGCTCTCTCAATCATGGCATCTGCTGTAAGGAAAAGTTCACATGCCTTCTTTCTACTATGCACTTACCTCTCCCTCGTAGCCTACCGAGAATGGAGGAGGTGTCACTAAGGATTGGGGCTACGGCGGCCCTTACCCCGTCGGTGACGTGCCGATGACGCTCTCAAGAAGATGCAGTGATGAGCACATGTCTTAAATATCGAAGGCCATCCGCCAATGTAGAACATCGCCAGCTTTTATGGATATTTCCAGGAATAAAGCCATCAAGAATTAGACGCCTACAAGATGATGGACTGTCGGCTAAACGAAAGCAAGACATGCACTTGTTGCTAATGGACATTAACCGCCCGTATTCACAAACACGCCTTCACTCGAACTTCTACTCCAAGCGGCCCTCGAGGCCTGTTTTTCGTTTCACAAAGCAATCTCCACTCCAATCGCTCCTCAAGCGGCGGAGAAATTCTCGAGAATCTCGAGTCTGCGACGACGCTACCTCGACCGTCACTCCGCTTGTAAACATGGCCGACATCGCATCGTTCGCTCGCTGTGTGGAATTCGTTCTGTCGGTATACCAAACTTTTCACGAAAGAAGATACGACAAGGATGCACCGAACCTTTCGATAAAGCATCAGCTGAGAGTGACAGTGACCCGGGACTTCTGGCACGCTATCGTTTTACGAATGTGGTCATGGCTAGCTTCCGGCCGTCCCTGCCGCTCACGCCGAACATGGATAACCGTGATCAGCCACCGACGACTGTGTTTGATGTCGCATCGTCGCATTTCGCGTGTGTGGCGCGGGCACATTTCAATAGGTCGTCACTGGATAAATGGATAACCTTTTCGGAGCCCACCGAGTGCAGAATTGAGGCGCGATTTGGCCGAATGGTGAGCTCGCCCGCGGCCGGAGTCGAGCTGCGGCGGCGCACTTTCCGTGGCTCGCCCCGCGCGCTTCCACAGACGGCACCGAACTTGTGGGGGAACAGCGTGTTGTATCCAGTAACCTGGCGAGCACCGGAGGCGCGGTGGGACTGTGCGGACAAAAATGGCTTGCCCGTCGCCTGAGGGTACGTAGTACGTCTGCGGACGCGCGGCCGGCGCGGCGCTGTCGAGGAAGCGCGTTGGTGTGCTCCTCCTACGGAGGGATATTCGCGGCCGACGAAGAGCATGGCTTTTCAAGCACGTTTTCAATTAGGGCTCCCTACTTGTTTGGAAACCGCACGCGGCATTTTCTTCTGGAGGGTAGGATTCAGCGTGCATGAGCTGCAATGCGCTGCGAAGCAGCACGCATGTTTAGCTCACCTCCGAGCAGGCCAGAGCCATTCTCGTAGGAGCAGTAGGAGTTCGCGGCTTGTACTTTTTTTTCTGCAATGTATTTTGACGCTAGGCAATAAAAAAAAGCATGGTTAAAAAAAATGTCGGTCAAGCCTGTCAATAAAAAAAAACGTCTGTGAAAGCCTGGCAATAAAAAAAGGCAATGCGGCAAAGGCCGAGCGTAGATCTCACACCAAAAAATAAACTGAAGTATTCACACCCTTTCTCGAAGCTGACGTCACCAGCAGCGACTATTGCCAGATGCGAAAACATTTTCAGCCATTTTTCACAGCCGCCCTTTTCATCCAGCCCACAAAACAAGTTACACTATGCTGTTAACGTCGAGGTGAAAGTTGTTTAGAAGACTTGACATGAAAAACTGAGCATGTTACACAGTTCAGCACGCAGTTTTCGGGCCGCAAGTTCATCTTAATCTCGTCCCTATATGCCACTTGCGCTGCTCCGAGGAGAACTTGTCGGAGGAAACGCCGAGGGGCGTTCATGAATCCGAATCGGCCCTGGAGTGGAGTAGCGGCTGTATTATCCGCTCCAACGAGTGGAGGTGGAGCTTCGAGTCGAGGCGCGTTTGTGAATACGGGCATAAGAGCCAGAGCGTGCTCCGATTTCTTGAAGAGAACAGTCTACATAACTTACTTTAGGCTAACGACCGCCCTATTCTATGCCGTTTTTCATGTCAAGTCTTCTAAACAACTTTCGCAACCGACCTCGACGTTAACAGCATAGTGTAACTTGTTTTGTGGGCTGGATGAAAAGGGCGGCTGTGAAAAATGGCTGAAAATGTAGCAAGATTTCGAATAAAAAATGGCACTGCACAAAGGAGACGGGGCAATTTTCTTTCCCTCCAACCTTCCTCCATTCCCAAACAAGGCGGTTCATGTGTCCCGAACGACATGCGAGAGATACTCCCCCTTTTCTAAACTAATTCAAACTTCATAAACATATACCGCGAGAGCTAAGTTGCGTCTGTCAACATTTTAACCGCTCTTGCAAGTTGAAACGCCCGCACTGTGGGAAAAAGTCCTCGGAGTTTTTCCACATGGCATAGGCATGTGAAAATAGCCCAAATCTACCCCTCTTACCAAACCCTTCCCGAGAGAGCTAGCTGGGAGGCGGCTCTGCTCGGCTGCTCTAATCTGATGGCACAATGGGCCTTGGTGGAGCGGGCTCGGACCACAATCGACGCTAATGGGCTCCCATAAGAGGCAGTCCACCTAGTAATTGTATGGGGCAACCGCTTAAAGACCGCTGCCGTGCCCTCCCTATTTTAAACGTAAATGTTTTGCAGCGTGAGCTTCACTATAGTGCCTAGAATATACTGACAGTATATTCTAGGCACTGTAGCTTCCCTGACTGCACTCTCGCTGGCTTCGCGTGGTTGTCCGGCGACCGTACTACGCATGCGCGAGAAGCGAGTGACGTCACTGCGCGAAGCTCGCGAGCCTAGAGATTCCAGGTCAGGCAGCAGGAGTGAGCGGCCGCGCGTTCGATGAGCTCCGTCGAACGCAGCCGTTCAAGTCCAAGTTTCGACCTACGGCGTGCATTATACCGTTGGATTCGACTACACACGTGAAGTGGAGTCCGAGGAGACCGCACGTTCGGAGGTAGGCACAATAATTTGCCTATTTTTCGGCGGCCCACGCGGGACCGCTAGGCCTACCCGTAGGCCTAGCAGAAGAAAGACACTCTCGGCGGCGGGAGCCACAGAAGAGCGTGAGCAACGCAATGGAGCTGGTGGAGGGAGAGACTATCGACCCCGCGGAGCTAACTAAGGGTACGTGGTTTATTACGAAAAAGAAAGGCCGCGTAGTGCCCTTCGAAGAGGAAACGCGAACCGCTACCAAAGATGAAGAGCGGCGGACTACAGGTCACAAGGCCGCCATCGGAAGAAAGCTAGCGGCAAAATCGGTAGAGAAGCAGTCCGTGCAGATACCGAAGGACGCCGAAAAAATAATAATACGCCCCCGGGGCGGAGTCAGCCGTCTAATAGAAGGTGGAATGATTGAACTGGCTGAATCGATCGCCCGCGCCGCCGGCATCGAGCTCAAGGACGCCGAGAACGACATCTTCTCGGCAAATATAAAGCAACAGTCCATACTAATCGCCACTACTAGCGAAGAGCGTGGAAGAAGGTACGCGGCTTTGCGCGCAGTTCTTTGCGGCAGCGAAAATATAGAAGTAAAGGCCTATCCCGCTATGCCTGAAGATTGCGGCAAGGGAGTCGTGCACGACGTCCCCCTACGCTATTCCAACGAAGAGCTATTGGAGCGAATACGCAGGAGAAAGGAGAACCCTTCAGTGCTCGGTGTTCGCAGACTGGCAGCAACCTCCAAGACAATACTAATCCTCTTCGAAGATCAGAAGGTACCGCGCTGGGTGTACCTATCTCCTTTCGCGCAAAGATGCGTCTTGTACAAGAAGAAATATGAAGTTTGCCACGCGTGCGGGCGCATGGGACACCGAGACGACGTCTGTCCGGATCCGACGAATAAAAAGTGCCGCGGATGCGGCATGGAAAACCCGAAAGAAGGTCATCTGTGCGAACCGAGATGCCAGCTATGCGGAAAGAATACCTCCTCGGCGACAAGCGATGCCGGGAGATATATAGAACCCCATACATCACCAAAAAAAAAAAGACGTTGGGAGAAAAAACAGGGTCAGCAGGAACAACTGAAAATGGCTGATGCAACGCAAGACTGCGAGCGAGAGGGACGCTCAAGAACCAGAAATGGTGAAGAGGACCCCCGGCTACTAAAAAGGAGATCGAGATCAAACAGCAAGGACTGCCACCACTTCACAGCCAAAGAGGGGGACTTCCCAAGACTGGAGGAAGGAGCCACTGCCAACTCTACGCGACGCCGCTCGAGCTACGGTACCAGGGACCGATCCAGCTTTGGACGAAGGCGCTCCAGTTCGAGGACCTTGGCCGACTCATCCACTGCCAGCAGCTCCGGGTGCTTTACATGGGACCCCAAGACGTCGTGGGGACCACCTGCACGCAGACGCAGTCCGAGCGAAGATCGAAAAACGGTAAGCTTCGCGGTTAGCAGTTCCCAGGTAAATAGGGAGGCAGACGAGAGAACTAAAAAACTAGAAAAAGAGAATCGAGAGCTCAAGAGCATGCTCAGCACGCTCAGCACGCTCACTACAGAGATTCAAAATTTAAGAATGGAAAAGAGTACCCCTCCTCCTCCACCGAGGAACCAACTGGTACCCCAAAAACAGGTACAGAAACAGATGCCCTGACCCAAATTCAACAAAATGGACAGGCGCAGTAAAAATGAAGACTCTGGTGTGGCAGTGGAACTGCCGCGGCTTCCAACGAAAGCGAGCGCTCTTGCAACAGCACTTAGAGCAGAGCGCAGAAAAACCTTTAGCTATAGCCCTTCAGGAAACAGGAAAAGGTCTACCAAAATTATCGGGATATCAGGCGTTCCACGGTGACCGGGGAGAAAAATCCCGCGTCTCCACTCTAGTTAAAAGACACAGCGGTAGTCGAGCATGAGGTCAACTCGAGAGACATCGAAGCTGTATTAATAGAAGTTATCACTGGTCGCAAGGAAGAGGCTAGTCTCTTCATCTTAAATCTGTACAGCACCCCCCAGCAGAGAAAGGTACGTTTCCGCGCCCTCTTCCGCAAAGCGATCAAAACAGCAGGAAGCAATACTCTTATAATTCTAGGAGACTTCAATGCCGCCCACCAAGAATGGGGCTACAATAGACACGACCCCAAGGGTAGGCAACTGTGGGAGAACATACATGAGCTCGGCCTCACCCTGCTGACGGACCCTAGCTGTCCGTCCAGGATGGGAAACAGCGTCTGTGCAGACACCACCCCGAACCTTACCCTAGGAAAAAACACGGGAGACGCAGTCTGGAAAAACAGAGCTCAAAATTTTGGCAGCGACCACTTTGTTCTGGCTCTCACCCTCAGCAAGGGCGTCAAAACGCGTCGCCTCAAAAAACCCAAAATCACCGATTGGGACAGGTTTAGGCAAATCAGAGAAAACTGCGAATCGGGAGATGAAATCCAAAACATAGAGCAATGGGCAGAGACGCTTAAGAAACAAGTAGAGAAAGCAACCACGACCCTACGGGAGGACGATGCGCAGGTGACGGTTGACAGCAAACTCCTTCATATGTGGGAAGCAAAATGCGGCATGGAGAGGCGTCTCCGGTCGCAAAGATAGGAACCTTAGGCGAAGGATAGCAAGATATAACAAAGAGATTGAAGATTACGCAGTAAAGCTTTGCGAACAACACTGGTGTAGTAGGTGTGACGAGATGGAAGGGAACATGAGCCTTGCTAATACGTGGAGCCTACTCAGACACTTACTTGATCCTGACAATTCGAAAACTCAATCGGGCATAAGACTGACGAAAGCCAGACACGCGTTCGAGGGCGCGGACGGGGAACTCATGGCGAAACTAATTAACATATACGCAGGCGACACACAAACCTTACCCCTGCCGGATTACGAAGGACCCTTAAACGAGGCCCTAGACACGCCGATCACGGAGGCGGAGGTTCGCGCCGAAATATTATGCCTAAAAACAAAATCGGCTCCCGGCCCAGACGGAATCACAAACAAGGTTCTCCGAAATTTGGATGATAATTCCATCCGCGCGCTCACCAAATACATGAGAATCGTATGGGACAGAGGCCGCCTCCCACAACAGTGGAAGACGGCAAACGTAATTTTGATACCGAAGCCAGGCAAACCCCCTAAACTAGAGAACTTACGACCAATCTCTCTAACATCCTGTATAGGGAAATTGATGGAGCAGGTAGTCCAAACGCGACTAACGCGTTTCATGGAGCTTAACGACCTGTGGCCGCACGAAATGGTTGGGTTCCGGCCCGGCCTGTGCACACAGGACGTAATGCTCCGCTTGAGACACGATATCATAGAAAGCGAAACCAGGGACGCGAGGGTACTACTAGGTCTAGACCTGACAAAGGCGTTCGATAACGTAAAACACGCGGCAATTCTTTCTGGCCTCCAAGAATTGGGGGTCGGAAAGAAAACGTACGACTACGTAAAAGACTTCCTGTCTGGTAGAACGATAAAGAAGTTTCAGGACATTGAATCCTCCACCGTCAAACTAGGAAGCAGGGTACGCCACAGGGGTCGGTGCTGTCCCCGTTCCTCTTTAATGTTGCCATGCGAAACCTCCCGACAGAACTGAGGAAAGCGGAAAACTTGAAATTCAGCATGTACGCGGACGACGTCAACCTGTGGGTTACTCAGGGGAGTGACGCGAGCATCGAGGAGCGCTTGCAAGCGGCGGCGGACACCGTGGTGTCCTACGCGGCCGAAAGGAGCCTCTCGTGCTCTCCCCAAAAATCGGAACTGTTTATCTACAACCCGAAGGCACTCAGGTGTAAACGCCAGATAAACATCAGCGTAACAGTAGACGGCCAAATAGTGCCAAAAGTCGAACAAATTAGGATCTTGGGGTTGTTTCTACAAGCAGATGGGTACAACGATACAACAGTAAAGAAACAACGCGTACGCCACGCAAGTCACGGGTTTGTTCAGGAGAATCGCACTAAAGGGTCGGGGCCTTAAGGAACGAAGCCTCCTGAAACTATGCAGGCTTACATCACTAGCCGCATATGTTACGCCACACCATTCCTAAACATTAGATCAGACGAAAAGCAGAGAATAGACGCACTCATCAGACGATGCGCGAAGAGGACTCTGGGACTACCCATCTCGACCTCGACTGAACGCCTCCTCGAAATGGGGGTGCACAACAATTGGACGGAACTAGCTGAGGCTGTGCGCATGGCGCAACTAGAAAGATTAAGCAGAACCACCACGTGCAGAACCATCCTCGGCTGGGTGGGACTGCAGTCAGATAGAGAAACAAGCCACAAAGTAGACATTCCACGAGAGTGTCGCGAATATATAATAGTGCCCCCCTACCTAAAAACATGCACCCTACGTACAACAAGGAGAGGAGACAAAAGAGGGTCGAGACGCTCGCAAAGAAAGCGGGGAAAATGAAGCCGGGGGAGGTCGCCTACGTGGACGCGGCTAGCGGGAAGTTGGGGGCGGCGGTGGCTGTGGTCGTCAACGGCCGCGGCGTGCCCGCCGCCGCCGCGTCCGTTAGAAGCCGAAATGTAGACACGGCTGAAGAAGTTGCAATAGCGCTCGCTTGCGTTGGAACGGAAGCCAGCATAGTTATTAGTGACAGCAAAACAGCTGTCTGGAACTTTGGAAAAGGGAGGGTCTCGACGGAGGCAGCCAAAATTTTAGAGAAAGGAAAACTTGAAAGAAAGATTCGAATTATTTGGACCCCCGCGCACGAGTCCGTCCCCGGCAACGAGGCGGCGCACGAGCTAGCCCGAGCTCTCTACTTCCGGGCAGCCGTAGAGCCGCCTGATTGCGATGGGATGGACGAGAGGCTGCAAACTTATAAGGAAATTTTAGAACACTACAGACTTAGCAGAAGGTCCCTGCCACCACCGGACCGAACGCTAACTAACAAGGAGGCCGTCGCTTGGCGGCGCCTGCAAGCTCGGAATTTCCCAACTCCCGTCTGGCTTTTCCACACGCAAGTGGAGGAAAAGGCGGACGATAAATGCGAAACCTGCGGAGAAAGGGGTACTCTTGATCACATAATCTGGCAATGCCTTGATTCCCCTGGCGCCAAAGAAAACATGTACAGTAGAGAAGCCTGGGAACTGCTACTGCGGAGCGAGTCCCCCGCCAACCAGCAGCAAGCTGTCCGCCTGGCGGCTGAAGCCGCGAAGAAACACTGTCACTTCGCCTGTCTTTAGTCGCGGAGGCCCCAGCCTCCGTCCCATAGGCCTGCGTGCCGGGGGCGGGGAGTAGGGGGCCTCCTACATCGGTGGAAAAATAAAGTTCATAACAACAACAACTCGCGAGCCTATTCATCGCCATTGGTTAACAGGAAACGAAAAGCTCAGTATCTGCCACACTTGCTGTGTGGACACCTGTACCGAGCAGTAATGGAAGGCAGGAATGCGAAGGCGAAAGTGGAAAGGGAGCCGTAGTGGAGGGCTGCGCATTAATGTCGACCACCTTTGGATCTTTCTTTTAACTGATTTATTTATAGGAAGGGAAAGGCGCAGTAACTGTCTCACTTGTTTTCTGTGGACACCGCAACCGCGCCGTAAGGGAAGGGAGGAAGGTGGGAGTGAAAGTGAAAAGAGAGAAAGAGGAGCCGTAGTGGAGGGCTACGGAGTAATTTCGACCACCTGGGGATCTTTAACGTGCGCTGACATCGCACAGCACACGGACGCCTCTTCGTTTCGCCTCCATCGAAACGCAACCGCCGAGGTCGGGTTCGAACCCGGGTACTCCGGCACAGTAGTCGGGCGTCTTACCACTGCACCACCCCGGCGGGGCTGGATCTTTCTTTGATGACCACTGATATCGCGGAGGTGGACGAGGGTGGCTGCTCCTGGCCCTGGGCGGTGGGCTCCTGACAGGTAGCCCACCGTCGTTTGCGGCGGGGGCTAACCTGCCACTGGTTGGTTGTACCTGTTGTAAGCCTGCATTGCACCCGCTAACGTGCGCTGACATCACACAGCACACGACGCCTCTTTGATGGAGGCGAAACGAAGAGGCGTAGTGTGCTGCGCGATATCAGCGCACGTTAAAGATCCCCAGGTGGTCGAAATTACTCCGTAGCCCTCCACTATGGCTCCTCTTTCTTTCTTTTCACTTTCACTCCCACCTTCATCCCGTCCCTTACGGCGCAGTTGAGGTGTCCACAGAGAACAAGTGAGACAGTCACCATGCCTTTCCCTTCCTATAAATCAATCGGTGGTGGAAGAAATGCTATTGCGACGCGCATTTTGTGGCGTGAGCTACACTGGCCGCACTCCCGCTGGCTGCGCATGGTTCTTGCATGCCCAGCTGGGGAGTTGTAGATGCACTATGCGTTGAGGCTAGCGACATAAACCCGACGCTAGACTCTCTTAGCCCTCCTTTGAAAGAAGAGTTCAACCGGGACCTGGACAGCGATCTTCACATCTAGACAACGCAGTGGGAATCCACGATTGAGCTCGTCTACCATAGGCAAACCTTCCGATCAAAGTACTGCGTTGGATCCACAGAGACGGCTGCCATAGAGACTGCCGTTGAGACTGACAAGCAGCAACGAGGAGAACAAAGAGAACCATACCAAATGGCATAATAAATACTCTTCACTTCATAAAATATCCTCTTTAATTTAGCCATAATTACACGTACCATTGCTAACTAGCGGTGTAGTCATGAAGAACTGAGATAATTGATAAAACTTGACCAAGATAAACAACTGAAATAACAAGAAGTGTAACAAGGGAACGCGAATGTAAACGACAAAGAGTAACCAAGATAAATCAGTACCTCACGCATATCCTGGCATAGCTGAGCTAAGCCACTGCCAATTTTTATCACCTCTGCCATTCCTACTACTGCGCTGTGTTCCTAATTATTTCTCAGTTGATTCTTTAATTTAATTGGTTCGCATGAAGGGAAAGGCGCACTATCTGTCACAGTTGCTCTGTGATACCTGAACCGCGCCGTAAGGGAAGGGAGGAATGTGGGAGTGAATGTAAAGAGAGAAAGAGGAGCCGTAGTGAAGGGCTATGGAGTATTTCCGACCACCTGGCGATCTTTACGGTGCGCTGACATCGCACAGCACACGGATTCATGACTGACACCAATTCGTTCATCTCAAATGATAAATCTCGAATAGCAGCCGTACGCAGTGCATGTATTGCTGTGCTATGTATGTTACTTCACTCGTCTAAACCAAACGTTTTTTTCTTACTTGATTAATAACTCAAGCCCTTTTAAACAACTATGCGATCATTTCAATATGTCGCTAAGACGCGTGTCGTTGCTGGCTAGCTCTGGATAAAAGTAGATCATATTCATCGAACGGCCGAGTTGGCCATGTCGGCACCTTTATGTTACAATGTGAATATTCGAATTTAATTTTCTATTGTATAATATAACTGTAATGTGCTAGATATATTAGTTCAGAAATTTTTTTGTTGAAATTGTTTGGTGTAAATAAAACTTCTCTGTGTGGGGCGTCGCTTTAGTATTGTAATGCAGACGCGTGTCGTTGCTGGCTAGCTCTGGATAAAAGTAGATCATATTCATCGAACGGCCGAGTTGGCCATGTCGGCACCTTTATGTTACAATGTGAATATTCGAATTTAATTTTCTATTGTATAATATAACTGTAATGTGCTAAATATATTAGTTCAGAAATTTTTTTGTTGAAATTGTTTGGTGTAAACAAAACTTCTCTGTGTGGGGCGTCGCTTTAGTATTGTAATGCAGTCTGTTGTTTAATGACACAATAATGAGAACGTTTGTATTTATGTTTTAAGAGTAGCACACTGTTTCAATAATATCCTTTGAAATTTCTAACAAACTTGTGATGCCATATAAATATCGATGAGAAGTCATTATGGCTATTAATGGCAGAGCTCTCGCGCGGACTCCAGCGCGGAGCAAACGCTTTTTGGAGTGCAAACATTATGTATGTATGTGTGTGTATGTATGTATGTATGTATGTATGTATGTATGTATGTATGTATGTATGTATGTATGTATGTATGTATGTATGTATGTATGTATGTATGTATGTATGTATGTATGTATGTATGTATGTATGTATGTATGTATGTATGTATGTATGTATGTATGTATGTATGTATGTATGTATGTATGTATGTATGTATGTATGTATGTACGTATGTAATGAATAATTTTTTAATGAGCCGGCAAACGACGGGTTAAAACGTCGTTACGCTGGCCAAGCGTTGACCCGGAGTTATGTCCTACTCTGCACTACCTCATTTGGCCCGTTTGTGGTGGGTTGTGAGGCTGGTGCTTTTCGAGCGCACTCCGGAGCTACTGGATGGCCCATAGTTGAATGCCCTTGTCTGTACTTTGCACAACACTTTGAAGTTCCGGCGGGCATGTCCTGGGTGCAGCTTCGGTCGGGAACCTGGCAAAATCCCACATGATGTGCCTCCCGACTAAGTGCCGGGTGAGGCGGCGGCATTGTACGTCGACCTAGGCGGTAAAATGTAGTCACTTCCTCGGAACTGCTCATTCGGTCTTTTGTTTCGAACCACCGCTCGGGCGTGGAAGGTAAGCGCTCGCGCCGCCGAATGGGCCGTCCCGTTGTGATTCGGTGAGAATGCACAATCTCCCGCGTGCGCCGGGAACCACTTGATGCGGATAGTGTTGCCACGGTCTTGAAGCTGGAGCTTACTGATGATGGTAGCCGCACGACTGCCGACTGGGACCTCGGAGATTGTAACCCAGGGACGTCAGTATACTGCGGCCTGTCTTGGTGGAAGAGAGGCGCTCCATTTGCACAGTGAGCTGCGCCTCGGCTATTTATTCTAATGTGTTATGGACGCCGAGCCGTACTCATGGTCCCCATTAATCCCAGCGCCTTGTAAACCCGTCTGATCGGCGTGATTATCTTTCTCCTGTCAGTGACCTGCCAGTTGAGGTAGGCCGCAACGTAGGCGATGTGAGTGATCACGAATGACTGGACGAGGCGAAGAAGGCTGTCTTTATAGCGCCCGCCTTTTCTTTACTATATACTATACTATAGCTTCACGCATGCCTGCCAGTCGGGTCGAGACTCGGTGTATGAGCCGGATAGCGTCCATTGCCTTGGTGGCAATCTTATTGATGGTCTCGTCATTGCGGCTGTTCTTATTTAGTAGCAGATCCAGGACCCTGATCTAGGGAACTTCGGGGATGCGCTGCCCCTATGCAGTCACAATCTTTGTGATCGCACTCCCGAGGGAGAGCGCATTTCCGTCCCGGTTGTAATGGTGTGAGGACGAACAGCTGGAATTTGGCGGGCGAGCACACAAGGCCTGCGCCGGCAAGGTGTTGCTCGATGGCAATGACAGCCTCTTGTAGCTGCTGCTAAATGCTGGCGTCGGTGCCACCTGCCGCCCACAGGGTAATGTCGTTGGCGTAGATAGTATGCCGGACGCCGGTCCCTTCTACTGCCCTCGCTACCCCGATCGTAACAAGGTTTAAGAGCAACGGCGAGATGGCTGAACCTTGCGGGGCACCCGTGCTGCCGAGCTTGTGTTCGGGGAACGTATGGTCTCCGGCGTGCAGTTCCACCATGTGGTTGGTCAAGAAGCCTTGGATGTAATTGTAGCTCGCTACCCTCATGTGTGGCTGAGTGTTTGACTTTGTCGAATGCACTTTGTAAATTAAGTCCCAGAATAACTTTGCTGTCTTGTGTCTTGTTGTCGATTATTTCTTGTTTGAGTTGTAGCATGGCGTCTTGTGTGCTGACTTTGCGCCTGAAGCCAATAATCTTATCCGGATATAGGTCTACCTTTTCCAGGTACTCCTGCCACCGGTTGGCGGCCAAGTGCTCTAGCACCTTGCCCACGCAGGACGTGAGCGAGATGGGATTCAAGTTGCCGATGTCCGATGGTTTACCCGGTTTCGGGATTAGGATTGTTCTTGGCGTTTTCCACTGTCGGGGGAACTTGCCCGAACACCAGCATTCGTTGTAGTAGCGGGTTAGGGTCTCGATCGATGCATAGTCGCGGTTGCGTAGCATCTTGTTGGTAATAAGGTCGGGGCCGGCTGCTGAGCGGGTGTTGAGCTGGTGCAGCGCTACCCGTACCTTGACATGGTAATGTCTCGGTCAAGCCACGCGTCGGGCAGCCCGCCGTATGGCGGGTGGCTTTCCGTTGGCGTACGTGGCAGATACTTGGCTTCCAGGTTCTTGATCACGATGTCTTTTCCTTGTTGTTGTGTGGTGGAGGCCAGGCGATCGCGCTGGTGTGACTTAGTCTTAGTTTCGTTTAGGAGGTGCCGAAATAGATTCCATGTGCAACCACGATGTAGTTGCCCGTCAGCTCGGTTGCAGACTTCGTTCCACTGCTGACGGCACAAGACCTTGCAGTGATGTTGAATGGCCCTGTTTAGGTCGTGCACCTTCTTTCTCAATTTGCGATTCCGCCGTTGCCGCTTCCAGCGCGCCTGTGTCGAACGTTTGGCCTCGATCAGATGGGCCAGACGACTGTCCATAGCTGTGAGGTCCTCGTCCGTTTAAATGGTCTTGGTGGCCGAGTGCACTGCACTGCGGAGCTCTTTCGACCAGGTTTCGATGTCTGTGATGTCTTGCGCTGTGGGTGGACCGTCCCAATCCGTCCACTTGTGTGTATATGCGTTACCCCGGAAATGATTGGGAATCGTAATTTCGAGGATGTAGCGGTCACTGCCCAGGTCAACTCCGGTGTTCCGCCATGTTACTTTGCCGGTGTGGTCGTTCTTGATGAATATAAGGTCTGGCTTGGTGTCTCGTGCTACGAAATTGCCGATTAGGATATGATGATTGGGATCAGTGATCAGGGTACGGTCGTGGTCCAGGGTATCCTGTAGTAGGTCCCGTCACTTTGCCGTTTCTTTCACGTAACCCCACGCTCGATGGGAAGCTTTCAAGCCTCCTCCAATAAGCAAAATAATGCCTTTAGCTTGGGTGCAGGCTGTGTGTACAGGGTCTTGAATTTCTTGTTTGCTGCTTGGGGTTATTGTAGATGTTAGCGATGAACAGGCTGTCTTTCCGTTGTTTGCTTGGGATGATTTAGGTAAAGGTGTATTCCACCCTGCTGCGGCCGTGTCGGAGCTGATGTTCAATGAACGTGAGCCCTTTGAGGACGAATGTGCAGACGCCTCGCCCCTCCGCTGGGCTAACGTGAGCGCGATACCAAGCGAGGGTTGGGTTTGCCGTCACCGTTTCTTGCAGCAGAATGATGTCAGGTTTCTTGGTTACCGTGGTGATGTGTTGTTGCAGCACTACTCTCTTGTTGTTGTAACTGTGGCAGTTCCACTGCCAGACCGTAAGGCCCGGTAGCGATCCTATTGTGGCATGGGGCTGGGACATGGTTGTGATGGAGTAGGGGCTTGCATCTGTTTTTGGAGATATGGGTGTTTTGTGAATTGCGGGGCTGCATACTATGGGCTTGAGGGTTTGTTCAAGGAAGTCGAAGCGCTCCGTTATACTTCGGTAGGACGTGGTGATTAGTTCCTCCAGCCGCGCCAGGCGTTGGACAGTGACGGCAGCCGTGTTGGCGTAGGTGTTGGTGATCGCTTCAATTTTGGTTTCGAGCTACGTACTCGGAGTTCAACTCAGGTTTTTGAGTCGCTGAGTCTTGGTGACCTTGCATGAAGACGGATACTGCGCTTACCTTTCCCAAGAAAGCGGTTAAACAAAGCATATCAAAATCGCGCCATGTAAAGAACTTGTGAGAAGGATAGCAATACCTTTTAAGGGGTAGTTCAAAGAGGCTGTTGAGCCGAAACGATATTTGTTGGCAACGCGTGTCAGAAATCATCGGGGACTGCGTAAAAAGAAATTTAAAGTACAAAAAAATTTGAATGTCTTTTTGACGTCTCTTAAGAGGAGAATGGCGAACGCCTACCCTTCCTCTCCTATCAATTGCCTTTTATCGGCTTTCGTTGCAGTGCTACATATAAATGGTTTACAGAAACGGAAATGCGCTCTATCTGGCACACTTTCTCCGGCAAGCGTGTTTGGACGGTACACCATCACTCCTGCCACGTGCCGTTTCTTGGCGCGCTTTAAAGTGTGAAATTGCAGATGGCAGGAGCTCTAGACAAGGAGAACACATATCACGGAATCTCGCGCACGAGTTTTTGTTCAATGAATTTAGAAAGGTTTTCGCCTTAATACATGCTTACGACGGCCGCCACATAACACATATCCCGCGAGTGCTCATACGATGCATGTAGCATCCGAAGTCTGACCGGTAGTTTGCACAACTGTTTTATTTCTATATTGTAAGGATATTGTAAGGATTGCTTGGTAGCCTAGGTTTAATAGAGACCTGAAGCCCAGGTCACACACAGAAGCGAATCACATTGATCGAGGATGATGGGTCTCCTCTAGAGAGAAGAATGGAGATGAAGCATCACGTGGACCCGTTTGAAAGATGAAGCGCCATATAGCGCTCACACTATTTCCCCCGCGGTAGTTGAAGCGGCCAGTCTGGCCGCATTTAGCCCGCAGCATTGCGCCGAAGAAAGGGCTTCATGCGTGAAACGTGTACAACTTCAGTTCCACTGCAACGGCTGTCCGGTGGATGGCAAACAAGGGAAATGCGATAATTGACAGCGGAGCTTTGTGCAATAACTGCGTACGGACCGATGAAACGTGGAACTTATCACAATGACCAGGAGTGCGTAATGATGTTCAAATTAATACCTCGTCGCCGGGACGGTATGAAACTTGGCGGTGAGTCGCATCGTAGCGACACTTGCGCAGTATCCCTGATTGGCTTCAGCGTTGAGGCAAGCAAGCCGGCGACACCTGTGCACTCGGGAATAGAACTGGGAAGAAACGATGAGGAGCAAGCAGGTGTAGAAAAGAAAGAATCATCAAGAAGTGTAGCAGGAGAACGGCCCTAAGCGAGGAAACACGAGTGTAACCTGTGGTCCGCTGTACAGCCGTGTTGTAGGTGAACGTAACAAAGAGAAAAAATACGTCCCGATTACGGTGATCCTGGTCCACGTACATGGACCACGTATCAGAGAGTGCGGCGAAATCGCTCAGTCGGAGGAAATCAGTGGTGTCTGTAGCGAATATAGTCGGAATCGCGCGAGTAATGGTGAAACGCGTTGCATAATCGGCCGCTACAGCGATCCATTTCTTGCCCGAGGCATAGACTGGAAAGGGTCCAATGAAATCAACACCAACACGGAAAAACGGGTCAGTCGGGATTGCGATTGGCTGCAGGTGTCCAGATGGCAATACGGATGGTTTTTTCCGACGCTGGCACAGCCCACATGCGGCCACGTAATGCTGGAATAGGCGATAGAGACCCGGCCAGTAAAAACGTCGGCAAAAAGCTGTAATACGTGCCGGACACGCCAAGATGTCCAGCAGTGAGAGCATCATCAAATTGTTCCAGGATGGTGTAGCGCAGGTGTTTCAGAACGACGAGCAAGAGCTCAGCGCCTTCAGGTCACATATTGCGGCGGTATAGTGCGTCCGCTTGGAGTACGAACATGGCGAGGGCAGGATGAGACTGGCCGGTACTCAGACGGTCGATAATAGACCGGTACGCGGAGTCCAAGCGCTGTTCGTCGGCTATGTGGGTAAAAAACCAATAACACCACTACACATATTCGTCAATGCCACAGTCCGTAGAGCTCGGAGGATCGACAGGGTGGCGGAACAAGCAGTCTGCATCTTGGTGAAGTCGATCAGACTTATAAAACCACGGAAAAGGTGTATTCTTGCAACCTTAACGCGCAGCATCTCAAATGTATAGTACGGTCTTTGAATGAAGGCCAGCCCAAGGCATGATGATCCGTGATAACAGTAAAGGGTCGCCCAAATAAATAAGGGCGGAATTTCGCAATAACCCAAACAAGAGCTAGGTACTCCCTCTCTGTGATAGAGTAATTTTGTTCTGCCCTAGATGGTAGGCGGCTGGTATATGCAATCAGGGATGCGGCTGTGGTGTCGCTGAGCTAAGATAGCTCCAATGCCGTGACCACTTGCGTCAGTGCGGAGTTCAGTAGGGGCCAAGGGGTTAAAATGGGCCAAGATGGGTGGATTGGTGAGAGCAGCGATACGTTCGGAGGAAGCTGCAGCTTGGTCAGCGCCCCAAGAAAAAGGTGCGTCTTTTCTCAGTGGGACGCTGAGAGGGCGAGCAAGGGCTGCGAAATTCGGGACGAAACGATGAAAATATGAACACAAGCCGAGAAAACTTCGAACATCACTAGATGAACGTGGCATGGGAAACGTACTACCGGCGCGAATCTTATCGGGGACAGGCTGAACACCAGAAGCATTCACTAAGTGGCCAAGAAATTTGGTCTCTCGATGGCCAAAACTGCATTTCTTGGAGTTGAGTTGAAGGCCTACGCGGCGGAATAGCTCGAGAATGGTAGAAAGGCGAGAGAGGTGGCTGTCAAAAGGGGACGAGAAAACAATGACGTGGTATAAGTAAAACAGAAAAGTCATCCGCTTGAAGCCGAGCAGTAGCGAGTCCACCATCCGTTCGAAAGTTGCAGGGGCGTTATATAGGCCAAAAGAATGACTGTAAATTGGTAGAGGCCATCATAAGTGATAAATACCGTTTTTTCTCTTTCTCGTTCATCGACGGAGGTTTGCCAGTAGCCAGAGCGAAGGCTGATGGAGGAAACGTAGCTGGCTCCATGTAAGCAATCAAGTGCATTGTCGATGAGCGGAAGAGAGTAGACTTCTTTTCTGGTCAACTTCTGGCCGAAAATCGACGCAGAATCACTCATTTCGATCTTCCTTTTTTACTAGCACAAGTGACGCCCAGGGGCTTTCGAAGGCTCAATGATGTCGTCGGCCAGTATCTTGTCGGCTTCAGGTTTTCTCGCCTGGCGCTCGGAAAGAAAGACACGGTATGGTCACTTGTGAATAGAAGCAGTGTCACCGGTGTCGATGCGGTGGGCTACAACAGACGTTTGGCCAAGGAGTCTGGTCCCAAAATCGGAAATGTCGCTGTAAGAAAGCAACAGGTTGTAGAGCGTGTCGACATAATCCGGTTGCAGTTCGGCCGAAATCATGCTCGAAACAGGATCACGGTCAAAAGGAGACGACACAAGAGCGGTAGGGGCTGTGCGGGCTGTAGAGGGAGGGTAGGAAGTAAGGGACGAAACTACACAGTCGGTCTGCAGGGAATGTTCAGCTAATGAAATTCCGTCGGGGAGGACTTAAGTCGACAAGCTGAAGTTGAGGATTGGGAGAGTGGTGAGATTCTGTGATACGTGTACGATGAGGTTTGAGATGATGACGTGCCGCTGCAGGACGACGTCTGTAATGGGGCGCGCCAGGTAGACTCCATCGGGCACAGGCATGAAAGGGCACATAGGATTGTAAACAGCTTCAGGAGGGAGGCGGGAATATTTTGCTGAGCGGAGGCGAGGTGGCGTGGAGAGGTCTTTAGAGCAGGGGTTAACGTCCAGGCGTAGAATGCTGGTTGAGCATCCAATAAGGGCTGAGCGAGCGGCCAATGAGCCAAGGCCAAGGATCATATCATGGGGGCATTCTTGAAGCACATGGAATAAGACTTGTGTGTGACGACCAGCAATGGTTACGCGAGCAGTACACATGCCAAGCACGGCAGCAGGGCTGCCATTGGCGACACGAAGGGGGGGCGAAACTGTCGGCATCAGGACTTTCTTCAGGCGACGACGAAACGAGGAACACAGAACAGAGAGTTGGGCACCGGTGTCAGTAAGGGCAGAGACAGGAACAACAACCACAAAGACTTCGATGAGGTTAGATTGTGGAGCAAAGGTCAACAGAGGCTTTTTCAGTCCGGGTCGTGAATGCAGCGTCACCTCGGAAGCTGCATCGTCTAGTTTTCCGAGAAGTGGCCGGCATACGAGTGTGAAGAGTTACGATGAGAAAAAGGAGAGTGGGAACGTCGGGTTTGCGGGAAAGGCGACCGGCCGGAAACACGAGCAGGTGGAACAGGATCGGCACGGACGGGTCAGCTTGGGGCGAGGAACGGTGCGGTGCAGAGACTTTACCGCGATTCACATAGTA
Source organism: Amblyomma maculatum (assembly GCF_055883805.1). Classification (NCBI taxonomy): domain Eukaryota; kingdom Metazoa; phylum Arthropoda; class Arachnida; order Ixodida; family Ixodidae; genus Amblyomma; species Amblyomma maculatum. The sequence continues at coordinate 95,070,485 of NC_139352.1, forward strand.
GAAGGGGGGTGATGGCAAGTACCAGCGGTTGCAGCAGTGACAGGAGATATGACTGACACGAAAACAGTTGAAGCAGATTGGGCGATCGCCGGCGGTACGCCTGTAATTAGGATTGCGGTAACGGTATCGAGGTAAAGCTGTGGGTAGAGGCAGCAGCAATCATAGGAAGGGCTGAGTTGGAGTAGAAGGTGTCCGGGACGTGTCCAGTAGAGATGCCCATATTAACAACCTCCTGGCGAAAAGCAGTCTGGATGAAGTATACCGTAGGCAGGGTGTTGTCCGTCAGCTGCGATGAGGAAACAGCGGGAGCCATGGCCTCGAGTTCGCGGCCGACGATACGGGTCAAGTTAGTCTGGTTGGAAGGCTGACGGAGAGTAGGAAGGTCAGTACAGGACGAGCTAGCAGCTATGTTCGACAGACGGTAAAAGCGGTGACAGATGCGTTTTTGCTTCGACTGCTCGAAGCGCCGGCACACCTGACTAACAGAGGCGACAGAAGAACAGTCCCCGCACAAGAGGAGATAGAAAGCGTCGTTGGCTATACCCTTTAGTATGTGGCTAACTTTGTCTTCCTCACTGATGGCCGAGTCGACTTTTCGGCACAGGGAGAGAGCGTGTTGTGTGTAGGAGATAAGATTCGGACGAAGTTTGGGCATGAGATGCCAGGTCTTTCTTGGCAGCAAGATGCCGTCCAATAGCTTGCCGAAGAGGTCGTGAAGCTTTTTTTGCATACATATCATGATGTCAGCTCGTCTTCGTCCCTTTCAAACCAGACGCGCGCGATTCCGGTCAAATGCAATATGACATTTGCTAGAGTGATCGTTGCAGCCCAGCGGTTATGCTTGCTTGCTTACTGGCTCGTAGAGGGCCAACCAGTCGTCCACATCAACGTTGTCGGTCCAACAGAAGGCACTCGGGTCCCTGGGGTGAGCCATGACGTTAGCTGGGGCGGCGGTTGCCGTAGATGGGGTGACGTCCGTGGACACGGTGTCAATCTTGACGCAGGTGTCCACTGCGGAGATCCAGCTTTTTGTACAGGATCGATTATTTCACCTCCACCAAAGATGTTACGCGTGAAAATCATGCACCAGTGGGCAACACCACTCCAGGATCGACGGGCTACGCTTAACCGCTAAGCTCAAACTGAGCGTCGTCTTCATCCACCCACCCAGACACTTCGTTTTTCACTTGCTGAATGTCAGCACGGCACATCAGATAACAATATGATTATAGCGTACCGTCATAAAATGCTCTGGAGCACTTATTTTTTTCTAAACAATAAGCAAATGCTGAACCCGCATGCATAATTAAACAAAACTTTACTTATGAAACATATTCCATGTGGCAAGCAAACATGTGCCATGTACATGAAATATACATTCCTTTATTAAAATAGAAGCTGTGAGTATTTCTGCTTGCTTTTCCCATCGTGGAAAGGCTGTTCAATTTATTAACATTGCATGAGTGCAAGTGCAAGGCAAAAAGGGCAGCGTTAGGGCCAACGTTTGAGACAGTCGTCGATGATTCCACGCTTCCCGTCGCGCGAAGTTCCTGCACAGCCATCGCATCATATGACCCCTCAGCTTGTACTCACGAACCGACCAGACAGATAATTAGAAAGCATCATTGTGCTCACTGTAAGTCATTATGGTTTGGTGGGCGCTGTTTAACACAGACAAGAAGAAAGCACGGGACTGGCACCTTTGTTTCTCTTCTTTTCTTCTCTTTGTATCCTTGTTAAAGAGCGCCCCACAAACCACCATGAACAACCTACAGCCAGCCAAACTTTTCCTTCTGTTGCTCTTTGAAATACCTCGGCTCGCGAAAATCAACCGCTCGAGTTAGCGGGCCGCATTGCTGCGCTTCGCAACAACGGCATCGATGGTTTCTTTATGAGAGCAAAGCATTTGCAATGAGAGGGTCGGCGTCTTCATTATTATTCCTCTAAAATATTGCGCAGCTGAAAAGTGCGCTTATGACGTCGCTTCAGTGCTTTCTGCAACTACAACAAGATGTCTCAGCTTACTTCACCACCCACCAAGCCTCCTATACTGCACGTTGAATTCGCCACGATTTTTACGGAGGCCGGCTCAAGTGGTTCGAAATGTAGTGCCCAACTTTGGTCATTTACAACAATGGCAACGCACACTTTACCTAATGAAACGTCATTTCGACGTAATCATATAATGTTTATGCATGACGTATTTCCCGCCACATACCGTTAGCCAAACCGATTTCGGGAGCCAGCTTGACAGTGGGCAGTTAATTTCAGCCTATTCGTAATACGAGCGCAAGGGCTTCCTTTTCAATCATATATACCTCTGTTTTCCCTCCACAATTACTTATAAATACCATCCAGACATCATGAATGAGCGCTGCTGATAATAATATTTCACACTCACGTCATATTTACGTCACCGCAAACAGTCATTTCGACGGAACGTAATTTCGCGCCACAAATTTGAAACACGTGAAAACCAATCAGAGAAACAACATGACGCTTAAAGGCGGTCATGTGTGTCGAAAATAGGGCCCCTGTAAGGCATTTATCTAATACTGGCTAAGCTACGGCTGACTTTCAGCTGGCCACTGCTACCGTACCGTGGCAGGCACTCTAGTGGCAGGTCCCGTCTGAGATAGCACAAATTGACGAGAGTATTTTTTTGTTGGCGAAGATTTTGTTGTATATAACATGACATTCGCACAAACCCCGGTTCCGCGAAGCCGAATAGTTGGACGCGAATATGCTAGTCAGGTATTTTCTTTAGTATTTCTCAGGCGCTTTGGGTGGAGCTGAAAAGCGATACATAAAATCATTCCTTATAACAAAGAATGGAGTGCTGATTCCTGACAGTGCTCTCCAACTTTACAAATCCCAAGCCTAAAGTGAATATACATTGCGGTAAGTAAAGTTAATGCTTATATTGCAAAAAGCCATTCCGAGGAGCAAGATCACTACCAGCCATAAGCACCTGGTTTCCCCATCCCCCGCTTCTAAAATAATATTTTAGTCCTAGGTTCAAGTTAGCTAGGTAACTCAGCATACGGTTACATGACTGCATACAGAAAGCTTACTCACACTAGAAAGATTCTTTGGCTCAATAAAAGGGTCAGCAATAGCGCTTTAGCTATCATCTCACTTCAAAAAGTGCACGACACAGTGGAAGAAATTGAGCCCCGCATCCACATATATCATAGCTCGGAAAGTTGATTGACGTTAACAGTCACCAGCCATAATAATTATGGAAATGAATATAATATTAGCTCCTGCCTAGCGTATGCGAAAGTAGAAAAAGCAAAGCTGAAGGCGCTGTACCAACGTTTTTGCCAATCTCGGAACTGCGAACACGAATTGCTAATTGAAATTAGGGAAGGAAGTCTGTGCGATATATTTAGCACTTCAAATGTGTCATTCTGTGCAACTGACGAACGTATCGTATATAGGCTGCGCTATCAGCAGCCATCTGCGTCCAAGAATCAAAGCACGACTTTTCTATTCGCATCGTCACCGATGTGAAATTTGTGTTCTTTAGCTTTCTGTTCTAACAGTGCATCAAGCAACAATTCCCCTTCCTACGGCGAGACGGTTCTAATTTACGCACAGTTAAGGCACCCATGTGTCTCTATTTAGATGCATAACAAGTGAAAGCGACTACATTAACTTATAGCAATTTTGCCATCTGGTTTACCCCACCAAACATTTTTGTCTCACGCAATGCTCGTTCGTCTCATACGTTTTCTTGGCTCACTGACGACCACTGTGTTACCAGAATCACAGTACATAATCTGTTCACTCCTCTTACTCTGCTTGCTGGTACGAGCTTTGAGCGAGACGAGCCAGTCGACACCGATCTTTAAAAAAATTCCAGTGGTGCACTTAAGTCTGCTTAGCTGCACTAATGCGAAATCATGCAGAGTTCTGTGAAGCCACCATGGCGGATTCCCCCGACACTCGGACCTTGGCGGCACTTGGTCACATTGCATATATGTATGACGTATTTACCTAGGTTAAATAAAGGATCATTGAAGATGCAACATCATGAAGACGACGATATGCTCTGCATAGCGCGCGTGTGTTTTGCAGCTGGAACTTGATGAATGCAACGTTGTTTACGACCCCGTGCGAAAGTGCGTTACACTTACGTTCTCCAGCATGGTAATACCAGTCTTTTCTGAACTCCTGTAAACAGCGCAAAAAATAGCGATTGCCAGTAGCGCAAAATTGTGTTTTCAGTGGTTTTGATCTGTAGACTCAGCTACTCTATGATTATCAAAATTTTAAAACGATCACTACCTATGGAATTAAAACCAGTACCGAATTTCTCCAATGAATTTAGGCCGTCAGGATTTTCTCTTCTATAGATTGAGCACAGAAGCCACCATAATGCGTCGGTAAAGCTATTTCTCCAAGTACAAGTACTTGTAAAAACGCAGAAAGTACTAGGGGTTATAGACGGCGAAAGGCAGCCTGGAAGGAACCAATTCACAATGAATGCCCCCAAAAGTGGATAGATTACAAATTTATTGCAGTAGCGTTTAGGCGACCATTTCCTCGTGCTAAAGGAGAGTACATGGAAACGAATTATGAGTATTTACCTAGGCCAGAAAACAAATGAGCTATGTTTCGCTTTCTGAGAGCGAAGAATAGGTTGCCAGTGCCTTGTAATACACCCTCAACGATTTTCACACCAGCGGAACTTGGAAACTCATTAGAAGAAATAGGTGGAGGTCTGGAACGTCGCTTTTCTGCATTGGTGCCCATGCTCTCGTAGTCGATAATCATTATGACGACTTTGTTATCTCTATTTCAGAGCCCTTTCACATTGTAAATCAATTACCGGCAGCAGCTCGTGGCCCTCTCTGGGTCACCTCTGGGATTAGTAAGCTAATTTTTAACGAATCACCCAGTGATTTACTGGAGCTTGTATATTCCTTTATTTGGATCCTATCGATTCCGAATAAACGGAGTCTATCAAACGTTGTCCCTATCCTAAAAATCAAAGTCAAGTGTTTGTCTTAGATAAGAATAAACCATATTTTTGAATCGATTTTGGTGAAATTGGTGGCATGTGTGCTGTATGGCCGAGTCATGCCCTTCATCACCGCAAAGGGAACGCTGAGTTCCTGTTAAATTGTAGGCCCGGCTCCAAAATGTGATGTGCGCATACTGATCGAGAAAGTCGTGTCCGATGAGCCCGCCGTCACCACCAATATTCTCACCGTTTTACTCTAAACACCAATAAAGCATACGACTGTGATGAACATAGGCCCCTGCGGCCCAGAGAGCAAGTTCTAGGCTTGTCAGGCTACTTTGTTGCATGGATGTCATCTTTCCTGGCTGACAGAAATTTTTACTGCTGTCAACGTTGAGTAAGAGAGTAATTACTCAAAACATTTTCTCTAGTCAATTCACAACATTTTGGCCTCACTCATTGACGACGGAACAGTCCTAAAGATTTTAGATATGTAGACTGCTTTTTAGTAATTTTGAATAAACGCGATACAGGTTGTTATGAAGAAGTCGCTATGGAAATCTTACAGAAGTTCCAGCAACATGGAAAAGGGCTCTCATTTACGCACGAGTTGCCGGAACAAAGTAGCCTTCAGTTTCTAGACCACAACATCAAGCTCGGAGACAGGTGTGTTTGCTGGTGATACCGCCCTAGCGTAAGGAAGGTTTGGTTTGTTTGGTTTGTTGGGTTTAACGTCCCAAAACGACTCAGGCTATGAGAGACGCCATATTGGAAGACTCCGGAAATTTCGACCACTTGGGGTTCTTTAACGTGCACTGACATCGCACAGCACACGAGTGCCATGCTTTTCGCCTCCACCAAAAAGCGGCCGCCGAGATATTTTACCCTTTGATTCGGCCCACTCAAAACCTGTCAAGAGAGCCATTGCGTGCCTTTCTCTGGAATCCGCCCTTCTGAAGTCGTGCAGTCTAATAATGCAAGAGAGCTTTCAGGGCCAGGTAGCTACACTACGCGAAGCAGGGTTACCTGACCACGTATTGACAGCGGTGACAAAGTCACTTTTGCAGATGATGAAAGGCAGGCCAAGGAAAGCACGCAGACAAGAACGTAGCAGAGCCAGGCCAGAAGTGATACCTTACTTATATAGGGCATCCCACAACCTGAGAAGGGTTGGAAACAAGTACGGCGTACCGCTGGTCTTCTCGGTGCCAAGTAAATTAGCCGAGATTTGCCCCAAGGTTAGTAATGGCGGCCTTGAGACGTCCAGGTGCGGAAACACTCCAAGCCGTACGTGCAGTGCGCCACGAGTGCAGTTTATCAAATCCCCCTAAAATGTGGCAAAGTATACGTCGGGCAAACTGGCAGCTGTGCAAATGAACATGCCCGGGGAACACGAACGTTCACTTGGTAATGTGTCGAACTCCTGCGAGAATCTAACCGCCCATTGCCGCTCTTGCAATAATGGCAACGGTAAGCACAGTCAGCCACGGCTTGAGGGCACCGAAATTCTGCACAGAAGTAAGGATAGATTAGCACTCGAATTCTCAGGAGTGTTTTTATCAAGGAAAGGGGTGACACGTGCATCAGCACCACATCACTCTGCCTGCCAGACACTGAATATAGCTTATTACATCGAAGATGCGGTGGCGGTGGCATAGCGGCAGAACATCTGCCTCGCATCCAAGAGGACCGGGGTTTGAATCCCGGTACCACGCAATCACCCACCAGAGAAGAAAAAATTCCGCGTGTCGATGGAATTGCATAAATAGGTTTGGGGTGCGACCTGATGCCGGTGAACGCCTCCGGCAACGCACTCCTTCAGCAGAAGCGGAGTTGCCCACCCTGGTGCAGTAAATGGCCGCTAACCTCCCGTGATTAGTCCTATAAAATCCCGGCTTCAGTCACCAGCGGCTGCAAAAAAACTGACCACGGCGGCGGTCAGACAGGCTGCCATTGGAAACTAACCCTGGCAACGTTTACCGCTAGAACCCTAGCTAGTGAAGGCAGTTTAGCAGTGCTATCAGGGGAACTAGAGGGTATGAATTGGGATGTCATAGGGCTTAGTGAGGTTAGGAGGCCGAATGAGGCATATTGTGTACTGAAGGATGGGCATGCACTGTGTTATCGAGGTTTACCTGAGAGGCGAGAACTAGGAGTAGGTTTCCTTGTCAATAGGTATAGAGCGGGAAATATTGATGAATACTATAGCAACAATGAGAGGGCGGCAGGCATCGTAATTAGGCTTAATCAGCGGTATAAACTGAAGGGTTGTAGAAGCCTATGCACCTATAAGTAGTATGATGACCAGGCAGTTGAAAGCTTCAATGAAGATGAAGAATCGGCAATGCGAAAAACAAAGACGCAGTATACTGTACTAATTGGCGACTTCAATGCCAAGGTAGGGCAAAAGAAGGCGGAAGCCAGTCAGTAGGTGACTATGGCATTGGTTCAAGGAATAGCAAGGGGGAGTTACTAGTTGAGTTTGCAGAGCACAATAACTTAAGAATCATGAATACCTTCTTCGGCAAACGGAAGAACCGGAAATGAACATGGAAAAGTCTAATGGGGAGACTAAAAATGAAATTGACTTCATACTGTGTTCAACCCCTGCCATTATGCCAGATAAAAAGGTAATCGGCAAAGTGCGATGCAGTGACCATAGGATGGTGAGGTCCCGAATTAGTCTAAATCTAAAGAAGGAACGCAACAGATTAATAAGAAAGAAGTCCATCAACGAAGTAGCGGTGAGGGGGAGGGCAGAATTCAGGATCTCGCTACACAAAAGATATTCAGCTCTAACCTAGGATGGCGACATTACCCTAGAAGCAATACACAATAATTTCAGAGATAGCATTACTGAGTGCGCTGTAGAAGTAGGCGGTAGGATAGTTAGAGAGGATACCGGTAAGCTGTCTGAGGAGACAAAAGATTTGATTAAGAAAAGGCAGAGTTTGAAAGCTACCAATCCGGCAGAGCAGATAGAATTGGCAGAGATATCAAAGCTACTCAATTAGAGCAAAGTGGCCGATATAACGAAGTATAACATGAAGAAAATTGAGCATGCTGTAAAACACGGGGGAAGCATTAAAGCGGTGAAGACGAAATGAGGCATAGGCAAACCTTAGATGTATGCGATAAGGAACAAGGCGGGCATTACAAATATGGAGATAGTCAAAGTAGCCGAGGAGTTCTATACTGATCTCTACAGTAGCCAAAGTATTTAGGACCGTAATGAGACTGGAGGTAGGGATAGACAGTCAGAGGTTCTACCACTGACGAAGGAGGATATTAAGAATGCTATAAAAACTACGTAAAGGGGGAAACCAGCTGGAGAGGATAAGATAACTATAGATTTGTTGAAGGACGGGGGGGGGGGGATATAGTGCTAGAAACACTGGCCACCCTGTATGCGCAGTGCCTGTTGACATCGACGGTACCGGAACCATGGTAGAACGCGAACATTATCTTATTTCATAAGGAGACGCTAAGGACCTTAAAAATTACAGACCAATCAACTTACTGTTTGTTACGTATAAGGTATTTACTAAGGTAATCCCTAATAGAAGTAGGGCAACCTTAGACTGTAATCAAGCAAAGGATCAAGCAGGTTTTCGGAAACGGTCCTCTACTAGCGATCATATGCATACCATCAACCAGGTCATAAAAATTATCATAATATAACCAGCTCTTATACATAGCATTCATTGATTACAAAAAAGCATTTGACACAGTAGAAACCTCGGTGGTGATACAGGCATTGCGAAATCAGGGGGTAGACGAGCCATACGTGAAAGTGCTGGAAGATATATGTGGTTAATTATCTTTCCCCTAAACAGATTAGATTACTAATTTCGGTGATTATCCAAGTAAACATTAAAAAAAAGACATAAAGTACCATCCCCAACGCTTTTCTTGGCCTCGCCGACTGTTGGCTTCTTTCCTTCATATATATATATATATATATATATATATATATATATATATATATATATATATATATATATATATATATATATATATATATATATATAGTGGCTACACAGCAACCATAGTTCTGCATAAAGAAAGTAACAAAATTCCCATAAAGAAAGGTGTTAGGCAAGGAGACACGATCTCCCCAGTACAATTCACAGCTTGCATAGAGGAAGTATTCAGAGACTTTGATGGGAGCAGTTACGGATAAGATTACATGGAGAATACCTCAGTAATTTGCGATTTCCAGATGACATTGCCTTGCTAAGCAACTCAGGAGATGAACTGCAAAGAATGATTGGAGACCTAGACAGGAAATGTAGATAGGTAGGCTTGAAAATCAATATGCAGAAGATTAACGTAATGTTCAACAGCCTCGGGAAGGAACAGCAGTTTATGTTAGGTATCGAAGCACTGGAAGTAGTAGGCGAATATGTCTACTTAGGACAGGTAGTAACCGCAGATCCGGACCATGAAAAGGAAATAACAAGAAGAATAAGATTGGGATGGAACGCATTTGGCAAGCACTCGCAGATTATGACTAGCAGCTAACCGATATCGCTCAAGAGGAAAGTATACAACAATTGCATCTTGCCTGTACTCACCTATGGGGCTGAAACGTGGAGGCTAACCAAGAGAATTCTACTTAAGTTGAGGACAACCCAGAGGGCTATGGAACGAAATATGGTAGGGGTAACATTAAGAGATTGCAAGCGTACAAATTGGGTAAGAGAAATAAGTCAAGTTACTGACTGACATTCTAGTGGAAATAAGAAGAAGAAATGGACATGAGCTGGACATGCCGTGCGAAGAGAGTATAACCGATGGTCGCTTAGGGTAACAAAGTGGATTCCAAGGGAACGAAAGCGTAGCAGGGGGCCACAGAAAGTTAGATGGGTGGATGACGTTAAGAAGTTCGCAGGGGTCAAGTGGATGCAGATAGCACAGAGCCGGGTTAATTGGAAAAATATGAGAGAGGCCTTCGCCCTGCAGTATTTATAGTCAGGCTGACAAGGATGATGATGATATAGACCTGCCTCTTCTTATATTGCAAGTAGTTTCCTTACGCATGCGCTCAAGTTCTCTGATGTGTGTACAAATGTGGGATGAATCTGGATGAATTAGTTGGAGTCAGCTCCCGTCCTGTGTGTTCTTTTAGTGTCCTTGTGTTTGTGTAGCGCTCCATATCGTTTTACGAAAACATGCTTCACCAATTAGCCCAGCAACGTGCTTTGTTAAAGAAATTTCGTCCTAATCCAGGGATCGAACCCTGGATCAGCTTTTCCGAGGTAGTCGCTCTACCAACTGAGCTAACCAGCTCTTTGTTTCTGTATTATGAGCCAACCAGCTCAATCCCCGGATCTGGACGACTTTTCTTTACCTACGAAGTTTCTGAGAAAGCTGTACAGCTTTTCTTTGTAGCCGTGTGGCTACGCTTGGGTGGATTACAATGCGCAATTAGTCCCTTAATGCAAATTACTCCACCATGGGAGTTTCCCTATATATTCGATCAACGAGGGGTAACCTCACACAAATTCCGGCAAATCCGATGGGTGCATCAACGTTCGGTTCTTTCTCCCGTCTTCGCAATATTTTACTGAGCTCTAATCCGACCACTCCGGACGCGTCTACATATCTGCATGATGATGAAATAGATGTCCTTGTAGCAGCGGGCGACTTATATTCCCTTACAGGGTATTTCCGTCATACTTAGATGATCTTGCCCAGTTGCTAATGGATATCCACTTATGCCTTAACACCGTATTTGCCAAAAGTAACCAGGCTGCCCGATTTTCTCCTTAGCCCTGTAGTTAAGCGTTTCACAGGACATGCCAAATTATTAATCACCTGTGCGGAAAAAAAGCCCATCACTCCGATCTGTAAAGACTTTTTTTTTGCCTTTTGAAATAGATAAAGGGCTCCAAACACGGTTGAGAAGGAAACCCTGCAGCCTGGTTACTTTTGGCAAAGACGGTGCATACGTGTGCATTGTTAGTTTTTTCCATTTGTAATCAGGCTCAGCAGGATAACATCTCATTAACTTACCGGCATAATTTGATACCACAGGTGTGCTCTATAAAGTGCCTCGGTATTACATATGACGACTCTCTGACTTGGCAGACTCATATAGAGCAAGTTGTTGCGAAAGGAGTAGGGCAGTTGGAATGCTTCGTAGGCAGAGCAGCACCCATTTCGGGATGCACAGACACGCTCTTTTAGTGATTTACGAAATGTATATTCGCCCAATTTTAGCATTTGCTTGTGTCCAGTTTTTTTGGAGCCGCGGCATATAAACTTTGTCCTCTTCTACTCTCATAGAGGTAGAAGCTTTTCGTCTCTGCTTGAAAATCCCCAAATATCTCACTAAATATGTTTTATATTTCGAAGCACGGTTGCCGTTCCTTAGCTAAATGTTTCGGCTTCTGAAGGTCCAAGCATTCTTAAAATTATGTGATTCAGAGCGGCATATGTGAACATGTTGATTTTAATTAGTAATCTTTAGTAATTCTTTAATGTACCCGACAACGAGCTTGCGTCTGATAGGCTTGCGAAATAGACCTCGAAGCTTCTCTTTGCACACATCCCAGGATGTGACATCGTCTTAATCCGTCTCAAACCAGACGCGGGCCGTACCCACCAGATAGAAGATGACGCTGGCGAGCATGAGGGTCGCGTCCTAATGATTGTGCTTGCTGACGCGCTTGTACATACCGATCTAGTCTTCTACGTCGACGTGGTCGATGCCACAAAAGGTACCCGGGTAGCGTATTGCCAAACCATATCCCGTAGGCACACTGGAGCAGACGACGCTTTCAATGAGTTAAACGGCAATTGTAGCTGAAAGGTCTCTCTAAGCGCAACCTAAACGTAGCATACACTCATTGTAAACGGAGGTTGTTGCTGAAAGATGTCTCTGAACGCAATCTAAAGGTAGCATGCACTCAGTGAAGGCAGGAAATAATTACGTTGAAGGTAATTGCTAAGTGTAACTATTGTCATACCGCTTGTTACTGAAATGTGTCAGTGAACGCAATTTAAAAGTAACATACACTCACTGAAGGCAGGATATAATTACGGTGAAGGCAATTGCAAAAAAAAAAGTATTCAGAAAACAAATTACAACACAGGAGTCGAACAGACGTTTAGGTGGCATCAGTGCAGAGTTATGAGTGGTGTTAATCCACTGCGCCACCAAAACTTTTTTTTTTCTTTATTGCCTGACATCAGCACAATACACAAAACCACTTACAAGGCACAATGAGCATTCTTTAATACAACAATCAGCCAGGTGGGATGTGGCGTCTTTTAGTGATTTACGAAATTACGCCACCAAAACGACGGGAGTGGTGGGTTTTAAATGCATTCTTATTCGTTTAGACAATATATCCACTATTTGTCGCCAGATGGAGCTGCTCAGAGGGATCGCGTGCCAGAGCGTCATCTGCTCGAGTGCTCCTACGGGATATGGTTTGCTAATATGCACCCGGGTCACGAGGCTGCATTATGACGACGATGGGAGCTAATGGTGCCGCTGAAGATGATGTCGCGTTGGATTGCATAGTGATGGTACCAATCTGGCGGCAACTACGGAGGTCCAGGTTTGGCTACGTACGCACTTCCAGCAATCCTCCACCAAATGTTAAGCAAAACGTACACAGCGATAATACACTAGTCAACTGTTAGACGCACACATCACGTGAACAAACCCAGCTTAGCCTGAGAGTCGTTGTTGTTGTTGACCAAATAACTTATGGCACATACCCACAGAGGGGGATCGGCCAATAACTGGGTAGCAAAAAAAAATTTGTGAAGTATACTTGCATAAAAATGGTGGTCTGAGGGGTATAGGAAAGGAAACAAAATGGGAAATAAGTGAAATATAACATGAAAACTGGTAACACACACGGGAGATTGACACTGCAATTGTAGAACAAGTGATGTTTAAATATTTAGCAAGGCAAACGATTTGATTCCAGTAAAACATTTTGCGTGGCGGTGAAAACAGACCGGTGACTGTGCCCAAGGATGGCGGTGCCAAATGATAACAATATCGGGCTACTTAAACTGAGGCCAAACTGTTGCAATGGCCTTTCCAGCAACGTCTTCTCAACGTAGTGAAGTGGCGGCAAAACAATAAAAATTGATCTAATGACTCCTGTTCACCGGAAAATGCGCAGACTGGAGAAAGTGCCAAACCAGACCTGTAAATATAGAAATTTAAAGGTGGGATATGGCATCGCAGCCTTGTTAGAAAAATGTCAAGTTGCTGTGAATGACATAATTTTCTATTCCAAGAACAATTTAGATGCACGTAATCATCAGATCTTGCAAGATCCCCATTTTTCATTTAATAGAACGTTTCTCCGAAAGCTCGCTGCGGTGATATACACTGTCGTCTTCCTCACAACACCACACCAGCACATCGTCATCATATCGATACTGCGCACCGTAACAATACCCTCGCTTTCAGTCTCCTCAAATTTGTTTCATTGAATCTTTGATGGGACAACTAATTGTCTGAAATTGATCGGTGCGATTAATCACATCATTTGTGTATATTATCGTTGATTTATCCACGTAATACCAAATTACTAACTTCCCCTTAATAAACGGCATACTACGGGACTACTTAATGACCTTGCGTTTACATGTTATGACTGCGACTAATGCCTCGATGTGGGTATTTGTGGCATTTTCTCTCAGTTCCTTTTGGTCTTTTTCTCTCCGTCTTCCCGATTTCACCACTATTAATTTGGTAGAGTTGCTAGCTGTAGTTCTTGCCCTGCGCATGCTCCCAAATTCCTTTTCAGTGGCTTTAATACATACAGACTCATTATAATTATACGCTTCCTTATCTGCGTGTGATAACACGAAGTTATTTCTCACATTAAAATTTCTCATTTTCCTTCATGTCCAAGTGATCAGGATTGCCTTGGTTCCTGTTCATAGGGGCCTTTATTTCAATGAGTCTGCTGACGCTTTAGCGAAAGCAGTCCTGTGTAGTCCGATCTTTGACCTCCTTCCAACATGTGCGATCGTCACGGCAGCAGGTTTTCATACCTACATTTTAATGCGAGAATTTGACACCTCTGCGTTTACTGCCCAGAATGATCTTCGTCACCTTCTATTCTCTTGGAGAAGTAAAGATTAGCGGTCTCCCAGACATGAGGTTCGTGTACCTCAGCACATTTTTACCTTTACAGGCCTGGTCTTGCAACCTATCCTTTTTGACAATATTGTAATGAGCCAGAAACAATACAACAAGTTTACTCTTTTGTCGCCGATATAGATTTTTAAGGAGGAGGTTGTTAGAAATGTCATTTCAGAAACTTAGTGCGCGCTTGTCGTTAGCGGTTGTTCTGTCTCTTGGCGCTCCTATTCTGGGACGTGCCGGTGGGAATGTATGCTCTGCAGTATAAAATTTTCTTCTAGAATTAAAACTCATCATAACTGGTTGTTATAATGCTTTGTCCTTTACTGTTGGTGTTCTTTTTACTCCTAGTTATGTCTACCTTATTTGTTTATTATTATGTTTTATTACTTTTTAATCCCATAGATTTAAATTACAGCAAGCCAATGTACCCCCCCCCCCCAAACATTTCTGTCAGTGAACCGGATTGGCTCAAATTTCAAATAATTTCAAATCTTTAGGTCTGCAGAATGGCATCTCGGAAACTGTAAGCACCATCTGGTCGTTGCCAACACCCCTGGTGGGTATGCACCATATTATTAGGACAACAACTACAGTTTCACACAAGATGCTGTCGGCTGCGGCGATAGTATAGCGATCTCTAGCCTGGGTCCAGAAAGCTGATCTGTTCAGGTTGTGGTTCGATTCCCGGCAGTGACACGATTTTCCATTTAATGTCACTTCCTGCGGACAAGCTCTGAAGAAAGCTGATTAAAGGCTTTGATGACAGGCTCTGTGCATGCCTCTTAAGCCTTTTTTTCCCTCTTCTTCCGTCAATGCACCCCGAATGCCTTCAGTCCTTCTTCCTCTGCTTAAGATTCAGTCACTTCATCTGTTTTTGCGATAACTGTTGACGGCAGCTCAGATCCTGCTGAATGAAGCTAGCTTCGAATATTTCGTCTCTCCTTCGAGGTCGAGCAAGCCTTTTTCAGCCGCTCTGTGACCTTCACTCATGCCCTCTACACCGGAATCGACACACTGCAGCAATTTCCTTGTCTTTCCCCCAACGATCGTGGTGCGGGTCATCGAGGAATACCTTGAGTACGTGCTACAGCGCCGCGTTATTCATCCATCTGTGGTGTCTCGCCAAGCGCGTGTGACGTCGCACTAATAGAATGTCTCATATTACTATAAGAAGGCTGTATACCGGACTCTCCGGGCTATTTCTGTTACGCTCTAGCGCGCCAATAAACAGTGTCCTTTGTTCGCCCCTCTTGCTCTGTCTTGTCGTTCGCGGCTACAAGATACTGGCGAAGAGGATGGGGTAAAAAATCCACCTGGCTGCAAGAAACCACTAGCAGCAATTCTGGATTGTGCTTCGAAGAAACTGTAAGGATGGCAACGAGTGGAAGATTCGATCACTTCATCGAGGATGGCGATGAGTACTCCGACTCCTACGGGGAAAGGTCGAATACTTCCTAAAGGCCTTTAAACACACTGCTGAAACCGGAAAAGCTGGAAAACAAGGCATATTCACAGCTGCAAACCCTGGAATAGCACTACGCACAGACACCCTCAGTAATTGCCCAGCCGTTCAAATTTACCCACCGTTTCATGCAAGAAGGTGAAACCGTGTCATCTTTCGCGATTTAGTTGAAGCGGTTGCCGACGTTTTGCGATTTCGGGCGTTTCTAGACAAGGCTCTTCACGACTGCTTGGTGGTCAGGCTCTGTGACAGAGAAGCTCAAGCTGAGTTGTTGAAGAACCGCAAGTTAGCGTTTAAAATGACTCCGATATCGCAACGAGTATCGAGATGGCCCGCAAGGAAAGCCAGGATTTTCACCCCAGCGGGAAGAAAGGAACCATCAGCGTTCTCTATTGCAAGCCAAATAGCTGGAAACACGTACCGCGCTCGAGGGAAAATGCTGCTACGCTCAAGGGAAGCCTTCTGACGCGCAATCCCATTCCAGTTATGTCGCGGCACGCGTCCAATGCGGGGCTTTGTTGCTAGTGGCGAGCGATTACAAATTGGCGTATCGTAAGGCAGCAATTTTCGGAACGTTGATGCGCTTTCGCGGTTGCCGTTGGCGAATGATAAAGTTGCCTCAGATTACGTACACTTCTCAACTGTCCATGAACTTCTATTGTCTAATGAAGCAATCAGGAAAACAATAATCACTGACGACGTGCTATCGAAGGTGCTGCCGTAACAAAGAGTGGCTGGCCTGTGCATGTGACTGATTATCAATTTTCCCCGTACTTTGTTCGTTGGCATGGGCTATCCGTAGACCAGCAGTACTTTACGTCGGGAAATCGTGTGGTTGTCCCTCACTGTTTGCGCAAACGACGGTTGGCACTTTCCACGAAGGTCACCCTGGCGTTACGCGTAAAAAAATCCTCGCGCATAGCTGTGTAAATTGGCCGTAGTTAACTCAAGATACTGTATGTGATGTTAAAGGCTGCTTTACCTGTCAGTTGACGCAAAACACTGCACTTAAGGCCCCACTACAAACGTGAGGCTGGCCGAGCAGCCACTGGCTTTTGGTGCTGGTACAAGCACACTGCAAATGAATTGAAGTGCTCATGATGAATTCAATAACGACAGAAAAGACTAATTAAACGTTGCGGAGTATGTTCGCGTCGTATGGCTTTCCGATCGAGGTCGTCACTGACAATGGGCCGCAGTTCACTGTGAAGAACTTCACAATTTTTCTGCTCAAAAACAGAGTGCGTCCTACCAGTGCACCTCCGTACCATCCAACGTCAAACGGAAGAGCCGAGAGATGCATGCAGACGATTAAACGGGCTTTTCTGCGGCAGCTTCGTGACGAAATGTCTTTGACACTAGGGAGATCCTACTGCATCGCATAGACATGTTTCTATTCACGTACCGGAAAACTCCAACCACAACTGGGCAAACATCAGCTGAACTGTTGCTATCGTGGAAGCTCCGCGCGCGCCTCACTCTGCTACCGCCAGACCTAGAGAGACGTATGAAGGAATGTTTCTCCAAGGTAAAGGACCAAATCGACCAAGAAAGAGGATTGTGGAGGGCATTCGAAGAGGGCGAAAGTGTTTGGTTCAATGCCTTCGGCCGGATAACGCCAAATAGTTATCTGGGGTAGTCGAAAAAGGTGCGGTGCCGTTACGCACATTGTGCGTGTATGACCAGAGAACAGATTCGTGCGTGCATGTAGATAATTTAAGTTCGCATTATTTTGAAAGTGACGAACAAGGGAACTGTGCTCCTCCTTGTTTGGTGCCAAGTTCAATACCAGACCCTATGTCGGAGGCATCTGACACGAGGACTCCTCTTCCTGCCCTGGAGTTCCCAAGCACTGCGGCAGCAACACCAGAGCCCCCCCCCCCCCCCCCTAGAGACTCTGATGCCTTGTTCCAGCGGAATACACGCGTCAAGGTTCCGCACCGTCGACGCCTCTTTGAGAACCTACCTCTCAACTAGGGGCACATTCTCTTCGACACACTGCTCGCGCATTAAACCTCGGGATTAGTACGGCCATAAACTTTGTGGCCAGGAGTGTGCTGTCGTTCCAAGCGTGTTTGCTGTCACACTGATAGCGCGTCTCATATTGCTATATAAATAATGTATGGCGGACGCTAGGGTTCTTTCTTTTATACACTAGCGTGCGAATAAACCGTGTCCGTTGGTCGTCCCTCTGGCTCTGCCTCGTCGCTCGCGGCTACAACCCCATCGACAAGCCCTTGGGTTTCAGTGGCCGTCCCGGTCAAGAAGGATAGGTCTACAGTTCCTGCATTGATTATCGCCGGATGAATAAGATCACTCATAAACGAATCACCTGCTTCCTGACATTGGGACGATGCCCTTGCATTTCTGCAGCAGCGAGGAATGCTTTTCATCGCCAGATTAGCACTCCACCTACTCGCAAAGTGTAATAGCCGAATACTATACCGCACGAAGGCAGCATTTGTTATCGAGGCGGATTACTTGAATTACACGTCATTCCGCTCGCATTTAGATATACACCGGCAGCATGTGAGCATATTGTCATGCGCCTTCGCAGAACGTCGGCGGAAGATGACGAAGGGTAGGGTAAATCGGGGAAGAAGGAAGGACAAGGGCAGAGAGACATTTGTACGCTTTGCCGCAGTCCTGTTTGGACCGATCCCTGTAAATAAACCCCCGTGCATACGAAGCACGTAACATCTCGGTGGAGGTGCTTGGGTAGCGACCATGGAACGTTCCAACTGCCGAAGAAGCCGTAGACTCGATAGCTTAACACCAATGCCATCGGACATGATCGAAGACAGCAGTACCAAGCAGCCAAGACCATTAACGGCAGACAACTGGCTCCATTATCGAGAGCCGCATACATTCTCTGGAAAACCTGAGGAGGACGTTGATGAGTGGCTGAAACGCTACGAAAGAGTGAGTAAATACAATCACTGGAACGCCGCTACTAAGCTGGCTAACGCAGTGTTCTTCCTTGATGCCACTGCTTTCGACTGGTTCGATAATCACCAGGACTCATCAAGAACATGGGATACTTTTACAACCGAGATCTAGAAAAATTGGGGGAATTAACCTGCAAAGAAGAAGCGCGTTGGCCCAAGTACCAGGAGAAACGTGTACTGCATACATCGAAGCCATCTTAAAGCTATGCAAGCTGGTCAACCCCACTATGCTTGAAGAATACAAAGTCGGCCACCTCCTGAACGGTATAGCGGAAGAGTTTTATCATTTTCTTGTTAGCAAAGAGAGCCTGAACACCAGCCGATGGAAAGGAGGCCCGTCTACTCTCGAAACGGGGTTCGTCAGCAGCGAGAGCCTGGCTACAACCAACGTCGCGACTTTGTTAGTGAGGACTCTTATGCTGATCGCTGGCGCCCTTAACCTGCGTGCTACAGGTATGGCTTTGCGGGGCATATCGCTAGATACTGCCGCCGCCGTTTTCCAACTGTCCAAAACTACCGACCCCCCGCGAACCTTCACGGACGGCGGCCCGCTTGGACTCATACCATTCGACATATTTGCGAAATTCATCTCCAGCATCTGACCGTAGTGTGACGCCGCCACCCCAGCGCCAGCGTAGGTCACCTTCCCCTCGATGTCGTTCTTTCCCTCCGCCTTAGGGAAACTAGGAGGCGCGGCCGATGGAGGTGAGACCACCGGCGAGTCGACGACATCCATACCTCTACCCGTGTTTATGTTACAGAACAAATTAGAAATGTTTGTCGATGGAGTGAAAACAATGGCTCTTGTGGACACTCGTGCTGCAGTATTTGTTATGAGTTTGAGTTTTAAGAACCGTTTAGGTAGGAAAGCAGTGTTCAGTGGTGACCGTGCAGTGTTATTCCGTGGTGTCGGTGGTGAACCTTTAGTTCCTCTTGGTGTGTGTGCTTCGGATGTTGTTTTTGGCGGCCTCAAGTTTGGAGTAGAATTTGCAGTGCTGCCTCGACCAACGCATGATGTGATTCTTAGGATTTATTTTCTGCGAGAGTGTGGTGCAACTTTAAACTGTGGTACGGGAGAGATTGCTTTAAATCGTTCACTACTTTCGGCTCTTGTCGATGACTCGACACCTGATTTTGGTGCATTGGTGTGGAAGAAGACACAATCGTGCCAGCGTTATCAGCAGCATTCGTGCGGGTTTTCTCTATTCGCAATCACTGCGAATGTTTTAAAGTTATAGTGGAACCTACAAGACTCACCTGCTCTAAGAAGGGTATCCTTGTGCCTCGTTGCTTCGTTCCTATGACTAAAGGCCGCACTGACCTGTGGACAGTGAACCACTCTAAAGAGCTGTGTTGCCTCAGTCCCTAAAACTCGCCCGTTTCGAAGAAGGCGTATCCGGTTTCGTCGCGGCGTTATACATCTCTGTCACTGAGCAGCAGGTGCAACCAGGTATGGAGACCCAAGTTACGGCTATGATTAATAAATCTCTTTCTACAACCGAGCGCAACATTCT
The DNA here is from genome assembly GCF_055883805.1 of Amblyomma maculatum. Classification (NCBI taxonomy): domain Eukaryota; kingdom Metazoa; phylum Arthropoda; class Arachnida; order Ixodida; family Ixodidae; genus Amblyomma; species Amblyomma maculatum. The sequence goes on from NC_139352.1 coordinate 95,090,508, forward strand.
AGTGGAACTACTACTGAAGCACGTGACAGTGTTCGACTTTGCCAAAGATGACTCACCGCCACTGCCTACCAGTCGTATTCATCACACAGTCAACACCGGGTCCGCACCTCCAATACGTCAAAAGCCCTACCGAGTCTCAGCAACTGAAGGTAAGGTAATAGATGAGCAAGTTCAAGAGCAAGTTCAGAGAGTCCTGTAGTCCATGGGCAGCTCCAGTTATCCTTGTTAGAAAGAAAGATCGCACATGAAGGTTTTTTGTTGACTACCGCTGCTTAAATACAGTCACGAAGAAAGATATCTACCCGCTTCCACGTATAGATGACGCAATTGACTGTCTGCACTCAGCTTCATACTTTTCTTCTATTTACTTGAGATCCGGTTACTGGCAAATCCTCATGCACATTGCAGATAAAGAAAAAGCGGCATTTGTAAAACCAGACGGACTTTACGAATTTAACGTTATGCCTTTTGGATTATGCTATGCACCTGTCTCATTCGAGCGGTTCATGGATACAATCCTCCGTGGACTAAAGTGGCAAATTTGTTTCTGTTAGTTGGACGATGTTGTAATTTTTGGCAAAACATTTAGTGAGCACAGCAGCCGTCTGGATATCGTACTTGATCGCATGGAAAGAGCTGGGCTTGTACTGAATGCAAAGAAATGTCATTTCGCTGATCGTCCCAAATCAGTAAAAGAGCTGCAGAGCTTTTTGGGGCTATGCTCGTACTTTCGACGCTTTATACCAAGGTTTGCAGACATCGCTTACCCACTTACGTGTCTACTGCATAAAAATGCACCATTCAATTGCACCAACGAATATGACTCAGCTTTCCGTCATCTGAAATTTCTTTTGACCTCGGGCCCCATCCTCCACCACTTCTGCCTATCAGCTCCAATTGAAGTACACACTGACGCAAGTGGCATCGGTACCGGCGCTGTACGTATACAACGCCACGAACGCGATCAGCACGTGATAGCGTATGCCAGCCGCTCATTGAGTAAATGTGAAAGACATTACGTGGTTACGGAGCAAGAATGTCAAGCCGTTGTTTTCGCTGTACAACGCTTCCGTTCCTATCTGTACGGGAATGCTTTCACCATCGTAACCGACCACCATTTCCTTTGCTGGCTTGTGAGTCTTCGCGACCCCAGTGGGCGATGGGCGTTACGCCTACAAGAGTTTAATTTTACTGTGGTGCATAAAAGCGGCCATAAACACTCAAATGTGGAGTGTCTTTCACGTTTGCCGCTTCAAACGACTGAAGACGACGCAGACAACTTTGATGAATATTTGGCTTCAATTTCACCAACCTTCCGCGATCTCCGAGTTTTCCGAACCGAGCAACGCAAAGGCCAAAAATTAACCTCTGTGTTTCATTCCGCCAACGATCCTATGAAGAACACAGCATGCGTGAAGGAGTGCTTTACAAGAAGAATTTCGCCTCTAGGGGAGCACGCATGCTTCTTGTAGTTCCGGAAAGCCTACACATCACATTTCTAGAAATGGTGCATGATGACGCCTCGTCTGGTCATCTGGGAGAGGCCCGAACACTCCACCGCACACAGCTGCGATTTTACTGGCCGAAGATGCGTTCAACGATCGAGCGATATGTAGCCAGCTGTGGCAATGCCAGCGCAATAAGCTGTCGACTTCAAGTCCACATGAAAAACTGTGGCCAGTCACACTTCCAACAGCCCCATTTGAGCAAGTTGGCCTTGACCTCCTTGGACCTTTCCCACGGTCCTCTAAAGGAAACCGGTGGATTATTGTGTGCGTTGATTCTTTAACGCGCTATTGTGAGACAGCCGCGATACCATCTGCTACTGCGTCTGAAGTATCTAATTTCTTACTTCGATTCGTTATTCTTCGGCACGGCCCTCCTGCAGTCATCATTAGTGACCGTAGACATTGTCGAAGAACTTCGCCTCAGCGCCTCCAGTTTTCGCCACTCCACGCCATATCATCCCCAAACGAACAGTGTGGTAGAACGAATAGGACGCTCAACACCATGTTGGCTATGTACACCCTCCCAGCTTTTTAACCTGAACGCACGAGCGCCGACCGCCGAGTCGATCAGCGCCGTACGACGGTACACAGCGGCAAAATGGGCGAGAATACGCGCGTGCGCTCAATGAGTACTCCGGTACAGCTGTCCTCTGTCAGGCTGTTACGAGAACCGGACCCAACCCTACCTGCTTTTTGTGGGTTATCGCATTTTCTTCTGTTTTCTGCGTGCCGCTGGGAAAAGATTTGAAAAGGCTACATGGTGCTGCCTTCTTTCCTGTATGAAAGGAAGGTGTGAATTGATAAGCGAAGAAGCTTTAATTTGCCGCAGGAAAGTGCTACGTTACCCATAGCAAAAATAAACAAAATGCTGATACGCATGTAGTATAATCAGCGGGCGTATATTGCATTTAATCCAGCCCTATCGCTACCACCTGACCGCTTATTTTTAACTTGATGGAAGCGTTCAAAAACAAAAAAAAAACGATTATGGCGATAACGGTGCTCAAAAGAAGCAGGGGTGAGGTCCCGTTCCCAGAACAGCCTGGCAGAAGACAGCTACACCGGAGTGCTCATTGTGCGCACGCGCGTATTCTCGCTCATTTCACCGCTGTGCTCCGTCATACGACGCTTATCGACTCGACAGTCGAAGCTCGTGCGTTCAGGTTAAAAACTTCGGAGGGTGTACGTCGCTGCAGATCATAAGGACTGCGATGACGTTCTACCGTTCGTTACTCATGCATACAACACAGCGCAACATGAGACAACAAGCTACAGCTCCTTCAACCTTCTCTATACTCGCTCGCCTCGCTGTAGCCTCGACACCATACTGCCATTTTTCATACGTGATGAACCTTCTCTTGCTGCCACGCTCTGCAGAGCTGAAGAAGCTCGCAGGTATTTCCGCGTTCGAATTTTATCTATGCAAGAGCGTTCTTAGAACCGCTACGACCTCCGACACCAACACGTTTCTTATGTTCCTGGTGACTATGTGTGGTTGTGGACACCTCTCCGTAAGCGTGGTATTTGTCAAAAACTACTGTCACACTACACCGGACCGTTTGTTGTGTTAGAACGCATCAGTGACCTGAATTACGTTATAGCACGCATAACTGCGAATGGTCGACGGTCACGGCAGTCTCATGTGGTGCATGTAGCCCGCCTCAAGCAATTTCATTCTAGAGGTTCTATGACTCTTTCACACTGTACTGCTGGCTGTTTTGTCATTGCTTTCTCAGTTTTTTCTTGTATTATTTCACTTTCCACAAGAAAATCAGCTTTGGAGCTATCGGAATGCATAATAAATGCATTGGGATAGCTGTGTTTTTCCTTTAGTTCAAGATACTCTTCTAATATTTGCTCATGTGGCCCAAGCATGTTCTGAAAATGCGTAAATCTGTGGTTACAAATCGGAGAAGACACTGTCTCCTTATGATTCATATAAAGTGCACTTACAGCTGAAATTCGGGAGAGCATATGCTTCAGGGATTATTATAAGCTAATGCGTTCGGTACAGGCTGAAAATTATTTCTTGGGCTCACATCTGGTGAGCTAATGTGACTAAGTTACCTAATGTTTGCTAGGTAAGGCGTAATAAATATTGAATTACCGAGTAAAGCTAAGTTATATTATCGATTGGATCTTACATTCACCTATCCTTGTGAGTTCATTCTTTTTGTTTTCGTTTCTGAAGAGCTGAAACGATTTTGGTGCCAAGATAGGAATGCTTTCTTGAACGTAGTTTTGTATCTTTCCAGACGCGCTAGGCTAATACCGTTTTCTCTGTTGTTACTACTTTGCAAGGCTACTATGTTGTCGACGGAGACGTAACGTATTTTGTATTCAAGTACGAAAGACGCGCGGACCCTCTGGGGGCTCCCGCATGGAACTCTACAGGGGGGCTTTGCTGTGCTTTGGCGCTGCTCCCAAGTATCTCAACTTGCTGGGCCGCTTGGGTTTAGGACATCTGGTCGGAGAGGGAGTGGTTAGAGGGACTGAGTGACCTATTTTACCATAGAAACAGATCTTTCCGGACGCAGTGTTTCTACGCCGTTCGGGCAAGGGGCAATCCAACGTATGGACACAAAACCTGTTCGCTTGTACTTGTTAAATGACTGTGTCGACTATGCAGTAACTGATTCCTTTTTGAAGGTAGAAAAGGCAGGCAGGGGTAATACGGACCATATTATAAAAACAGAATTCATCATATTGTTATGTGCTTTGTACGCACGGGGAGTTTATTTACAGGGATCGGTCCAAACAGGACTGCGTCGAAGCGTACAAAAGTGCCTCTGCCCTTGTCCTTTCTTCTTCACCGATTGATGATGATGATGGTGATGATGATGATGATGACCTGAGACAAAATGGCACATACCCACGGCGGCAGCTTGGCCAGGGTGCATTGTAGTTTGTAAATAATTAGGTTCAAGGACTGGAGTATTCAGATAAATATGGATCTTTAACTAGAATTTTACCCGACCGTTCTTCTTCATCTTCCGTCGACGTTCTGCGAAGGCGCATGACATTTCCCTCCTCGCAGACGAAGCCCGTCGGGCAAGTTGTTGTTGTTGTTGTAGTGGTTATTTTATTATATATACAAAAGGAAGGAAAATATGTTCGCCAGCCCCGGCATCTGCTATCTGGCATCTGAAGCACCTGAACTGGGGCGACGGAAATAAAAGGATAAGCGATAGAGGAAATAGAAAAAGTGAGCGATAGGGAGAAATGAATTGGTGGATAAAAATTAAAAAATGTATACACTGTGACTCAATATACTGTAGTTTGCTTGAGGCCACTGCTGAATGTTAAGCCGTCGGAGTTGCACTAGATAAAATAAAAAATTGCACTATCAAGAGTGAGTGAGTGAGTGAACTTTATTAACTGCTCGGGGATCTTTTTCTTCGCCTCTTCAACCGAGGCTGACGAGCGGTTGGCCCCCCAGTCCAGGGCACCACTGGCTTTCGCCAGTTTGCGAGCTCTTGTGACCAGGTAGAGCTGAGCCTCCGGGTCAGAGCTGGCCAGCAAAGCTTCCCACTGTCTTTCATTTGGGTTTTCAATTTTTTGTAGTTGATGTGAGCGGCATTCCCATGTTATGTGGTACAGGGTAGGGGTCTTCCCGCACCACGGGCACTCGTCTCCATCAAGAGCAGCATTCTTTACACGCCATTCCTGAACATCCTCAGAGCAGAAAACTCTAGGATGCAGTCGACCCATTGATATCAATGATCACGTACATTGTAGTAAGAATTATAATGCAGAAATATGACAGATTCTGTTTCATGTTTGTGCGCAACACACTCAGGGCTAAGGTTCTTGCCTAACGGAGGACGAAGTAAACAAAAAGCTTTATTCCATAAATCCCACCTTAGAAGAACGGATATCATGCCGACATCAAAAATGTTAGCGAAGTAATTTATGTTGGCTACGCATAGGGCATAAACACATAACAAAAACAATTTTACTAATAAAAATTGCGAGCCTACACGTGAAATGTGTGGTGATGAGCTCAAAGCTAATCCCATATTTATGTCATGTTCAGAAATCGAAACACTAAAGAAAAAATATTTTGCTTCTTTTGTAATGAGCGGATGCCCAGTACTGCGTTTAATGAAAAAGCACTTGTCGATTTTTGGGATGTTTTTACGTTTCTCTCCAAAATCGATGTTTTAAATCACCTGGAGGCATCACATCTTGTCATGCAACACAACAAACTGTCTTTATATTTCACGTGGAAGAGCCACAGTTGCTGACGCACGATAACATCTGGCATAATTAACTAAACAATTCTGCAAAGTAAAAACGGTATTTGTGAAGTTTATTCATCTTGTGCTGCAATAATCTCTGAGGCCATCTTTCATCACTGGTAAGGAAATTACATCTCGCTACGCTTAGAACAGTCACATCCCACCCAATGTTGCCTAAAGCGGCCGCCAAATGTCACAAGTAGCCGTGTTCGCTCCGACTCGGGAGCATACACGCTTCACGTGGTGTGGTCGCAGGGCCCAGCTCCAGCAATACTTTTCTTAAATAGCCGGAATTCTTTTCAATTTAGTACCACCCGCCGAATCGCCTCTAAAGGGACGGATCCAACGCTAAACAACAGCACGTCACCGATCATGTATTTATACGATTACGTCATAACCGCACAGATGCCACGGCTGCACACGAGTTGACACTTATAGCTACTGTTAGTTACTGTAAAGACCATGAGAGAGAGAGAGAGAGAGAGAGCTTTCCTCGTCCCCTTAAGCACTGTCGATCTGCGTTAAACGCCTTTGCTTTGAGGAATTAATGTGTGACGGTGATTAAGAGTTTTGATAAAATCGCAGTATTTTATGGACACCAAAACAGTATTGACTCGTCCGATGTATATTATTTTGAGCTTTTTTTTCTTTTTGCGGAGAAGATGACTACGTGCACTTGGTGCCATAGGCTGGTGCAACCGAGCTGAAGCGCTCTGTAACGTCTGCAAAAGGGCTTAATGCTTTGAAAACGTTCGGGAGCTCGGAACATATAGTTAGCGTGAATTAAAACCGAACCTTGGAAGCATCCTAGTTTTATTCAAAATCTCATCGACTTCATCAACTTTAAACCATAATTTATTTCCTATAAGTGCTCTTTTTCCCACAAGTGTTAAGAAAAATAACTGCACAGGCCTTTCGTAGCAATGCTGAAATGTTTATACTGTAGCATGACGAGGCTCGTTGGAATCGATAAAAAGGAGAAAGAGGGAGTAGAAGGAAGCAATAAAATTCAGGCGCGAAAATAGCGGACGGATCAAAACAAACAATTGAAATGGCATTTTCATAGGTCTTCTTAAAAGCATCTAACAAGCTTCTTTTACTTTACAACGCTTTTACAACGCTCAAGCAGTCGTTTTCCCTGCAGAGCAATTGACACTGACAGAACACGATCACAGAACAAAAAAGGGAAGAATGAAGACTGTCTGCATCAGCAGCATTTGGGAAGGTCCTGTGAGGGCCCAAGGAGCGGTAGAGCATCTCTGGTGAAGGGCTGTTGGCTAGGGGCTTGGTGCCTTGGATAAAAAAAGACACGGTACCCGACCTGCAGCAAAAGCGCCGGCACAAATAAACGGAACTACGTTACCCTGCGCATTCTTGAAGATACTGACTTTCACAGCAGCATTAGCGGGATCATAATTATAATGACTGGAATTAGGCCGAGTGAGGGTAGGGGGACACGAGCTCCTCCTTACGAGCGCGTCGCAATAGCGCCTTATAGCCTCCAAAGTCACTGCGCGTTTCAAAATTGACATGGAGCCGCAGTGTACACAGCGAATGCAACTTTCAAACTTTCAAGCGGAAGCATCTGCCATAATACCGATGTATCAAGTCTCAATGGAGTGAGAACAGTTGCCGCTAGCCGGTGCTATAGGATCGTTTCCCACATTTTTCTCACAATTTTTGGCTGGAGCGACAGCGACGGCAACACCACCTTTTCAACCCAACAAGCTGTGCACACTGTCTCTTAGTAATGTGAAGGCTATCTGAATAGGATGGCCACGCATGGCATGCAACTACGTTAAATAGAAGTCATAAGTAGAGGTTTTTTCGACTATTGTATTGATACACTAATAATTATGCTTCGACGTTTGCCAAAAGCCTATCTTGCACTAAAAAGCCAACGCACAACTGCAAATCTACGTACTACAATGACTTTGGAGACATCTCATGCAACTAGTATATGTTACGACTCATGATGCCTTTTCGCGAAACATGCACTATCGTTATTTCTGAAGAGTAAAACAAATCTGTGCATGTTAAAGCTATTCTAGCTTCTTCATTGTGTTGTTATTGTTCTGAAACTGGGTGCAGCTATGCATCTTTTTCCCCTCTTTCTGCGCCATTTCTGGTACGTTAGCCAGACACAGCCGACAACTCGGTTCTTAGTCTTCAAGACTTGTTAAGTGACCTAAAATACTCTGAATAATTTACTATCATTCCTTGATCATTATCGCTATACCTCGCAATTAGCTCGGCATGAATCGTCTTTAAATGGCGGCCCTTCAAATTCAGAAAGCGGATCACTGAGAGTGCTTTCAGTAACGAAAAAGACGCTGTCATTTTTGGCTTGATGCTCCAACGCTGTTCTCAGGTGCTACACTTAACGGAGTGTTTATATTCTGCTACAAGTAGATACATATGCTCTATTTTGATGCATCTAATGTGCGGCTTCTGAAAAGTTATAGAACTAATAAAAGGAGCTTTACAGACGTCCCTCGTATGCTTAGCTAGGATGAAACAAAAGGTCTGTGAGGAGTGAATTGTAAAAAGGAATTCTTCGCGGGGAGCCAATGGGTAATGGCTTAGCTGCAGCACAAGCGAATCGCCCGTGTGCAGACGACACCCCCTCTCGCTGTTCTTTTCACGTCCTCGCTTCCCTCAGCTTCCATCACACTTCGCACGTCCATTTCGGTTCAGATACGTAAAGTTTCCACCATTTTTATTCTGTCTTATATGAAGAATTATTACCGCATTTTTCGGTGTGTTATTCGCACCTTTGTAAAAGTCGCACCCCTCCAAACAGCAGTTTTTAAATAAAAAGAAACACATACAAGTCGCATCGGTGTATAGGAGGAACTTGTCCATTCGGTAGAAACCTCGTTGAGGATCCCGCTGTGAGAATGTGTGACGAAAAAAAAGAAAATAACAAAACTCATTCATGTACATTGGCTACAGGAAGACACCATAAAAAACAGACACCCTATACACTAGCCCCATACACGATTACCTCAAAACAAGCCTCCCACAAGCTCTCCCAATCATGGCATCTGCTGTAAGGAAAAGTGCACTTGCCTTTATTCCACCGTGCACTTACTCCTCCTGTGGTAACCTAACGAGACTGGAGGAAGTGTCCCTAAGGACTAGGGTTTCGGCGGCTTTTAACCCGTCGGTGACGTGCCGATGGCGCTCTCAAAAAGATGCAGTGATGAGCATTGTCCTAAGTGCCGAAGGCTAGCAGCCGAGGTGGAACATCGCCAGCTTTTATGGACAAGCCCAGGAATGCAGCCATCAAGAATAAGACGCCTACAAGATGTTGGACTGTCGGCTAAATGTGAGAGGCATGCACTTGTTGCTAATGGACAACATTAGGAGCCGGAGCGTGCTCCGATTTCTTAAAGAGACACGACTTACTTTAAGCTACACACAGCCACATTATATGCCACATGGCAAGTCTATGAATAACAAAAAGCACTGCACGAACGGCGTGGAGCCATTTTCTTTCCCTTTCACCCTTCCTCCCTTCTCAAACAAGGCGGTTCATGTGTCCACAACGACATGTGAGAGATACGACCCCTTTTCTAAACTAATTCAAACTTCATTAACGTGAAGCGGAAGGGGGGGGGGGGGGGGCGCTAAGTTGCATCTGCCGATATTCTGACCCCTCCAATATTTTGACCCCGCATTGTGGGGAAACGTCCTCGGACCTTTTCCGTATGACGTGGGCATGTCAAAAAAAGAACATTACAAGGGTTCAACGCTGCTGAACAAAATATTGAGCGAAACCATTTCTTGCGGGTGACCGAGCGTTCTTCTTTTTTTCTTCTTCCTCAGCACACATATAAAGCCCCGCTTTAACCAACCCATTTGAACGTACCTTTGTGGCCTATAGGGGTAACGTGAATGCCAGGGTCCTAGCAGGCTGATTCTGACATAACCGTCCTATGTGAAATGAGAGACCCAAGGTGGCATCTCCTGCCAGCCCGTGTGTCACGTGGGGTGTGACGTCACAGCGTCACGTGGGTAAGACGTCACTGCGGCCCGGTCATGCGAAGGCTTGAAAGTGCGAGTAGTATTGCTTCCGCATTAAAAGTCCAGATCAACCCCCCTTACCAAACCTTTCCCGGGAGGGCTAGCTGGCAGGCGGCCCTGCTCGGCTGCTCTGACCTGAGGCACAATGGACCTCGGTGGAGCGGACTCGGGACACAGTCGGAGCCCATTTCCCATGAGAAGGAGCCCACCTAATAATTGTAAGCGGCATCCGCTTAAGGACCACTGCCCGGCCGCGTATTGCCAAACCATATCCCGTAGGCACACTGGAGCAGATGACGCTCTGAGCGAGTTAAACGGCGATTGTTGCTGAAAGGTCTCTCGGAACGCAACCTAAAGGTAACAAAACTCACTGTAAACGGCGATTGTTGCCAAAAGATATGTCCCTGAACGCAACCTAAAGGTAACATAACTCACTGTAAACGGCGATTGTTGCCAAAAGATATGTCCCTGAACGCAACCTAAAGGTAACATAACTCACTGTAAACGGCGATTGTTGCCAAAAGATATGTCCCTGAACGCAACCTAAAGGCAACATATATATATACACTTACTGACGCAGGAAATTATAATGGGGAATGCCATTGCTTAGTGTAACTGTTAAGAAGCCGATTGTTGCTGAAAGACTCTCTGAACGCAACCTAAAGTTAATATACACTCACTGAAGGCAGAATATAATTGTGGCGCAAAAAAAATATTCAGAAAAAGATTACAACGCAGGAGTCGAACAAAAGTTTCAGTGGCATCAGTGCAAAGATGGGGGATGTTGATCCATTGCGCCTCAAAAACACCGGGAACGAAGGCCTTTAAAGGCGTTCTTATTCGTTTTAGACAATATATACACTATTTGGCGCCAGGTGGCGCTGCTCAGAGTCTGCTCGAGTTAGGTTAGGTGCAGCCTAAAGAATAGATTTTAGCTCTTGGTCCTAGCGGCCTAGTTTTTCGTGCCGGCAGCTAGGTTTTCTTGGCGTTCATTGTTTAGCTATCTTGTTTAGGTAAATATTTTTCTTTCTAGGCTATTGGCATTCGCAGATTTGGTTTTTAACGCGTGTTTGCTAGTCGTTTCTTGTGTCTTCTTTTGGCAATTTGTATATTCTAAGAATTCGTAACAGTTATAGTTCAGTCGATGAGCGCTTAAGATGTGCAATCAAAAGAAGGTAAAGTGTACTCAGTGTGAGGCGCAGGTTAATCTCAAAGAAACGCGTTTTGATTCTGTAGGTGAAGCGGAAGGCAGCGACTTTTTGTGTCGATGTTGCGTACTGAATGCACGTCTAGATAGATTTGATCAAGAAAGGGGCAGTTTAGTGTCTCGTGTGGAGGATTTAGAAAATGAAGTACGTTTGCTAAGGACGGAAAATCAGAAACTGCTTGGACAGCTTACTCAGATTGAAAAGAAAGGGGCCGACTTTGTCCTTGGAACCAACAAGGACGAACATTCCAATGCGGGCCACGTGGCTGGGGCCAGCACTGGCATGGAAGGCATAAGCAAAGTAGGTCAGGCGGATCCGAACCGTCAGAGTTATTTAGAAGCAGCTAAGACGCCGGAAAAAAAAGGAAGAAGTAAGGAAGAATGAAAATCCCAGAGATAAGGACACAGATAACCGAAAGCAGGCGCCAACAATTGGGAGAGGGAGAGAGAAGGCCCAGGTGCTTATCGCCGGAGATTCTAACATGAACAAGTGCAAGCGAGATATCTTGGAACGTGTAAGGGGTGATAAGAGAGTGTTGGTTGGAGCCTTCGCAGGGAGAACAATGAGGGCTGTACTAAAAGAGAGTAAAAATAGGCTGTTGAAGGATTCCGCAGAGCGCAGTATGGTAATAGTAGCCGCGGGTCTAAACGATGTCCTAAATGGTGACGCTGCAGGAGTGGTGGAAAGTTTAGCTAAGGGAGTTGACGAGATCAGGGAGATAGCACAGCAGACGCAGATAGTTGTATGCACAGTACCAGAGGTGCTAGGATTGAACGGAAAGATGGAAAAGGACGTGATGACAGTTAATCAGGACATAAGAAAGTTAGGCCTGGAGAAGCGTTTCGAAGTGGTTGAAATAAACAGGGAGGTACATAAAGCAGGTTTTGGTAGGGCTTTTCAGCGAGATGGCATTCATTTTAACAGAAGGGTCGGAGCAGAGATCGGCTGGCGCTTGGCAGGCAGGGCTGTAGCTTTTTTAGGGGGTCCGCGAGGACTCCGTGCACAGAGGTAATTAGAAGTGAAGCAGAAGAAAGTGTAATAATGGAGGCTGAGCCCCCAAAAATGGCAAAGAGTAGGTCGAGAAAGAAAAGTACAAAAAAGAAATTTTACACTAGGATCAGCTACATAAACATGCAAGGAGGTAGAAAAAGAGCGGAATGGCTACAGATAGAACAGCAGTTGAAGGATGACAAAATAGGTGTGTACCCTCTTTGCGAGACTCATCTCAGGGATCTAGAAGATCCGCCGTTTATAGAAGGCTACGTCTGAGAAGGGTGCAACAGAACGAGAACGGAAAGAAAGGGTGGAGGAGTAGGTATGTTGATACACCAGGGAACAAATTGGCAAAGAATTAAATCATCTTGTAAAGAACATATCTGGGTTTCAGGAACCATTGCCGGCATAAGGACATGGCTAGGGGTAGTTTATTTAGGAACAGGACATCAATGCAGGCAAGAAAACAGGGATCTTGTTGAATGTCTCAGTGACGATATAAGCCAGTTTGGAAACGGGGCCAATATTATTCTGCTGGGGGACGTGAACGGCCACATCGACGATCTGCATGGATACACGGATTGTAACGGGAAGCTAATGCTAGATTTCTGCGAGCGACACGATCTAGTTATAGTAAATAGAGAAACAAAATGTGAAGGCCAAATCACGTGGGAATTCCGCAACATGCAGACGACCATTGACTATTGTCTAATGTCGCAGGAAATTTATAGCAAGGTCACAAAAATGGAAATAGACGAAGAAGGGGAGTGTAGTCTGGGAAGTGATCATAAACGTATTAGTCTGCAGATGGGGCCCTTGATGAAAAGAGAAATGGAACTTAGACAAAACGTAAACGCAAATTAAACGACGATCAAATAGCGCAGACAGCTGCAGACATAGAGGAAGCAATAGAGAAAAGCCCCATGGAAGACTGGGATTATGAACAGGTAGAACTACTCATAAGGAGTAAAATTCAGGAGGTTAAAGTAGCAAACCGCTGGAATGGAAAGAGGAAGCCACGGAGCTGGTGGAATAAGGAAATCAGGGAAGCTATTAAACAACGACGGGCTGCTTCAAGGGAACACCGAATGGCAAAGAAAGCACAGGCTTCTCAGGAGGAAATCGACCGAAAATGGGAATCATATCGACAAAAGAAACTTCAAGTGCAGGCCCTCGTGCAAAGTAAAATAAGACAGCCCACAGATCGCTGGATGGCTGATATACACGATGCCTCTAAAGGCGGAGCAAGAAAATTCTGGAACCATATAAGCTGGCTAGGGACGAAGAATCAAAGAAAGCAAGATCGGATTCAAGATAACGAGGGAAATTGTTTAAAGGGAGACAATGCAGTGAACTACATAACGTCTGTTATAGCCGAGTCATTTAAGAACGACGATAGGGTAATGTCCGCAAATCAGGAAGCAACACAAGGTAGCAGAATACAAAGCACCTTAGAACTGACCAATCTAAACTGGAAAAAGGCAGATAAAAATATTCCTAAAAACACGTCTACAGGAATTGATGGAATTCCGATCAAGCTGATTAATGAACTCGGTCCAAAAAGTAAGGAAACGTTGTTAAAAGCTTTGGAAACAGTCATAGCGAATAAGCAAATTCCGGACAGCTGGCGGCAGAGTAAAATGAATTTGATTTATAAAGGGAAAGGAGAAAGGATGCACATAAAATCCTACAGGCCGATTACCATAACATCTGTAATGTACAGGTTAGCCATGCAGGTGGTGAAATTAAAGGTGCAAGCATGGGTTTAAAGTAACAAGATACTCGGAGAACTTCAGAACGGCTTTAGAAATGGTAGGCGCTTAGATGATTGCCTGTTCGTGCTTACCCAATGCATCGAAATATCTAGAGTGGAAAATAGACCAACTGTAGATCTTTAACGAGCACTCATATCGCGGAGGTAGAGGAGGGTGGCTGCTTCTGGCCTTACGGGACGGGGGCACGTAGCCCACCATCGTTTACGGCGGGGGCTAGCCTGCCCCGGTGGTTGTACCTGTTGTAGCCCCTCATTGCATCTGTTACCGCTTCGGTGGTAGACGACAGCTGTTGCGACGCGCGTTTTGTGGTGTGAGCTACACTGGCCGCAATCTCGCTGGCTTGGCGTGGCTCTTGTACCCACAGATGGGGAGTTGCAGGTTATGGTTTGGTTTAGTTTGTGGCGTTTAACGTCCCAAAGCGGCTGAGGCTATGACAGACGCGAGGGCTCCAAGAATTTCGACTACCTAGAGTTCTTCAACATACACTGGCATCGCACGCTGCCTTGCTTTTCGCCTCCATCGAAAAGCGGCCGTCGAGGCCGGGATTCGATCTTGCGTCCTTAGGAACAGTAATCGAGCGCCGTGACCACTGCACCACCCTGAAACTATGCGTTGTAGCAGGCGACATTACCAGAACGCCGGACTCTCTCAGCACTCCACTAAAAGAAGGGTTTAACCGGGACCTGTCCACCGATCCTCACATCCAGACCACGCAGTGGGATTCCAAGATTAAACTCCTCTACTATAGGCGAACCCTCCGATCAAATTAACGAGTTGAATCTATATAGACGGCTACCGCACATCTTTTACCTACCATCGTGCCGTCTTTGCGGCAATTGACAAGCAGGAATTGTAACAAAGAAAAGAAACATAAGAAATGTCATAATAAATTAACGCTTCACTGCATAATGCATTGTCTTTAATTTAGCCATACTTACACATACCGGTGGAAACCAGCGGTGTATTCATGTAGTACCAAGATAGTTGTTAAACCTTAAACAAGATAACTAAAATAAACAGAAGTGTTACAACGGAGGACCTCACGCTACATATATCCTGGCATAGCTAGGCTAAGCCACTCTCTTTCATTGGTGAAGGGTGGCAGTTCCTGGCCTTAGGGGGCTGGGACGGTAGGTCGACGCCGCTTGCGGCGGGGGCTAGCCAGCGACTGATTTTTATCTGTTGTAGGCCGTCATTGCACCCGCCACCGCTTCGGTGGTGGTGGACGACGGCTGTTGTTGCTGCGCGCGTCTTTCTCTCGCTCTTCTTTTCTTTCTTGTCTATTTTCTCTTCTGCCCGCACGAGGCAGCGAAGGTGGCTCAGCTACAGAGTCAGTAGCAGGCCCGTGTATTTTCTTATCTTTCTTCCTACAGCCACAACAACAAAAACTACTACAGCGCTGTCTTCCTAAATATTTATCAACTGATCCATCACTGATATCACTTTGCTCACCTCAATCGATAACTCTCGGATAGCAGCAGTACGCAGAGCATGGATTGAAGCGCTATATATGTTACTTCAGCTCATCAAGGCAATTCATTTTTCCTTGCTTAATTAATAGCTCAAGCCCTTTTGTACATCTATGCGAGTATTTCCATGGGTCACACAGACGCGTGTCGAGGAGGAGGAGGAGAAAAAACTTTATTTAGCCCTATATTATATGGCGGTTTTAGACGTCTTCAGAGATGCCTGCTTGTTGTATCCACAAGAGTCTTCTCCGTCGACTTCGTACACTTTTTCACAATGGTCGGTTGCCCTCAGTCCAGGGCTCCGCTGGCTGCTGCCGCCCGTTGGGCTCGCTGTACCAGACCTTGCTGGTCTTCGCAGCGGTCACTGGACAGCAGAGTCTGCCATTGCTCCGCACTCGGGTTTCGAATTTTGGGGACCACATCTATGTTTTGACATGCCCATGTGATGTGATATAGTGTTGGTTTCTCATCGCACCACGGACATCTGTCAGCGTACATGGTAGGGTGCATTTTGTTTAGTATGTGCAGGTTTGGGTATGAACCCGTCTGTAATTGTCTCCATATGACAGTTTCCTCTCTGGTGAGAGAACTGTGCGGTGGGGGATATCGCATTCTTCTTCCTCTATAGTTTTCTAGTATGGCCGAGTATGACTTGGGTGCTGGCAAAAGTTCCGCGGACTCGTCGGATGCTCGGAAAGTAGTGTATGCTCGAGCTATCCTGTCAACCTCTAGGTTCCCTGCCACCCCCATGTGCCCCGGTACCCATATAATTTTGTGTCTGGTCTTGTTTTCTTTGTGGTTAATTCTGTCGCTCACTTTGAGGAGTATACGGAGCGCGTGACGACCAATCCTACCATTCATGAAATTTCTACAGGCTGTTTGAGAGTCCGTGAGTATCGTTAGCGACCGCCCAGCTCTATAGCCCTCCGCCACCGCTAGAGAAATGGCTACTTCCTCGGCCTCTGCTACTGTGAAGTGTCGGATAGAGGCGCTGGTCACTTCGAGTAGAGACGAATTGACCACCGTGGCCACTGCAATTTTGTTGTGTCCTCCTCTCGAGGACGCGTCTGCATACACAGACGTGTCTTGAGGAGCGTATGTTTTTTGAATAAAATCAACCCTTGCTTCTCTTCTACCTTGGTGGAGGTTAGGGTCCATGTTTCTTGGGATTGGAGCTACCTTGAGGGACTTGCGAAGTTCGTCGGGGATCGTTACCGTCCTCGCTATTTCTCGCATCTGCTCACAGTATCCGAGTCTCTGTAAGAGCGCTCTTCCAGTTGTTGTCTGCAGCAGCCTGAGTTTTTGCGACTCAAGCTGCGCCTCGCGTAGTTCTTCGAATGTGTTTTGCAATCCAAGCGCCATGAGCTTTTCTGTAGACGTGTTGCGCGGTAATCGGAGCGCCGTCTTATACGCTTTGCGTAGCAGGGCATCCGCTTGTTGTATTTCACTCTTGTTGAGGCACTGGTAGGGCAGGCTGTACATAATTCGGCTCACTACCAGGTTTCTAACTAGTTTTAGTGTGTCCTCTTCGCGTATGCCATGCCGCCTGTTGGTGATGCGGGTGATCATGCGTGTCACTTGTAGCGTTGTTGTTTTGAGCTTGGTAAAAGTGTGACTACTGCGTTGGTTCGATTGAACCCACATACCTAATATTCTTATTGTTGTCTTTCCAGGGATGGGCATTCCTTCCCGGTAGATGTTGAGTTTCAGGTTCTCACTGGTTGGGACGGTCCGGTTTTGTTTGCCTCTCCACACTCGAAGCAGTTCCGATTTCTCGGTAGAGCATGCGAGTCCTCTTTCTCCGAGATATTTCTGTACACAGGAGGCCGCTTCCTGTAGTTTTTCTTCCTTCTCCCCGAGGGAACCGGTGTTCGTCCAGACTGTTATGTCGTCTGCATACATGGCGTGCCTGATGCCTTCGATCTTCTCTAGTTTTCGTGCTAGACCTATCATAGCTATACTGAAGAGGATAGGTGAGATGACTGATCCTTGTGGTGTTCCTTTGTTTGGCGCGTGAATTTTGTTCGATCGAAGGTCTCCCATGCCGATGGTGGCAGTTCTATCTGACAGGATGGCTTTGACGTACCCGTGGATTCTGCGTCCGCAGTCCAGGTCGTCTAGGCCTCTAAGGATCGCTTCGTTACTGACGTTATCAAATGCTCCCTTGATGTCAAGGGCCATTATGACATTTTCACCTGTTCGGGGTACGTTGCGGAGCACATCTTCTTGTATTTGAAGCAGCACGTCCTGCGTCGAGAGTTTTGCTCTGAAGCCGAACATGGTATGGGGTACATGTTCATTATCTTCCATGAAATTTTGCCGTCTGAGCATCACCACCCGCTCGTAAAGCTTGCCGAGGCACGACGTGAGCGAGATGGGCCTGAGATTTTCAATTTGGAGCTGTTTGCCAGGTTTAGGTATCATGATTACTTCGGCGTGTTTCCAGTCTTCGGGAACCGTCTCCGCCTCCCAGTGTTTGTTTAGAAAGCTTACGAGCTCTTGTATGAGGTCGTCACTCAGGTTTCGGATCAGGGCATTGTCGATTCTGTCGGCTCCTGCTTCCGTGTTTCTGGTAGTATTCCTTATGGCCGCATAAACTTCTTCCACAGTTATTGGGCGGTCGAGTCTCTCGTTTTCGGCTCCGCGATAGGTTCCTTGGTATCGTGAGGGGTTGCGATCACCGAAACATTTTTTTCGTGCCTTCTCTAAAAGGTCGGTGTCCGAACCCTCGAAGGAGTGGATGAATCTGTGGATGCTTTTATTGTTTTCTGATTTTGTTTTGGTCGGATCGATTAGTGCTCTTAGGAGATTCCAGGTTCTGGCCGTACCTAAGGTTCCCTTAAGCGAGTCGCTGAATTGTTCCCAATTTTGTCTCGCGAGTTGCGCTGCGTATTCTTCAGCTTTTGCCGTAACTTCTGCTATCTTTAGTTTTAGTTTCCTGTTGTGTTTTTGCTTCCGCCATCTTTTGGTGAGACTGCGTCTGGCTTCCCATAGGCGCAGAAGGTGCCCGTCTACTTCGGGCGTTGTTGTTGTTCGTCTTACACGTTTTGTGCATTTGTCTCGCGTTTCTGTCACATGCCGCTCCAGTCTTCTAGTGATTGAATGCCGCCTTCAGATTTTTTGCAAGCCCCGCGGAACGCGTTCCAGTCCGTGAGTTTTGCTTGTATGATCCGGCATCTTATCCTTTCCGATGCTATTCGCATCCGGAGGATAAAGTGATCGCTACCTAGGTTTTCCATCATGTTTTCCCACTGTGACTCCTTGCACTTCCTTACGAACGTGAGGTCCGGGCAAGTGTCCGTGCTCACACTATTACCGATTCTCGTGGGGGTCGCGGGATCTGTGATTAGCTTACAGCCAAAATATTCGGCTACGTCCGCTAATGTTCTTCCCTTGATATCTTGTTTCCGGTATCCCCAACTCGTGTCCATGGCGTTGAAATCTCCCACGATAATGAGCGCATTTTCTTTGGCCAGCTTGTGCGCTCCGTGGAAGAGTTCGAAGAATTTGGCTTTTCTTTGTCTTGGCGAGCTGTACACGTTCTGTACGAATGTGCTCCTTCCCTTTCGCTCTTTCGGAATGATTTCGACAAGCGCGTGCTCGATGTCCGTGTCGGCGATGGTATCGTGCCTGATTGCGGTGATGGCTTTGATGACTAGAACGGCTGCTTTACCTCCGTTTTGGCTCTCGTAAACATCGTACCCCTGTAAAGAGGGCCTGGTTCCAGTCTCTTGGAGCGCAATCACATCGGGGGGTGTAAGCTGTGTGTTTATGTATTGTTTTAGTAGGGCCTGTTTTTTTGCGGTAGCCTCTGCAGTTCCATTGCCAAATTTCTAAGTTTTCTTGGTCTTGCTGACGCGTCTTGGTCATGTTTACGTGTTCGTGCTGTTGCCTTGTTCGACAGCGAACGCCGTTAACGCTGGATGGTTGTACGCTCTTTCCCTAATGTTTTCGTTATATCTTTGTTTTCGAAAAGCACTTTTGATTTCTGAGATCTGCCCCTGAAATTGTGCTTGCATCTGTTGCATTTGAGATTGGATTTGCCGCATCATATCCTGCATCATCTGCTGCATCATCTGTTGCATTTGTGTTTCAAGTTCTCCATTGTTGGATGCTTGTGGCTGTTTTGGAAAGGCTCTAATGATTTCAAGCTCCCGCTGTTGTGCCTTTAGTGTTTTTGTTAGTTCCTCGACCTTGCGTTCGAGCTCATTTTGTTTGAGTCGAGCGAGTTCAAGCTCGCGTCTGAGTTCATCACTACTCGCGACTTTAGCTTCTTTGACAGGAATATTTTTGTTGTTTGTATTGTTTGTGTTACTATTTTCTACCGAGTGCGGATCAATGGTAGATGCCCAGCTTACCTTGCTGCCGCCTTTCTGGGAAACCTTTTTCTGCTTTTCTTGTTTGTTCCCCTCCTGTGAACCGGCCGGCGACAGAGGTGGGAAGGAATTGGACCTTGATCGGCTCCTCGAGGTCTCTCCTTCTGAGCTGAACCATCGCTTGCGTGGTCGCCCGCGTTGGCCACTGCGCCCTCTTTCCCCGCTGGGCTTTGGTCTTGCTTTTTTCAGTCTCTCGGGGCACTCTTTGGATCCGGTGCGATGTGCCTCACCGCATATTAGGCACTTGAGCTCGCACACATGGTCTTTCGTCGGATTTTTATCTCCGCACAGTCCGCACACAATAATGTCCGGTGTGGGGCACACGTCGGAGCGGTGTCCTTGCTGGGAACAGACGTAGCACACTTGCCTCGTGGAGCGGTACTGGTAGCACGGTAGTTCACCTCCGTAGTATATTACGAATTTCGGCAAGATCGGGCCGTCGAACGTGATCACTGCGGTCTTGGACTTTCCAAGCATCCTTGCCTGGAGAATGATTACTCCTTGAGTTCTGACTCGTAGGTGTGCTTTCAGCTCTTCGGGAGACGTACCTGGGTCAACACCGTGTATTACGCCGCGAAAGACGTCCTCCGGAGCTGCCACGTAAGCGTTGACCTCGTACGACTTTCCGGCGAATTTAAGACGGGTAATGCGCCGCACCAGGTGAGCCGTTTCTTCATGTGGGGTGCTAAGGATAATGATATTTGATCCTGTACGAAGCCTTACAAGTATGTCGTCGTCCTTGCATTGTTGGCCGCACGCCGTGATAACGGCGCGCGCTACTTGGTGTGTGGTGAGTGATTTCACCATGAGTCCTTTTTTGGGTCGAAAAATTATTTTGATGTCATTTTTGGGGAGTGGCGGCAGTCTTCGCCTAGGCCTCCTCTGCTCCCCCTGTCCAGTCTTGTTGCAGCCGGTCGCATTACCCAGCGATTTTCCATCATGAGGTTGGGCGTCCGGGCCGGTTCCCGTGCCTTTCCGTTGTCCTTGTCTCTGAAGTTTTTTTTTTTTTCTGGCGCTTGGATTGAACAAGCTCCCAACTGGCATCGTTGTTGTACCCGACGCGCTCCGATGAGGAATCTGACGGGATTCCGTCTTCGCTTCCTGACTCGGCGTCTCCAAAGTCGTCTTCATCCATCCCTTGGAATTCGTCAAGGAGGGCATTTGGTGGTTGTGGCGACGCACTTGGGGCTTGGCTCGGCCCTGCCATATGGTCTCTGTTTGAAGAAGCGTCGGTGCTAGGCGCCGCAGTCATCAATAAGCCTAGCGTCCCATGCTCTCCCGATGTCGTGCTGGGCGTCCCGTCAGGGTTAGCGGGCTGGCGCCCGCTTTGGAACTTTCAAGTCCGGTAAAGATACGAAAAAATGGTCCTACCGCTTGAAGTATGGCATCCAGGGGATCCAGCACTTGGTGTCTTTCAGTTCCGAATAAAATCCGGTGGCAAAAAAGCGTTGGTCTGGTGAAATCGGTCAAAATTTGCGGAGCCGAAGTGACGCGTGTCCGCCTCACGCGTGTCGAGGTTGGTAAGCGTAGGATAAAAGTACATATGTTCATCAATTGCCCGGGCTGGCATTTCGGCGCCATTATATTGCAATGTGATTGTAAGCAGATCATGTTTAGCTAACGTCCGGGCAGGCCATGTCGGCCGAATTTATGTGCGGGTTAGGATAGCGCCACTCTCCCGCAAAATATTTTCATATACGCAAAATTCAGATTCGTCTGCTAGAAAAGAATGGCTGAGGCTTAGCTTGGTTAAGCCTGGTCAGATGCGAACCATATTGATTGCTAAACTCGGCTTTCCATGGTTACACTTGGCTAAACTTTTCTTTCCTTGGTTACACGTGCTTTTACACGGTTTAAACTTGGAATGCACAATGTTTTCCCATCGCATAAAACTAGGTAATAGCATGACTCGTTCATCTCTAATCTAACTGCGTTACCGACACGCCCAACGAACATGTCGTCCCCCAGGCCAACGATACTCGATTCCCACTATGCGAATATGTACGCAAAGCAAAAGCTCTTAGAACACCGACGTGCTAAAGGAATCAATGATTTTGATTTCTTCGGCACCAACACGGTCGTATGGGAAAGCCTCCCCGTAAACTACCCGTGTCCAGCCGGCTTGACGTGCAGCAACGGTCGTTACGTCTTCACCAAGCATGGCTGTGAGGTCACCTCATGTATACCCTTCGAGCCATATCACCGCCATGGTGGTCCTTCAATTACACCGCCAAAGCCGATAAAGCGGTCCCTACGGAAATTGTACACAACCGAATCGTGCAATTTTTCCTCTGTCGTGACGTCAGCGTATCATGTGGTGTGACGTCACCATACCACGTGGTCCGCACGGCGTGCAACCGCAGCCGATGGCGCGAGCCGGTCCCCCTTTGTTGTTGTTGAAAAACCTTTATTTCCACCGAGCTATCCTCTGTCGTGACGTCAGCGTATCACGTGATGTGAAGTCATCATACCACGTGGTCCGCACGGCGTGCAACCGCAGCCGACGGCGCGAGCTGGACCCCCGTCTCTCCTCTGTCGTGACGTCAGCGTATCACGTGGTGTAACGTAGCATTCCACATTCTTTCCACGGCGTGTAACCGTCACGAAGGGCTGTGGCTTACCTCTAGCAATATGAGTCGCATAAAACAGATTATGTTTTATGCGGCTGCCCGAGCGTTTTTCTCGCGGGGTTCCGCTCAATCCTCCGGTTCTACCGAGGCAACCATACCAATCCCACTCACAACTTATGCGGATATATATTATTTACGTCTCTGCAGGAGGGCCCTCCCGAGACCCGCCGAAGGTCTTGATAAATCTGAGGAGTGCCACCTTAGACGGCTCCAAACCGGGCGTTTTCTAAATCCCACCATCCTAAGACACGTGGAACCGATATTCATAGGTAGGTGGAAGTTTTGCGGTATGTACGCTGACCTATACCAGCTGGTGTGGGCCTGCCAAATACAAAAATAAAAGTTATAAAACAGCCAACTAGGGAGGGCAGAGAGACGGCCCTGTCCAGCTCGGACCTGGAGGCCCAGCGTGTCCTGGTCGAGAGAGCTCGGGCAGCGGCGGCCGCCAATGGTGTCCCGAAATAGGGTCAGCCACTAAGCTCCACAACTGTACTGACCTCCCTTCCCTAATCAGTTCATTGTAAATAAATGTTTTATCCTCCTCCTCGGCACCATTATATTGTAGTGTGAATGATCGAATTTTATTTTGTCTTGAATAATAACTATTATTTTGCAAAATTGTAACGAATTATTTAATGTGCGAGGATTGTAAGGCATTGCGGAATTGTACTGAACTGTAATGTGCTAGACCTATATCTAGCACTTCTTTGTGTCCTTATTAGTTCAGGAAATGTTTTATTGTGGAAATTGTTGGCTGGAATAAAACTTCTCTTTGCGCGTTGTCACTTTAATATTGCAATGCAGTCTGTTGTTTAATGACTGAATATTGAGAACTTTTGTGTTTATGTTTTAAAAGTAGAACACTATTTCAATAACTAGTCTGCAATTTCTAACAAACTGTTGTGTTGGCATGTAATTATCCATGACAAGTCATTATGGTTAATAATGAATGAGCTCTCGCGCGGACCCCATCGTGGAGCAAATGCTTTTTGGAGTGCAAACACTACTTACTCAGAGTTCAACTCCGGTTTTCGAGTCACTGAGTCTGAGTGAACTTGAGTGAAGACGGATAATGCGCTTTCTTTTTTCAAGAGAGCAGTTATGTAAAACAAAGCAAAATCGCGCCATGTAAACTTATTGTGAGAGGGATAGCAAAACCTTTTAAGAGGTCGTTTATAGAGGTTGTTCGGTCGAAACTATATTTGTTGACAACACGTGTCAGAAATCATCGGGGACTGCGTAAAAACATATTTAAAGTACAAAAAAATTAGAGGATCTTTTTGATGTCTCTTAACAGCCTACCCTCCACCTCCTATCATTTGCTTCTTATCGGCGTTGATTGCAGTGCTACATGTAAAGGGTTTGCAGGAAAAAAATGGTGCAGTATCTGTCACACTTTTTCCGGCAAGTGTGTTTGGACGGCACAGCATTACTCCTGTCGCGTGCTGTTCCTTGGCGCGCGTTAAAGTGTGGGATTGCAGATGGCAGGAATCAAGGCAGGAACGCTAGACAAGAACACATCTCGCGGAATCCCGCGCACGGGATTTTGTTCCATGAGTCTAGAAAGGATTTCGCCTTAATACGTTCTTGCGGCGGCCGCCGCATATGCACATATCCAACAAGTTCTCACACGATGCATGTAGCATCAAAAGTCTGATCAGTAGTTTTCAGAAATGTTTTGTTTTGATATTGTAAGGATGGGCTCAGTAGACAAAGTTTATTAGAGACCTGAAGCCCCGGTCGCACACTGAAGCGCATCACACTGAGCGATGACGATGGATCTCTGCTAGAGAGAAGGATGAAGATGAAGCAGCACGTGCACTCGTGTGAAAGATGAAGCGCCATATAGCGCTCACACTATTTCTCCCACTGTCGACGAAGCGGCCAGCCTGGCCGCATCTAGTCCGCAGTATTGTGCCGAAGAAAAGGTTTCATGCGTGAAGCGTGTATAACTTCAGTCCCACGGTAACGCCTGTCCGATGAATGCCAAACAGGGTTGGTTGGTTCACAGGAAGGGAAAGGCGCAGTATCTGTCACACTTGCTCTGTGGACACCTGAACCGCGCCGTAAGGGAAGGGAGGAAGGTGGGAGTGAAAGTGGAAAGAGAGAAAGGGGAGCCGTAGTGAAGGGCTACGGAGTAATTTCGACCACCTAGGGATCTTTGACGTGCGCTGACATCGCACAGCACACGGACGCCACTTCGTTTCGCCTCCATCGAACCGCAGCCGCCGAGGTCGGGTTTGAACCCGGGAACTCCGGCACAGTAGTCGGGCGTCTTACCACTGCGCCAACCCGGTGGGGCTGCCAAACAGGGGAAACGCGATAACTGACAGGGGCGTACGCAGTTATTGGACAAACCTCCCCTGCCAAACAGGGGAAACGCGATAATTGACAGGGGAGGTTTTTCCAATAACTGCGTACGGACCGATGAAACGGCGCTGGAACTTATCACAATGGACAGGAGTGCGTAATGGTATCCAAAGTAATACCTCGTCGCCGCGACGGAACAAAACGTGGCGATGAGTCGCATCTTAGCGACACTTGCGCGGTCTTCCTGATTGGCTTCAGTGTTGAGGCGAGCAAGCGGGCGTAATATGACCACTTAGGAAAAGAACAGGTCAGGAAGAGATGATGAGGAGCAGGCAGGTGTAAAAAGGAAAAAAGCATCAAGACGTGTAGCGGGAGGCCGGCCATAAACGAGGGAAAACTGGGTGTAAGTTGGCCGCTGTACAGCCGTGTTGTAGGCGAACGTAGCAAAAGGAAGAAATGCAGCCCAATCTCGGTAGTCCTGGTCCACATACATAGACAGCATGTCCGTAAGCGTGCGATGGAATCGCTCAGCCAACCCATTGGTTTTCGAGTGATAGCTGGAAGTCATGCTTTGAAATGTGGTAGAGGCTGCAAGAACGTCAGCTACAATCGCCAACCCACACGTCCGACCGCGGTCATTGAGAAGGGCTTGAGGGACCCCACGCTGTAAGAGGGCTTGAAAAAGGTAGGTCGCGACCTCGGACGCTGAGCCATTAGTCAGAGCAGCGGTATCAGCGTAGCGTGTTAGAACGTCGACGGCAGTGACGATCCGGCGACAAGGTGGACAATGGAAGCGGCCCGTATTAAATCGATTCCAACAACTGCGAAAGGAGTGGCAGAGCAAAGTAGAGGCTGTAATAGGCCAGCAAAATAAAGTAGGCCGCATGCGGCGCTAGCATGGCAGACAAGAAGTGACGTGTTATGCCACGCTTGAGGATAGGCCAGGCCAGAAGAAGTGGTTCCTCACGCGGTGGTAAGTCTTGTAAAAGCCTAAGTGACCGGCTGTAGCATCGTCGTAGAGGGCCGCCAGATTATGAGAGGGAAGTGCTCTGGGGACCACGGGCACCCAACGGGAGCCTTCAGAGCGATAAATGTAACGGGAGAGCACTCCATTGTCAAGTCGGAACAGTTGAAGTTGCCTGCGCATCCTAGCTGTAGGAGGCTGAGAAGCACCGATAAGACAGTCGATTAAAAGAGGCAGTATGGTTATGCTCACTGGTTTGAAATAAGGGTGTTGCGATTCACAGCACCGGCATAGGGTGGACCAGTGATGTCTTTAGCCCTTGACGACATTGCGGCGTCTAGTGTGCACACAAGAAGTATCGAAGAAGCACTACCTCGGGACTCTGGATGCGGGCAAATGGAAAGAGCATCGGCATCTTACGACCGGATTTGTAGGTGACATCAAAGGTGTATTCCTTAAAACGCAGAATCTAACGGCCTAGGCGTACAGTCAAATGTTTGAGGGTAGATAGCCAACACAGAGAGTGGTGATCGATAACGACCGTGAAATAGCGGTCGTACACGTAGGGGCGGAATTTCTGTACTGCCCAAACGACGGCAAGGCACTCCTGTTCAGTGATGGTGTAGTTGCATTCCGTTGGTGTGAGATTGCGACTGGCAACCCCAATTGCCTTCTCCCGACAAGCGGTATCACGCTGCGGAAGGCGGAAGGAAGGCGGTGATACCAAGACCGCTGGCATCGGCGTGGAAAGTGGAGGCAGCATTGTCATCGAAGTGAGCGAGGACAGGGTTTCAAGTGAGAGCATTCTTGAATGTTTTAAAAGCTTCCTCTCGTTCTCCGGACCAACCGAAAGCATTGCGGATAGTCAGGAGCAGGAGTAGCTCGAGAAGCTGGTGTACTGGTGCAGCAATAAAAGCGAAATTGAAAGTATGAGTATAGGCCGAGGAAACTACAACGTTCTTTAGTCCGCTGAGGGCGCGCAAAGTTCAAAACTGTGGTAAGCTTGTTAGATCGGGAAGAACGGCATCTCTGCTGACGAGGTGGCCTAGAATCTTGATTTCTTCCTTTGCGAAACGACACTTTTAGTGTTCATTTAGAGAGCGGCGGATGCCAGGCACGTTAACACTTGCTCAAGGCAGCATAAATGATCAGAAAAAGTATCAGAGAAGATAAATATGTCGAGCGCATAGCCCAATAAGGTTTTCCACTTAAGCCCTCGAAAAACAGTGTCAATCATAAGCCCAAACGTAGCGGGGGCATTGCAAAGTCCAGAAAGCATGACATTAAATTTGTAAAGCCCGCCGGGTGTAGCGAATGCGGTTTTTTCTTTGTCATCTTCGTGCATCGGAATCTGCCAGTAACCGAAACGCAGATCCGAGGCGCAGACATATTCGGCGCCCTGAAGACAGTTGAGAGAGTCGTCAATCCATGGCATCGGATAAACGTCTTTGCAAGTGACTTTGTTAGGGGCACGGTAATCAACGAAAAAACGCACTGACCTTTCCTTTTTTTACCAAGAAGACCGGGAATGGCCAGAGGCTGGCTGAGGGCCCAATAATGTCTGGTTGGAGCATATCACTTTTATTATCTTTGATGACTTTACGTTCTGATAAAGAAACACTCTAATGACGGCGGCTAACAATATAACTACCTGGGGTTCGAGACAGATGGTTCGAGACAATTCTACACACAAGGGAGCCACTGCTAAGGTGCGACAACGTCGTTCACATCGAAAAAGATTGTCAAATAAGGTAACCACCTCTGAAGAGCAGGTCTCCAGCGCTATTGTGGCTTGCCCACCATAACCACAGCCACCCACAACATCCCTCACCCTGGTAACGTGATACTTGGAGCCCCAGAAACGTCTTGGCCATCGCTGCCGAATCCAAGTAAGCCCACTCGTCCAGAGACCTTGTTACACTCCGACCGTCCAACTGAGCCATCCCAAGGGCAAGTTTCAGACTGCGGCCAAGATAAGCAAGTGATTGTCATGCTTAAGTCTCTGATGAGCGCTATGCGAATCCTGCTTTCGAACATACACACGCCAGCAGCGAACAGCGCCTTGCAAGTACTGGACGCATTGCAAACGGTTCTTGCAGCTTTACAGTAGACAGCACCATGGCTTTCTCGGGATTACCTTTTCACAAAAAGGTCAAGCAAGCATTCATCTTTTAGTGGAATGCCCGTGGACTACAGTCCAAGATTTCAGATATTCGACGCTATGTTTACGAAAATAAGTTCCCTGTTCTCGTTATTTGCGAGCCGAATCTACCAAATATTTTGCGAATTTCCGGTTACGAGGCATTTCCTTCGCCAACACTCAACAGACCCAGCAAAGTCGTCGTCTACGTACGACATGAACTAACATATGTGCTACACTCTGTTCCCCCGAACAATGACAACCAGTATGTGTGTTTGACCGTGAAGTGTCGCGCCCTGACATTTACGCTAGTGGCTGCATACCTGGCACCATCAAGTCACTTCGGCGATGACAGATTAAGTGATCTGATAGCCATCACTTCTGGACCATGGATAATCACAGGTGACTTTAATACTCACCACCCCGTTTGGGGAGGCGTTCGGATGAACTCTAAAGGCAGAAAGCTTGTGTCCTTCGCCTCTGACAATGGTCTACTCTGCCTTAACGATGGAACGCCTACCTATTTTAGAGGTGTTAATTACAGCAGCTGCTTGGACTTGACTTTCGTTTCACATTGCCTTACAAAACATGTCCGGTGGTTTACAGATATAGAAACTCATGCCAGCGACCATATCCCAACCTACCTCAACATTACCGGCCATTCGACATCTCTCACAGCGACACGTATGCGGCGTATTGATTGGACACTTCTTAAACTATTATGGAAGATACTTGCACCCAAGACTTGTCCACAAGTCTCGAACGAAAAAGTAAGGACGCTATGGAGAGTGCAACCTGTACCTTTAACCCTGTCGCAAACTACACAGATTTTGACTTTGAACTACAGCGACTACGATCGCTTCGGCGCAGGGCGGAACGTAGATACCGGCACACAAAGTCTCGCCTAGACCTCACATACGCAAGGCGCATACAGAAAAAGATCCAGCGCAAAATTCAATCCCTGGAGTCGAACCGCTGGAGGACATTTTGTGAAACTCTCGACCCACGGAAGTCATTGTCACGTACCTGGACTGTCATTCGCGGCCTTCGTACATCACCTCAACAACGACACCCTTTCAAATCAATCGCGCTTCACCAGAGATGCAGTGAGGTCAACGTAGCCGAAGAATTCTGCGCAAGAATAACAGGACCTTCAAACACACTAGCGCCACAGCAGTGTAGTGATGTTCCGCCATCGAGGGATTCACGGATGGATCTACTGTTCACACTGGAAGAACTTGACGCTGCTCTCGCTTGTTGTAAAAGGTCATCTTCGCCAGGGCCAGATGGTGTGACGTACTCTGCGCTTGCCAATCTAGGCCAAGAGGCTCGACAGGCTCTCTTGTAGACATACAACAGGTTATGGAGCGACGGCAAAGTTCCTAGTGAATGGAAGACAAGTCGTATCATTCCACTTCTAAAACCCGGAAAATCACCGCTCGATATTAATTCATACCGCCCCATTGCGCTCTCCAGCTGCGTCGGCAAAGTAATGGAAAGGATGCTATTAACACGCATTGAGTGGTACTTGGAACGACACGAAAAATATCCAGATTTCATGTCTGGGTTTCGACGCGGCCCCTCCTCTATAGAAAATGTCGTAGACCTGGTTACGTCAGTCAATGTCCAAAAGAATCTGAAAAGATTGACTGCGGCATTGTTTTTAGACATTAAAGGTGCCTACGACAATGTAACGCATGAAGCCATCCTAGATGCACTGGAAACTGCTGATATCGGAGGACGAACTTATAGCTGAATACGCAGTTATTTGTCAGACAGGTCACTGTTCATCTAGACAGAGGACGGAAGAACATCCTCACATAGAACCTCTCGCGGAGTTCCGCTGGGTGGGGTACTGAGCCCCACTCTATTCAATCTTGTGCTCATCGGCCTAGTCGACCTTCTGCCTCAGTCAGCTCTGATCTCCATATATGCGGATGATATTTGCATTTGGGCCTCAAGCGTGACTCGACCCCAAGTTCGTGCAAGACTACAAAAAGCGGCATCGATTGTGACGTCATATCTTCGTGTACAGGGTCTTACTATCTCAACAGAGAAGTATTCTGTGGTGGCCTTCACACGAAACTCAATGTCACAATACGCAGTATACATAAATGGCAAAGCTCTTCCTTATGAAAAGAGTCATCGCTTCCTTGGAATCGTCATTGATAGGAACCTCTCGTGGAGTCCCCATATCAGTGGTATGAAGAAAAGACTGACGACGATTGCCCATGTTCTCTCCTTTCTAGGAGGCAAGTCCTGGGGTGCGTCAGTGCACTCTATGCTGCAACTATACCGTTCACTTTTCCTGGGTTACATGCGGTACAGCTTTCCAATATTCAGTAATATTAGGAAGACGAACATCGAGATCCTCCAAAGCGTGCAAGCCTAAGCTCTCCGCATCTGCCTTGGACTGCCAAAATGCACCTCAACGGCAGCAACGGTTCTTCTCTCCCGCGAGCATCCCATAGCTACATATATTGCTGTTGAAACCATGAGTACACATATACGACACCTCACCCGGGTTTCCCGTCACCACCTGGCAACTATCCCAACAATTAGACCACATGCTGCATTTGCCAACACCATAGCAGCTCATAGCACCTACCTTCCTTCACAGTTCACTCTAGCTTCAAGCCCGAGTTTACCCATATGGAGCCTACATGAACCGAAAGTTTACCTATCTATTCCGGGAGTAAAAAAGAAAACGGGTGTACCATTGCCTGCCTTGAAGCAAATGACGTTGGGTCACCTGTATTCTATGCACAATAATCGTGAACACGTCTACACCGAGCCCCGCCGGGGTGGTGCAGTGGTAAGACGCCCGACTACTGTGCCGGAGTTCCCGGGATCGAATCCCGGCCTCGGCGGCTGCGTTTCGATGGAGGCGAAACGAAGTGGCGTCCGTGTGCTGTGCGATGTCAGCGCACGTTAAAGATCCCCAGGTGGTCGAAATTACTCCGTAGCCCACCACTACGACCCCCCTTTCTCTCTATCCACTTTCACTCCCACCTTCATCCCTTCCCTTACGGCGCGGTTCAGGTGTCCACAGAACAAGTGTGACAGATACTGCGCCTTTCCCTTCCTATGAACCAACCAACCAACCATCTACACCGATGGCTCAGTTGCTTCAACAAGCTCCGCGGGGTCCGTAGTGATACCGTCGAGGTCCATCGTGCTGAGGATCAAGACGACGTACCCCACCTCTTCAACTGGTGCGGAACTGGCTGCCTTATACGTGCAGCTATTGAATACATCGGCCAGGAACTTCCAGATGTCTGGTCCATTTTTACGGACTCGAAAGCAGCGCTTCAAGGCGTTCAAGCTGCGCTACGTCGTGGATCACATGAACAATTAACTGCAGAGATCCGCGTGCTATACCACGACGATACATCAAAAGGTCATGATATAATTTTCCAGTGGCTACTTGGACATTGCGGTATTGAGGGAAACCACCAGGCAGACCAAGTTGCCCGTTCTGCACACAACGACGGAACTACAGTGAACATTCCTATATCTAGAGTTGACGAAGCTTGTCGACTTCGTTCCTTAGCGGCGGAGCTAACGCTTTCAGCCTGGAACAAAGGAGAATTTTCCAATCGACGCCTCAGGGAACTAGACCCTGGGCTGCGCCTTCGTGTTCCCCCTAACAAAGGGCGGCGCGAAACAACACTGATGTGCCGTATGTGGCTCGGTGTTGCATTCACCAAAAAATACGCTTATGTGATAAGAATGGCGGATAGTCTAACTGTGAAAGATGCGGCTGCGAAGAGACCACACAGCATCTCTTTTGCGAGTGCCCTGCTTTTTCAAGCGAAAGATATGCGCTGCGTTCGTGCCTGGACCATCTTGACAGCCGTCCTTTCACAGAGGAGAAAATTCTCGGCCCATGGCCACAGAAGGCGTCTAACGGCAAAGCCTTCAAAGCACTTATGTGTTTTATGAGAGACACAAACTTGATTGAGAAACTGTGACTGTGCTCCTCGCCGCCTTACCTTTCCTATCATTCTCTTCTATATTTCTTATTTAAACTCCTCATTCCCCTTCCCCAGTGCAGGGTAGCAAACCGAAAGCTTTCCTGGTTAACCTCTCTGCCTTCTCTCTCTTTCTCTCTCTCTCTCTCTACCTGGGGTAATGATGTGGTGCTGTACAGCAGAATTTCGGCCCAAGGTCGCAGAAGTGACAACAAATGATGCTTGGTGCTTGCGAAGTAATTTCTGCAATGCTTGACGGTGTGAAGCAGCGAGGTACGGACTGATAGTACTGAAAAGAACAGATAGAGAAGCATCAGAAGAAGGTGCTCGCGAGGAAGAGGGGGCGATAAGGGCGGTGAGAAGCCCCGGCTGAATGTCCAGGGTTAAAGGAAAACAGGTCCTCTTGGTCAGCACTATATGCTCAGGGGAAATGTTCAAAGCCGCGACAAGCGCTGCGCCGTGCTCAAACCGACCAAGACTCGGTGGTAAGGCAATTACACGGGTTAGATGGCGATCAGATGACGCGATGAGCCCATCTCCATTATAAATGTCGTTAGAAGTAAGCGCGATAAGCTGTTCGCAACCAGGAGGCAAAACTAAGTAATTAGCGGCAAGCAGGCGATGTTGGAGCGCGGGCTGATCAGATGACGAATCGGTCTCGTTCATAGATGACCTTGTCATGACACGTAATTCTGACTGATTCAGAAGACAGCACATCCCAACCAAGAATAACAGAGTGAGCGCTAGGAGACATCACAGCAAATTGTACATGGTAGCGGACACCGGCAGCAAAAACCCGGACCGTACGCTTAGCAGAAGACCGAATGATTGCACCATTAGCTCCATGGAGTTGAGGTCCATCGTAAGGCATTTTCACTTTGCTCGAACGGGTACACAAGTCCGCGTGTATCAGAGAAACAACGGCGCCCGTGTGGATCCCAGCCTCGACATGTAAACCTTCTACCCAAACTAAAATCATATTGGAGGGACGTTCGGGAGGAGAGATGGGAGAGAAACTTTATATAATGCAAAAAAGAACAATAATAATGTAGAGGTCCCGTGGTTGGGTCCTCAGTCCTGGACTCCCGCGGCCTTTGCTGCCCTCCTAGCCCGTTCAATCTGTCAAAGCTGGTCGTTCGACTCCGAACTGGACAGCGCAGCCTCCCACTGCTCCGGCGTGGCGTTGTGAATTATCGACACTGCATCTATTTTCTGGCATTCCCATGTGATATAATAAAGTGTCCGTTACTGTCCACACCAGGGACATGCGTCCCTGTATACGATCGGATGTATCTTGCTGTATAAATACAGGCATGGATTAGAATTTGTTTGTAGTTGCCGCCAAGACACTAAGTTCTCTCTGTTTAACAACTTGTGGGGCGGAGGATACCGCCTTCTGGACCCCGGTAGCGCACCAAAATGTCTGCGTAGGTACGAATCACGGCCTCGGTCTCTTCGGCCTCTGACCTCCCTCGGTTTGCATAACCTCGAACTATGAGATCAGCCTGGATGTTCCCGGCAATGCCGCCGTGCCCTGGAGCCCATCGATTGCTACGTTTGCTTGTGTATAAGCCTGAAAACATTTGTTATATGTCCTTCAGCGTGTCTGCACTGCTGTATGTATGTATGTATCTATGTATGTATGTATGTATGTATGTATGTATGTATGTATGTACGTACGTATGTATGTATGTATGTATGTATGTATGTATGTATGTATGTATGTATGTATGTATGTATGTATGTATGTATGTATGTATGTATGTATGTATGTATGTATGTATGTATGTATGTATGTATGTATGTATGTATGTATGTATGTATGTATGTATGTATGTATGTATGTATGTATGTACGGACCTAAACTAGCTTCGGGTATTGGCCCAACATTTTGTGCAATTTGTACATTTGTACATTGATTGAAACAAAGTACGAGTTGTTCTGTGTCGCTTATCCCACCGATCTTCAAGATGGCGGCCGCTTTTTTGCCAATCCTGCCGTTGGTGAATCCTCAGCAAGCGGCTTGGGAATCGGCCATTACTACCAGCGAACGCCCGCAATATTGCCCTCAGCGACCGCTAGAGCAATAGCCGCCTCCTCGGCATCAGACACGGTGCAATTCCGTAGCGAGGCTCTCATTTTTTCCTTTAGCTGGAAATCTACCACCGTCACCACAGCATGTCTTTCGTTTGAATACATCGCCACATCTACATAGACAGTGTTCTTGTTCTGATAGGTCTTGGCTAAGGCTTCCGCCCTGGCCCTACGCCTACCCTGATGAACGACAGGGTGCATGTTCTTGGGATTGGCGCTACTACAAACGTAGACCAGATCGCATCCGGTATGTCTATCGTCCGCTAAATCTCCAGCATGCGGTCATGATAGCCTAGTTTTCGGAGGAGAGCTAGTCCCGCCGTAGTGCGTTGCAGCCTCCCCTTCGGAGAGACAAGCTGCGCTTCCCGCCGCTCTTCGTATGTGTTTGTTAAGCCAAGGGCCATTAAATTCGCGTTTGCCGTTCTTATTGGCAGCCCTAGCGCTGTCTTGTACGCCTTCCTGAGGATCGATTCCACTTGCTCTTTCTCCATCTGGTTCAGGTGTTCATAGGGAAAACTGTACGTGGTTCTACTTACCACAATCGCCCGCACTAACTTCAGCGTGTGTTCCTCCTTCATCCCCTTTCTTCTATAGATCACTCGCCTAATCATTCGCGTTTTCTGGGCCGAAGATCCAGATAGCAATCTGATCGTGTGGTCCGACCTCTGATTGGACTGAATCCACATTCCCAACACTCTCAGCACGTGCATTTCTGGTATGCGAGCCCTGGCTAGCATAACGGTGAAGTCAACTTCACTGTCGTATCGGGGCCTATATACTATGAGAATTTAAGATTTCTCGGGCGAACACGAAAGTCCCCTAGTCCTTGCGTAGCTGTCGACACAGTTCGCGGCTGCTTGTAGCCTCTCCTCCTTGAGACCTTGCGAGCCCTCTGTCGTCCAAATCGCTATGTCATCGGCGTACATTGCGTGCCGAATGCCTTATATGGCTTTCAACTTCTCTGCCAAACCAACCATAGCGATGTTGAAGAGAAGGGGCGAATTACAGATTCTTGAGGTTTACCCTTGTTAGGCATCCTGATCTTGTTCGATGGCGAGTCGCCGATCCCTATAGTCGCGTTGCTATCCATAAGGAAGGCCTTGACGTAACCATGAATCTTATCCCGCAATATAGATTGCTCAGACCCGATACTATGGCTTCATGACTAACATTGTCGAACGCCCCCTTGAGGTCGAGAGCCAGGATCACATACTCTCCATACTTTGGCCCGTTGCTAAGAGCCTCTTCTTTGAGGAGGAGAAGGGTGTCTTGTGTCGATAGCTTAGGCCGGAAACCAAACTTTGTGTGGGGCATGAGATCTTCATCTTCCAAATAGTTCTGAAGTCTCATCATAACGATCCTTTCATACAGTTTCCCTAGGCATGAGGTTAGTGTAATAGGCCGCAGATTTTCCAAACATGGCTCCTTGCCTGGCTTAGGGGTGGTTATAATTTCTGCGTGCCGCCGCTCCTCCGGCAATAGTCTCCGCCTCCCAGTGGTCATCCAAAAATTTTGTTATGCTCGCAATTTGTCCCGCCCTAGATTTCTTATAATGGTGTTGCCGATCTTGTCTGCTCCTGCCGCCGTGTTCTTGACAGCCATTCTGGCCGCCGCGCACACCTCTTCCTTCATGATTGGACGGTCGAGTTTCTCATTTTCAATTCCCCGATACACTTCTGTGCAGCCGTGAATGTCCACCTCCCCCCCCCCCCCACCATCCCGTACCGTTTTCGGATCTTCTCTAGCAACTCCCCATCGTCTCTCAGGTACTTGTGGGCGATTCGGAGAAGCGTCTTGCGAGTTTCGACCTTAGACTTGGCCGGGTCGACGAGATTACTCAACGAGGCCCAAGTCTTGGCCTTCCCTAGTGTTGCTTTGAGTGAGTCGCACAATTTTCCCATATTTTGTGTAGAGAGCTCTTGCGCATACTACTCTGCCTCAGCGGTGACCTCGGCAATCTTCAGTTTGAGCTTCCTGTTACCCTCCTGTCTCCTCCACCTCTTAGTCTTACTTCTAAGAGCTTCCCATAACCGCAGTAGATGGTTATCAATTTCAAAAACTGCGTTCGTCCTTTTCACGCACTTTGTGGCTCTTTCGTAAACTTCGCGGAGTCCCTTGCTCCACGCCTCAATAGCTTGAATTGGTTCCTTGTCGCAGTGCTCTCTAATAGCATTCCAGTAAGTTATTTTCACTTTCCCTAACTTTCTTCTGACCATCGCAGTGGCCAACGATAGCACAAGAATGAAGTGATCACTTCCAAGGCTCTCGTCCATGGTTTCCCAAGAAATGTCATTAGTGTTATTTAAAAAGCGAGGTCTATGCACGTATCCGAGCTGGCGCTGTTGCCCAGTCTAGTCGGTTTTGTAAAATCTGTTAGGAGATCCATGTCTGCTTGTGCAGCAGCTTGCACCAGGTTCTTCCCATTGGTGGGTTCTCCAACATATCCCCAGCTCTTGTGTTGCGCGTTGAAATCTCCTAACACGACCAGACCGTTATCCTTGACTATCTTTCTTGCGTCTTTGAATAGTAGCTCAAAGTCCGCATTCCTTTGCCTGGGCGGGCTATACAGATTCCGGACGAATATGCTCTTCTTACCACTCTTGTGCGGTATGATCTCAATTAGCACATGCTTGATATCTGTGTTGAATGCCGGGTGTTGAATCGCAGTCACCGTTTTGGCTGCCAGGGTTCCCGCTTTCCCCTCTGTCTGACTGGAATACGCAGCATATCCCGAAAGGCTAGGAGAGCAGCCAGTTTCCTGCAGCGCTATAAAATCTGGCTTGACGAGAACCGTTTGCATGTAATATTTTTAATTGCACTGCTTCCTACGGAAGCCGTGGCAGTTCAATTGCCAGATTTCTAGTGTTTCTATATCTTCTCTAGCATATCTGACCCTTATGCTTGGACCTGACTACCTTGGGTCAATTTGCTGTAGCTCACCGTAAGCGGAGTCCCACTGTATGCCTTCTCTTTGACTTTCTTTCTCCGAATGGGGACATTCTTCATGAAGTCGGCCGACTGCTGTTCGACCCTCATGTCATTCGGTAGTGGCGAAGATGTACCCTTCCAGTGGCTCTTTCTATCCCCAGTGTTCATGATTTCCTCGCACGCTGCAGTAGCTCCCATACCTCTAAAAACTTTCATTAATTCATCGGCCTTGCAAGTGAGCTCGTTATACTTCTTTCGCATAACTTCAAGCTCCAGTCTGAGACCTGCACACTCATTACACTGTCTCCGTGTTTTGTGTGTTTGGCGGAGCAGAAGTCTTGGCCAGCTCGTATTGCCTTTGCTGCTGGCCAGCTCATTGGTTCCTTTGGGCTTGCCGGTTCTGCATCGTTTTTGAGGACAAGTAGAAGGCTTGACGCCGCCTCCCTGGAGCTGAAGCTAGAGGTGTTCCGTATCCCGATGCAGGGACGGGTGTGAAGGACTGCGACCGGTACCGAAAAAAGCACCGCGATGTCTCTCTCTCGGATCTAAACCACTTGATATGCCGGCCTTGGTGCCGTCCGCGTTCGGTTCGGCTGCTCCTTCCTCGGCCTCCAGCAAAAGATCCGGCATTGCTTCGTGCTGGCTGTTGGCGAAGGGTTCTGGCACTCATTTGCACCGGTGCTCTTGAGGTGGGTCCAGGGTCCCGCACTGCCGGCACACCCGGACATTCAGCATGGGGCACACATCCGATCGATGTCCTAGTTGTAGGCAGACGTGGCCAACCTGCCTAGTGGTCGGTAGGGGTAGCAGGCTACCTCACCGCCATAGTAGAGAACGCATCTCGGAACGACAAGCCCCTCGAATAGGATTGCAGCAGTCTTAGTTTTTCCCAGCATTCTAGACTGCAGAACAGTGACCCCTTGGGTTTATACGCGCTGGTTGTTCTTCAGTTCCTCGGTCGGCGTGCCTAGGTCTATGCCATGTATGACCCCACATAGGACGCTGTCTTTTTTTTTCATGGCCGAAGAATGCAGTTTTTCCTCCTAAAACTGCAGTGGTTAGTTTTCTGGTAGGAGGGGGGGGGGGGGGGCAGGCATCAGAGAAGCCTGGCGAAGCGACGAGGTTGAGCAGCGAAAAGGTGAAGGGGAACGGCGTCAGGAAAGCCTGTAATCACGCGGTGCTGCGGAACTTTCTGGTGGAGGGGAGGGGGGGGGGGGGGTGTAAAGAATATATAAAGAAAAAGAACCGACAATCTCGTACCTCGACTTCAGAAACGAAAAAGCGCGATTAATCTGAGCACAAAGCAGAGAAGAAATGCCGAGCTCTTGCTCCCGAACGAGCAGCCAGCAAAAGTCAGCGCGTTCCTAGGTTTCAAGTTACAAACCGAAGACGGCATGGTCCACGTTCCCGCAACGACCGGGGAACGCGCGATTGGAAACAAGGGTCGCCGTGGCACCCCGCTGAGGAGAAGGAGGGGCCTGGGCCGGCGACGAGGAGGCTGTGCGCACGTGCGGGGTGCGAGTGCTGCTGGGAATGACTGGCCGAGATAGAGAAGAGGGGACGAGACAGTGCGGAACGCACCCTTCGTCGGAGAAAGACGCGTGTAAACTTTGCTGAATATATCCAGTGTTTTTGTTACCGTTAAAGAGTTTTTGTCAGCATGTGATTTCTTCACTTTTATTCGAATCCCCTAAAGTTCAAAGTTGTAGTAACAAAGTTCAGTCTAATATCAAATCAACTACTACATGGTGCCGAAACCCGGGATGAGAAGATAATGGCGAAATCCGAAAAGACCACGACGGACCAAAATGGAAAAGCTCAAAGCGAAGAGGCGGCGTCGACGAGGGCAGAACACAATTATCATCAACGAGGCCACAACAGCACTGCCGACAGCCAACGTCCAAAAGTTGACAGCTCTGCTTCACAGACTGGAAGTCAGCAATGATGAGCTGCGGAAGATCAACGACGAGTTGGAGAACTATCTACCGGAGGAAGTATCCGAGACCGAGTTTACAGAAAGCCTCGAATACGATGACCGGGCCATAAACCTCATCAGCCAACTGAGGGCTCGGATTGCAGCTTCACAACAGACTGCGTCCGAACAGAACGCCGAATCGACGCAAGCGTCCGTGCCGACGCCAAGACAAACTGCAATCAGGCTTCCGAAGCTGCAGCCCCAGTCTTTCAATGGTGAGCTTGCCAACTGGCAGTCGTTTGGGGAATGTTTCCGCGAAGCGGTGCATGATAATGAGGCCCTGTCCAAAGCAGAGAAATTTCATTACTTAAAGAGCCTCCTCACCTGGCCTGCCGCATCGGCAGTAAAAGGATTGCAGGCAACTGAGGCCTGCTATGACGACGCGGTACAGATACTGCAGCGCCGTTTCGGCGACAAGGGGCTAATCGAACAAGAACACCTGACCAAATTAAGGACGCTACCGCCAGTGTCGTCATTAGGAGATGTCAGAGGACTCCGCCGGCTCTACGATCATGTTCAAGCTCACATTTGCGGGTTAATGGCTCTCGGAGTGACCAAGCATGCTTACTGCACAATGATTTGCGATATTATCCTGGCGGCGCTGCCGCGAGACATGGTGGTGGAGTCTCACCGCCTGGCAAGTCGAGCGACCAAGACAGATGTATTGTCGCCGCCCGATAGTAGTCCCGCGTCACCAGCGCAGCAGTCCTCCGCCTCGACACAGGCAGCAGACAGATCAGAGAGAAGGCTAGAGGAGGTACTACATTTTCTGCTGGTAGAAACAGAGTGTCGAGAGCGATGTAGGCAAGTTCCCGCCTTTGAAAAGCCGTCTTACAAGGAAAACCTCGGCAAACGCGCCAGGCAGCCGACTCCGAGTGCCGCTGTTCTTTATGCGCAAACAGAGAAGACAGAAAAATGCGCATTCTGCGATTCGAACAGGCACGGCACAGAGATCTGCACGGCTACACTGACGAACGAAGAAAAATGCTTTAACAGGAGCTGTTGGCGGGCTAGTTGGTGAATGTCTACTGTAGTCATGGTGAAATGCGCAACATTGCGCGATTGCGCTCGTCCCGTGATACGTGTTCCTCTTACTTTTGTGTCGTGTTTGTTGCGCATTTCAGAACGAAGAAAATACCGAAAAACTTGCCAGGGCGAAAAGGTGCTTTCGATGCACAAGGTGGAGACACCGATCAAAAGACTGCAGGCGAAAGATAAAATGCGGGAATTGCGAGAAAAGCCACGCTACCTGAATGTGTAACCCCAATTGGGCAGCGATCAAAACTGACGTGACAACAGAGGTCACCGCCACTATTGTGCATGCAGAAGCCAAAACAGAAGAAACGCAAGAGACGGCACTGCAGACTTTCCGTGCCTTTGCTTTGGGGAGCACCAAATACGGCTACATCCTGGGCGTCATGGACGGTGTAAGTCAAAAAACGTTCATTCGAGCAGATATCTCAAAAACACTTGATTTGAAGTTTTTAGAAAAGGCTGACTTCCACCTAAACACTTTTGGTGCTGCGGCCGCGCAAGTCCAAAGCTGCCGGCTGGTAGAAGTTCGCCTTCGGAGCCAATACGGAGATCCCGAAATAGCAATAGAGGCTATTGAGGTGCCCTTCATATGCAAGGACGTCAGGCAGGTGCCCACAGGTCACAGTTTTGTGCAAAAGATGGAATTTCAAGAAGCACTGCTCGCAGACAGACTGATCCATCCGGGCATGTCTTCAGTGCCTGGTATTGGATTACTAATTGGAGCCGACCACCTTTGGAAATTTCAAACGGGAGAGGTGCAAAGATGCAACGAAAATGAAGGATTAGCAGCGGTGAATACAAAGTTTGGTTGGACGATTCAGGAACCGTTCAGTGTGACTTCAAGCCTCGCAATCGCAAACAATGTTTGCATACTAAGAATAGGCTTGGAAACTGCAGACCAGGTCCACACTTCGCTGCAGAATTTCTGGGAACTACACGTCATCGGCATAAAAGATTCCGCAGAGACACACGACGAAAGAGCACTGTTAAGTTGCTGGGCCGTTGTGGAGGAGGGGAGCACTCCAAACAGCCGGCTCGCTTCTTCTGTTTGTCTTTTCTTTCTGATAACATTGTTGTCAGGGGTTTTTTATGAGTACGCGTCCGGGAGCCCGTTGAATTTGAAATACGCGAGGAAAGGTTATGTGACCGGGAGTTCGGGGCTGAGACCTTGGGAGGCGTTGGTCGGACCGTGAGACAGAATAGGCATCTCGGCGCCAGACGCGGGAATTATGACTCTCGGGGAAAACAACCTGCGCCGCATCTGCTGCTCGTACCACTTAAGGGGCCTGCAAATGTGCACGCTACAGTGACCTTTGGCCTGTGCGACCGGAGCAGTGTGCTGGTTGCTGTTGCAGCCGCATGGGAAACCCAGGGTCGTCTTACGGGTAGCACACGTTGTTTCAGATTCAAAGACAGATCCGTGCAAGTCAAGCGTGCCGGCGACGCGGAGACTGCGGAGAGCTAACCGCGTCGTCGTTTAACCTGTCAGCTAAGACCTGTAAGCTAAGCTCAGCGCATTACCGATTGGACGGCACCGACGCAACCGTAAGCTGTCAAAACAAAACACGAAAACGGACGGTCGCTCGGGAAGCGCGACGTTTACACACAAGCGGTCTCGTGTTTCTGGCTGCGCGGCGCGAGCCGTGGGTGCCGTTTCTAATGCGATGCCTTCGTAGTATTCGAGCGGAAAGGCGCGCACCGAGCCGTCGAGCTGTCGACTCCCACGTGAACATAAATATCCCCGCGGTGTTCTCGTCGAGCCGGCCAAGACGCGGGAGAACAGGAGGGCACATCCAGTGCTGTCGGTTCTAAAGTTGACGAAAACATCGCCGCAGCACACGGCGCCCGTGTTGATGAGCGTGGTAGCAATAAATTATCTTCTTTTCCCGCTCTTCTTACGGCCAACGGGGTCCGGACACTACCCTCGTATTTCTTGCTGCCCTGTGTGCCCTTGCACGTGTATGCATTGCTGGTGAAAGTGAAAGTGGCGTTCACGTGTCTTTGCTAATTTGTTTTGTCTTGCCCCTGATTTGGAGAATCAGTGCGTCGTTTCCATAGGGGGAAAGAGCGAAGCCCTGTGTGCCCTCTCACGTGTGTGCATTGCTGGTGAAAGTGAAAGTGGCGTTCACGTGTCTGCTAATTTGTTTTGCCTCGCCCCTGATTTTGAGAGAGTATCTGTGCGTCGTCTCCACAGGGGGAAAGGGCGAAGCCCTGTGTGCCCTCTCACGTGTACGCATTGCTGATGAAAGTGAAAAGGCGTTCATGTGTCTCTGCTAATTTGTTTTGTCTCGCCCCTGATTTTCAGAGAGTATCTGTGCGTCGTCTCCACAGGGGGAAAGGGCGAACGATTGGTGGGAGGCACGCGGGCTCGCGAAGGACCAATCTCGGAGGTGCCGATGTTGCATTGGTTATTTAAAATGTGGCTTTGTCATTCTGATTGGCTCGAAGAAGCTCTTTTCCTCCGATTGGCCACGAGGTTGGTCCCCAGGATGTTGAAAATCTATACTTAGGACGGGTGTTTGGGGAGAAAAGGACAGACAGGTAGACAGACTGACTGCCGACTTACGACTGGTGGCAGGAAGTCGCGAACTATGTTCGCGAAAGCAAAATGTGTCTTTGACCCGTTCAATAAAGTGCCCGTAGCGCTCGAAAAGTTATCCCGTCCGTTTCCTGCAACGTGTCCCCGGATCAACGGACCATCTGGAACACCACATTATCTATATATATATATATATATATATATATATATATATATATATATATATATATATATATATATATATATATATATATATATAAGAAAGTTAACTAGCACTGAGCAAGGTAAAGTTGGAAAAGAAAGGTCAGCGCTATGAAGTTGCCTTGCCATGGAAAGACGCATCCAACGAACTCAACGACAACAAAAATATGGCAATTCGGTGACTCGACAACCTGACAAAGCGACTATGCCGCAATGCAGAACTCGCTGAGCAATACGACGACGCCATCAGGTGTTATTTCGAGGCAGGGCATGCGGAGCGGGTGACCGAAGAAGTAGTGTCTAGGAAAGTTTATTACATGCCACATCAGCCAGTCGTACGTAGTGAGGCAACTACGACGAAGCTGCGTGTCGTGTTCGACGCATCATCACACGCTCCGGGGAAACGGCCACTCAACAACCACTTGGAAAAAGGACCTAACCTCGTCAGTGATTTGGTGCAGATTCTCTTGCGGTTCCGCCTACACAAGGTCGCTCTCGTAGCAGATATCGAGAAAGCATTTCTGCAGATAAGCGTGCGGCCTGAGGATAGAGACGCCCTGCGGTTCTTCTGGCACAGTAGCCCGCCGCTTGACCCGTCAGCATTGCCGGATATCGAAGAATGGAGAATGACTGGGGTTCCTTTCGGTACGACAGCCAGCCCGTATTTGCTGACCGCTACCCTCCTCCACCACCTTGAACGCACGACAAAGGAAGTTTCGAAAACGGCGAGCCTCATGGAGGACTCCTTTTACGCGGACGATCTGGTGACGGGGGCGGCTACAGTAAACGAGGCGTTGAGAATAGCCACTGAAGCCACCGACATAACGAGCGCCGCCGGCATGCGCTTAAGGAAATGGTCCTCGAATTCCGATGCAGTCCGCGCGGCGTTTGGAGACGACGAAACTACACCTTCGAACGGTGAACAGAAGATCCTGGGAATGAAATGGAACGCAGCTGACGGCAAGATGGCA
This sequence comes from Amblyomma maculatum, assembly GCF_055883805.1. Taxonomy (NCBI): domain Eukaryota; kingdom Metazoa; phylum Arthropoda; class Arachnida; order Ixodida; family Ixodidae; genus Amblyomma; species Amblyomma maculatum. Next base: position 95,133,868 of record NC_139352.1, read on the forward strand.
ATGTCCCTGGCCAATGTGATCAGCTCATTAACTAGCGGAGCTGCGTCGAAGCGCGCTGTGCTGCAGGCGTCGGCAAGAATATTCGAACCCTTGAGCCTCGTCGCACCGTTCGGGATGCGGGCAAAGATACTTTTTCAAAGGCTATGGGAGAGAGGTATCGAGTGGGATGACCAATTACCGAGCGACTTGGAGGCGGAATGGAGAAGTTGGTGTTTAGACCTCGCCAATCTGAGACAACTTTCCTTCCCACGTTGCATCGTACAGAACGACCAAGTTTCCGGGCAGCTCCACATTTTTTGCGACGCAAGTCCGACGGCCTACGGGTGCTGTGCCTACCTCCGCATCGGAGAAGACAACGAAACGGTGAGCGTCCACCTCATCCTTGCCAAGTCACGCGTGGCGCCTCTGAAGGCCTTGTCGCTGCCTCGGTTGGAGCTGATGACGGCTGTAATTGGAGCACGCATGGCCACCTACTTTCAAGGAGCAATTAATCACCATATGAATGTATTCTATTGGATTGACTCGATGATTACGCTCCTCTATCCCTTGGAAACGCGCATATAATGAGTTGCACTCATTTGGGGGGGGGGATATAAAAAACATATAAAGAAAAAGAAGAACCGACAATCCCGTAGATCAGAAACGAAAAAGGGCCATTAATCTGAGCACAAAGCAGAGAAGAAATGCCGAGCTCTTGCTCCCGAAAGAGCAGCCAGCAAAAGTCAGCGCGTTCCTAGGTTTCATGTTACAAACCGAAGACGGCATGGTCCACATTCCCAGAACGACTGGGGAACGCGCGATTGGAAACAAGGGTCGGCGTGGCACCCCGCTGAGGAGAATGAGGAGCCTGGGCCGGCGACGAGGAGGCTGTGCGCACGTGCGGGGTGCGAGTGCTGCTGGGAACGACTGGCCGAGATAGAGAAGAGGGGACGAGACAGTGCGGAACGCACTCTTCGTCGGAGAAAGAAGCGTGTAAACTTTGCTTAATATATCCAGTGTTTTTGTTACCGTTAAATAGTTTTTGTCCGCGTGTGATTTCTTCACTTTTATTCGAATCCCCTAAAGTTCAAAGTTGTAGTAACAAAGTTCTGTCTAATATCAAATCAACTACTACAGGGGGTGATGAACGTCGGGGATAATAAGGACATAAAGGGTGGGTGTAGCAGGATAAGCGGTTAGAATATTCTGTTTCCAATGAGTCGTAGCCGCGTCGTTCATTTTGGAGTGGAAAATATGGCCACGGTAGCCGCAGTAATAACGAACCGGGCGGGCTAGGCGCTGGTGAGGAAGTATGACGGAGCCTTTGCAGGTGGGGCCAATGCGGCGACATGAGCCCTGGGAACCACCGGTGGAGTAGGCGCTCCAAATGCAGGCGGAAAGAATGCGATCTGGGCGTACGTAGGCACAGGGCAGGTGGTATTGGCGGCTCATGATAGGGGGAAGAAATCATGGAGGCCAACTCTTCTTCGATTATGCTGCGCAGGCCCGCACTTGGAGGATATGGCTCAGGTGCGCAGCGGCACGAATCACCTTGAAGCACTTCGCGAATTAGTCCGCGGATAAACAGGAGAAGTTCGAAGGCTCCAGTAGAGCTGAAGGAAGGGTGATTAAGCTAGAGGTGGATAGACTGAAGTTCATCCAGTCGTTGACAGGTCGAGATGGCGGCGTCATGGCGGTAGGGTTCTGCACGGCCAATGCGTTGAAGGCGAGTAATTCAATGCCTCTAATGGCGTGCCGGACCCGGTTGGTATCTGGCATGGTGGCGTGTAATACAAGCTCTATGTCTCAACGCAACGCTGAACTCGAGCATCCAGCTTTTCACGGATTCCGTTCGAACAGCAGGAGCGCAGAATATTTCGCGTAACTTTTTCTTGAATGTGGCTCAATTCGGAACAGTCAACTCGTGGTTCGAAAACCATGTTTTGTCCCCATCATTCAAGTAAAATGATACGTTTATAAGTTTGAGGGGATCGTCCTACCGTATGAAGGCACTGACGCGGTCATAGTTGTCAAGCCAGTCATTAGCGTCATCGCCGCGTAGACCGTCAAAAATCTGGGGGTCGCGCTGACGGCTCCTCACAGTCCAAGTAGTAAGGGGAGCTGGGGTAGAGTGGGAAGAACTGAAAACATGGGCGGTCACCTCTTGGGTCATAACAATGGTGGTAGCTGTCAAGCGGCGACCGGGAAGGAGCTTCAGGTAGATGCAGGTGAGTAGGCTACGGGGAAATCTAGGCGCACCTCCATCACGTGTGAGAACGGGCTTGGTAAACCTGAACCCCGGGTCGCACCTGAAGCCCGGGTCGCACACTGAAGTGAATCACACTGAGCGATGAAGGTTGATCTCTTCTAGTGAGAAGAACGAAGATGAAGCAGCACGTGGACCCGTGTGAAAGATGAAGTGCTATATAGCGCTCACAGATGGTACAGATGCAGATGGTATTCACTTATACATGGCGTTTAGGCAAACCCATCCGAGAAAAAAGAAGGGGGTAAGGAAAAGAGGAGGAAAAAGCAGGGGCCGGAGAAGCGGTCGACTTAACTGCCCGCAGCACACTGGCGAATTTGCGCAAGTCCCGGATAATTTTTTCGCCAAACTCAAACTGACTTCCTGCAGCCCGGCACCTATACTCCTCGTCACATTCAACTGCAGGAAGCTTGAATTTCCCGTCGTAATTTTTTCGCCTCGCCGCCAATGTCATAGTTAGCGAGAAATAAGACACGATGTAACAAATGTGAAGCACGTATGAAGCACGCTGCTGTGGTCACCATACGCTACAGCGATCAGTGTAATCAAGATGCCATGACGGACAGAAATGACGCGAATGGAAGCGGCTCGAAAACTAAAACTTGCTATTGGCAAGCTGCCATATTGAAATGAACGGTACATTTTTCTTCTTCAGAATTAAACTGTCTATAAAAATTTATGAACGGAATTTCATTTTTGAAACACGATTTGCTGTTACTTTTGAGTTCCTTCTAAATGTAGTCACTGCATGGCAGATGCCAAACAGTTATGGCGCATCATTTTTCCATTCAGGAGCATGCCTGCGTCACCCATTCGATATTTTGCCATGTAAAAACTGTAAATTGTTGGTTTTAACGTCTCGAAGTGACATGCGATATGAGCGAAGTTGTATTTGTGGGCGCCGGATTAATTTAGATCATCTGGGTCTCTCAACCAGTGCTGACATCATGAAGCGCACAGGCACCTTTTTGGGAGCGCAGCAGGCGCGGCCGCCGCGGCCCGGATTTTCGCATACATAAGTCACACAGGTTGATAAGGCACACTTATAAAATTTTGAAAACAAAAAACTGCTATACAAGAGAAACTACGGTAGGGAATGCATGCATGGAACTACAGGGAAACGTTTTGCAGCAAGCTTGAACAGTTGCAGCAAAATACTTTACATTGTTTATATTATAGTATGAATACGTCTAATATATTTATTGCAGGAGGAGGCTATCAGGTAGCATTTGTTTGTTCCTGCGTGAATTATAATGAACTGTTCGGGAATATTATGAAGAATGGCATCAATTTCGCAGTGTGTCACTGTTATATGCCCCAAAATTATCTATTGGCGAGACCACGGTTCTTAGAGCGCCAATATTTCAATTATTTCCAGGTATCCATCATGCATTCCCATACCTGCGAAAAGTTTTTTTTTCAGCACTTCTCTCCACCTTTCAGCAAAAAGAAGACCTTAGGACATCATAGAAACGAGTAATACGAATAGAAACATTGTTAGAGATTTGAAACCGGGCCTAATTTTGCGGTAGCAAGTGCTTTTGCAAAGCCCCTGAAAGCATTAAGGTTGCACGAATGTTCTGTGCGTTAATTTTAAATATTTGTTTTTTGTTACTAAGCTGGGGAGCTTAAGGTTGCGTTTCAAATTTTTGTCTTCTCTGAGCTGCAATAAAAAAACATGATTTATGCTTTTCTATATAACCACTAATTCTTTATGTCGTAATATCTTCCACATCTTTAGAAGAAACGAAGTATAGATACAGGCAGGTAGACTCTAGCAATGTTTGTAGCAGAACATTGGCAAAACAAACCAAATCAAACTATATTAATTTAACTGAGAAAAACTAACTGCCTTAGCCAGGACCCCCAGTTCTAATCGGTTATCTTTCGTGGGGTTTTTGACGTGGTAGATACTTTATGAATAGAAAAAAAGAACCTTCGTCACACAGTAAACAGCTGAAAGTTCGCGCTCCGTATTGCCTGTGTCTCATTGATTCCGTCGCATAAACGAATTATCGCATCGACATTGTCCTGTACAATAACCATGGCTCAGTTCTTGATCATTTTTGCCATTAACAGCAAGATGCTCTTAATAAAAGTTGTGAGGCTCCACACGAATCTCCAGCCCCCATTATAACAGCTACACGTAATTATCGAGCGCGTTTTGCGCGCCGTTACTTAGTTTACTGGAGGGTAAGGTACACTGGATTTGTGTGTGTAAGGTTTGTAAAAGAGTTCTGACCTTTCCTCAATTGCGACCAGAGCTCGCGTCGAATTGCACAGCGGGGCACCAAGCCGCACCCGTCTGGGAGGCCAGTGAGACCCGAACGGCGCCAGGCTCTGTATCTCGCGTATGCGACGGCTTGCAGCTGGGCAATGCCAAACACAAGAGCTCCAAGCTTCATCGCGCCTTCACCGAGAAGAACCAAGCGGAGGCCTTTATGGCGCCCTCGACATTCGCTCCACAGCTGGGTCCTGCGGTGACAATGTTGGTAGGCCGGCTCGCTGGAAACCCGACGTACATGCAATTGTTGCTGGCGGTTGCGGATGCCAGTCCTGGCGCATCCGCGTCGCCTCTGAAGGAGCTGAGCACCACAGGAGCGGCAGAGGAGCCTGCCGGCAGCGGTGTTCCCGGTGGCCCGTCACCCGCTGCGCCAGGCCGATCCCAGCTGTCCCTGAGCGCGCCGAGTGCACCCCGTCATCGCCCTCGGTGGCAGGGAGCATCGACAGATCCGCTGATGGATTTCGCGGACCTGATGGCGACCTAGAGAACCTCCCCCCGCCCCTATTCGGGAAAGGTGATACGGCGGTTTTAAGGAGGGGGATGTGGGGATACACACGCATTTCCTGCCCCATTATAACGGCTGCGTGCAATTATCATGTGAGCTACGCGCGCCGTTAGCGAGGTTGGTGGAGGAGAGGGCACACTGGTTACCCCCCCCCCCCCCCCCAGTTACCCATAGCGACATCGCGCGGGTGGTGGTGGATACTATGATGATGGGGGATGGGGTACTGGGTCTCCCTCTATCTCGGCCTATCCAGAATATCTCCTCTCCCCGGTCCTAACGAAAAATGCGCCTCTTGCAAATCACTCGGGGTCTTTGGGCGGTTGGTCGTGCACGCGCACGGTTGTTTTCAGCCGGGGAGGCCACCGCCGTCACCCTGGATCTTCCGGTCATCGTATGCATTGACCGCTTCCGACCGTGAGCGCGAAGCCAGGCCAGATGAGCAGAACACTCATCTTACCTCCTTGCGCGTGCTTCCCCTTTTGGTGTTTTTATTTCACCCCCGTACGCAAGCGGGAGGCTCGTTCGCTACGGCGGTCGCATTTGAATGTTCTCTTGCCGCGTACTCGAGCATAATAAAGCCTGTTCGAGCCCGCAACTCGACGTTGTCCCATCTGGGCCAAACCCGCTGCTGGGAGTCACAGCTCTGTTTGTTAGGGCTGGCATTGCGAGACGAGAAGGCGACTGCAGAGCCTAGGCTCATAAAGTATAATTTCAGAAGGAAGAAGTGCAAACAGGCCAGTGCGTTATAAATTTGGTCGCACGTATGCTTTGTGATTACCGGAGGCTCCTGCATGGAATGCTCAAGGTACAAAGATATGCACAGTGTATTTATTATCAGGAAATGTACATTGAATACAATCTCCAAAAATTGTATACTTTTCCTTTGCCAGCCTGCAATTTGTTCGGGATTCCCTAGACATTTTTAAAACTTGTGTAATTTTTATATTTAGGAATGCGCAGGTTAGTCTAATTCTTAAAGGGCCCATGAAAAGCACTTTACTATAATAAGCAACAGGCATCCTAATATACATATTAGCAACGCATAAATGTTTAGGCTAGCTTCATTGACACCGAACCTATGGCTATCGAAAACGACTTTCGTGCTCTTTCCTCTCAACTCAAACCAGGCCAGCGCGCAGTAACGAATAAAATTAATCTAGGGCGCACTTTGGATCACTAAACTGCGATGAGGCGAAAGCCTTTATCGCGCAGTGGTCTGAAGCCCTCCACTACTTCCCCACTTTCTCTGTTTTCACTCCCACATTCGCGATGACGCGATAGCGTAAGCTACCAGCCAACATATAAATCACCGCTTTAACCGAGCCGTATCAACGTGCCTACGTGGCCTAGGGATAAAGTGATTCTTACAAAGACCACCTGTATAAATATTGTGCATTGGATATTTACCATAAGAGGCATTTCAAGGACCCTCTAATTTATATTCGCATTCGCAGTTTTTTATTTATAGATGGCTTGCTTTCTTTTTGCCGATTAAGAAAGTTTCATTTGTTATAACATATTTGCACAGTAGCATTACTTTATCTGACAGAGCTTCATATGAAAAGCATTTCCTTGCTTTGGATTTCGGGAACAAGAAATAAGTAACTCAACAAAACAACTAACAAGAAAAATCTGGAAAGTGAAGGTCTAGGCTTTTTTTCATACCAATATATATTTAGTCCTTATGAAATACTGCAATTTTTGTGAATCGTTCCTGACTTTTTATTCGGATTCCTTCTGTTAAGCAATGATCGGCTTACCTTGTATAAATGAGTCGCTTTTGTGAGAAAAGAAAGTTAAAATATTTGGGCTTTCAGCTTCCTGGGTATTACTAAGCGGTAAAAGTAGCAGGGACACCATCTTACCAGCTACTGATATGAGGTCCGCATTTCGAGTTTGCGTCGTTTTAAAAGGGTAGCTTTTGGCCTCGTCTGAGTGGCGGATATAACGGGACCGGATGTGGTGGCTCGGATGCCGAGAAAAGTGATGACGAAATCCCGCTTTCACGTCATTCACATGGCACAAACTCGTAAGCTCACATCGCATATGCGCAAGGCCCCAAATGAGGTAAAATGCCCAACATAGAATCATTGCTATAAGCAAGGCAATACCCACTGCAAGGCATGAGCCTCTCATATATCCGTCTGATTAGCCCTGTCCTGTACCAGCCGCATTCCCTTGATTCATTCAAACTTCATAATCTCATCACCCACCTAACTTTCTGCTTCCTCCTGCTACGCTTTCTTTTCATTTCGTTTGTTTCGTTTGAGGGGTTTAACGGCCCAAAGCGACTCAGGCTATTTTCAAATGCAATCCAATTTGCTGCCCTTAGCAACATTCGGCTGCATTTTCTTTCTCCTACATGTCCTGCCCATTCCGATCCCACTTTCTTGATTTCCACTGGGTCCTTAACTCAAGTTATTTCTCTGATCCGCCCTGTACGCATCTTGCCTACCATTTTCCACTCCATGACCCTCTGCGTTGCCCTCAACTTAAGTAGAACCCTATTCGTTTTCAACCATGTTTCAGCCATATACACCTCTTTCACTCTGGCTAGAATGGCAAGATGTGGTGGCGCTGTAGTCGGTAGTGACTTTTGGCTTTTTTTTTTTTAAATAACGCTGTTTTTTGCCTCAGTGCATAATAGAATATGTAAAAAATTTTAAATGGGTATTAAATGAAAGAAAAAAGGTTGGCTGTTCCAATAAAGTTCAAGAGAGAGCGATAAGAAGACCGTTGCGTCCAAGCAAAATACTAAGATGAGTTGTTCGGCGAAAGGCCCACTGCCGTCAGGTGCCGAATTCTCGTCGGCTTCATTGCCGGGCAAATCCAAATCAAGTGGTGAATATCTGCCTCATATGGTAGGCAAAACAACGCCTCCGTCGCTTTGCCTGCCGTGATTGTGGGGTAACTTGCTTTTGCCGGAAAAAGCAAAGCACCATGCCCACTAATCGCATCGCCATGGCATATTCTGAAAGGAAGTTTAGTAGGTTTGCACAGGTTTCCTAGGTTTCTTGCCGACAGTGTTCGCCAATGGTCGCCGCAAACAGTGGCCACCACGGTGAAGCCCGAAGGCTGAATAGCGACGCCGGCTCATCGAATATGCGGCAAACACTTGCTCATGGCTACGCCGGAGCATATTCACCTTTGCGGCAGAGCTGTCTACCTGCTCAAAGATCGCGAATAACTCAAGTTCGGCCTTTTTACGACGCGTGATGGGATCTTGGTAGTGTTTTGGGGCGAGTGAGAGGGAGCATGTAACATATGTAGACGAGGACGCCAGTATATATATATTGTAATGAATAGGCCTATTTCTTAATGGAGTGGCTTATTGGGCGCGTTCGTTTAACATTATTTTAAAGCAGTGCTAGAACACAGACAGATAAAAAGAAACAATTTGTGTTGTATCTTTCAATCTGTTCGTGTTTAGCGCTTTTTAAAAATAAAGCATGTTTCCTGTTTCAGCATGCGTAGATGTTTTACCTATGTAAAATTTTGCTCAAACACATTTTTTTTTTCACTTCAGTAATTGCACGTATGCGAAGTGAGCTGCTGCGCGAGATATTCGTGTTGCACTCCTTCATGGTTATATGTTGCATGGCTAACCTTCGCCGTGTTCACCTTAAATTATTTATACTACCTCGTGATAAAGATTCCCACTGCATGTGGACAGCTGTTGATTTAGATCAAAGCTGCATTTTTTTTATACCAAGGGGTTTTAGTTTTATACACAGCCGCTAGTCTGAATACGAGATGTGGTGTTGAGCATCACTTAGCGACATATTGGCTCGTGATTTAGAGATCTCTACATCAGCTACGTACTGTGCGAGTTTATCCTAAAGTGAAACGCAGCCACGTTGGCCGAGACTGAACTGAGTCGCCCTAATTACGTACCCATAGCAGCCGCTGCAGCTAGTAATTTTAATGCAAGCTGAAAGCAACGGCGACAGCCGCCCACAAACAGAGCAGATACAAGACGCGCGCAGTGTTGGATTTCAACGAACAATGCACGGATAAGCAACTCCGTGCTGTGCCGAGGCTACTATCTTCATGCTTACCTAAAATCTCTCACCCATACAGCCTCTCGACGCTAGCGAGGGGCTTCATGCACCAAGAACGGTCATTTGCAGCTCGAGAGACCCTTTAATGAAGAACAGATTTTAGCCGAAGTTTAAATTTCTCTGACATGCTACTCTGTGTAAGCAGGGAAATTCGGGAGGAAAAGATTAAAAAAGAATGGTGAGGAGATTAAAAGCAATGAAGGGGGAGATAAAATGCGGCCATTAAATGCGTTTAAGGTGCATCGTGCAGTAATAGTATAAAATGAAATGATCAAATGCATAGTCCAATAAATGTGCTTATAGAGTTCATAGCGTGAAAAACACCTGGTAACATTCAAGCTGAACTTAAAGTTTGTGTAAAAGTCTATCAAATACGTGCAGAAAACGTTCATTGCAAGTCTCTGTTGCCTAGGGCAGGCTAAGGGACCTAAAACAATATCCATTGTTAAAGGCACTGGGGAGAGCTTTTCCATGCTATGTTAGTAGTACGCAGACTCGTCAGCGTACGCAGGACAGACAAGCAGGATATGTTGCACAGTTTCAACCGAACCACAGTTGTCACAATGCGCACTGTTCATTTCACCAAAACGGCATCGCAAGCTATTTCTATATTCACAGTTCAGGCGAAGTCGGTAGTAAAGAGTGGTTGGCGAGGAAATTTCGGGGGGAGTCTCGATCTTAAATGTGGGTCAATTGAGTAAATAAATTTATAGTGATGCGTCGGCAAGCTCGAAAGTCGATACTTTGTTTCGGAAGCAAATTTTTTAGCCAGTTGGGATGCATCAAATTTCGTGAAGAAGGTCCGAATTTATTTTTGATGTTGGTAGCCTTTACGAGCCGCTTCATCGGCTTTTTCATTGGCTTTAATGCCACGGTGGGCTGGTATTCACTGAAATCTTATGCAGTGGCCTGCGGAAATAGTCAAATGATGCAGATACTCGATGTCAAGGGAAACAGGCTGAATATTGGTTTTGTACAGCAGGTTATACAGGATTTGAAGAGATACTCTGGAATCCGTGAAGATAACCCATCGTCCGGTATGGTGTCTTCCGCTGCAGCCGGTGAGACAGGACATGGTTTGTTGGGGGCACATAAAGGTCACAGGAAGAAGCGTCTTTAATAGTTCAATCGTCGGTGAACATGTGGGTGTACTGTGTATGTTCCTTGGCTAAGAAATATACACAGTACACCCACTCGGTGTACTCGAACATGTAATGACGCTTCAAGCGTACTACTTCGGACGTAGTTTACGCCCACTATTCTATATATCGCCTTTTTCCTCACCACTGAGGCGCAATAAATAGCAGCACATTGTCACTTTGTCTGCCAAAAAAGGTGCCTGCAGATTACAATTACAAGGCCTTGACAAGCTTTGCCAAAGTGCCGCTGCCGTGCTTTTTGTCTACAGTGGGATCACTCACGACAGACGCGCCACCTCGATCACCTCGTTTGTTTGTAAACATGAAGGAGATACAACTGTTACATACTTTCCTCTTGAGCGACATTTAAGTGGCTAGTCATATTCTGACAGTAGTTGCCAAAAGCACTCCGCCCAATTTGATCTCCTAGATATTTCCCTTTCATGGTGCGGATATGCGATTTCTACTTGTCCTATGTCGACGTATTCGCGCATTACTTCTAGCGCCTCGCGACCTATTGTAAACTGATTTCCTTTATGTCGGTAGTTTATCGTTACCTTAGCCTTCTCCGTATTAATTTTAGGCCTACCGGTATGTTTGCTCTGTTGATGTCATAATAATATTTTGAGTGTCGTCACGATAGCTGCTTAGCAAGGCATTATCATCAGTGGATCTCAGGCTACTAGGTGTTCTCTATTAAACCTTATATCTAACTGTTCCCAATCTAGATCTCTGAATACTTTCTCTGAGCAAGTGGTGGATGTTTGAGATTTTGTCTCCTTGTCTTTCGCCCTTCCTTGGTGGAATTCCATTACTTTCTTTATCGCGGGCATGTTACTGGCATGGTTGCATCTGTTGTAGACAAGGAGGTTATTTTATTGGAAAACATTTATTGTCAGCAATGAGCGATTTGTGGGCTCTACACTTAGATGGCCTCAAGGCCGTTGCTCTTGGCGGCCTTTTGAGCCCACTCAGTAGCCCAAACTTGGTTTTAGATGAGCCGCTGCGAAAGCCTTCAGGAAGCGAACTTGAGGGCATAGCTAGGCTAAGCCACTCTGTCATTCCTACTACAGCGCTGTCTTCCTAAATATTTATCAGCTGATTCATCACTGATATCACTTTGTTCACCTCAATCGATAACTCTCGGATAGCAGCCGCACGCAGTGCATGGATTGAAGCGCTATATATGTTACTTCAGATCATCAAGGCAATTCATTTTTTCTTGCTTAATTATTAGCTCAAGCTCTTTTGTAGATCTATGCGAGTATTTCAATGTGTCACACAGACGCGTGTCGAGGTTGGTTAGCTTAGCATAAAAGTACATCTGTTCATCAATTGGCCGGGCTGGCATTTCGGCGCCATTATATTGCAATGTGATTGTAAGCAGATCATGTTTAGCTATTGTCCGGGTAGGCCACGTCGGCCGAATTTCTGTGCGCGTTAGGATAGCGCCACTCGCCCGCAAAATATTTTCATATACGCAAAATTCAGATTCGGCTGCTAGAAAAAAACAGGTTATATTTATAAAATGAAATAATTATAATATGAAAAAGTTAGTTAGTTAGTTAGTTAGTTAGTTAGTTAGTTAGTTAGTTAGTTAGTTAGTTAGTTAGTTAGTTAGTTAGTTAGTTAGTTAGTTAGTTAGTTAGTTAGTTAGTTAGTTAGTTAGTTAGTTAGTTAGTTAGTTAGTTAGTTAGTTAGTTAGTTAGTTAGTTAGTTAGTTAGTTAGTTAGTTAGTTAGTTAGTTAGTTAGTTAGTTAGTTAGTTAGTTAGTTAGTTAGTTAGTTAGTTAGTTAGTTAGTTAGTTAGTTAGTTAGTTAGTTAGTTAGTTAGTTAGTTAGTTAGTTAGTTAGTTAGTTAGTTAGTTAGTTAGTTAGTCGTATCACAGGCTCTAACTGGGGTAATATGTGAAACGGATCCCAATATACTCTCCTGCCCCGAACGCTTATGACTCGCGATGGCATTCCTTTGGATAGCGCCTCTTAACAAAACACGTTGCTGGGCTAGCTAGTTGGTGGAGCATGGTTCCGTAAAAAGATATTCAGTGCTACATAAAAGACGCGGACGCTGGAAGGAAACACAGGATGGGCGCTCATCGCTCCTGCAGGCCCCGCCCAGGAGGTTGACAACTCAGGCATAAAGCTAAAAGTTTGTTAAGCTAGTACGCATTCTCATTGTGGAGCAAGGCGTCACGGACGGAAAGGAATCGATAAATGGACAGCTAGCCCTGTTTGTTCACTCCGTTCTTGATAAATTATTTTACTCGATGCAACTGGTGCGAGCTGCACCTGTATCCATCATAATTTCTAGAGTGAAAGTAAACATCATTCCTTCTATGCAATGAATGTTCTCATCTTGACAGCAATGCCTTTACAACGGCTCCGAAAAAAGGCGGCCTTTTCGCAGCTCTACAATGATCTAGCCTCGAACGCCGTAGCAGATGCAGGCACACGAGGGCCGTAGCAGCCTTACGTGCAAGGTGGGCACCAGGACAGTGCCATAAAAATATTTAAAGGCTTCGGCCATGACGCTGACAATCGCTATGAGTCACTCGCTTCATTTGTAGCCCCCTGCCATCCCGAAAGATACAAGTATGGCCGACATTCATCCAGAGTTCTGGACTGCAGCACGACTTTCTTTGTTTTTGTTTTAGTTATCAAAATTAGTGTCCTCCATCATGGCCTGTTTGTGGCGACCACGAAAAGCTTAAGGATAAAAGCCCCTTGTACACTAAGACTGAATGTTTCAGAGCCAATGCCCCAAAACGCCTTTATTTTATCGTTTGCAGTGAACCTACAACATTACAGTGCTCCGCCTCTTCCCTGAACGTGAGGCGCGTTCAAATTAGGCAGGTAGCCCCGCGGCAATTCCAGTGCATTCGAAAGGCACGTTCCACCTCCGACTCGGCTTATGTGTGCGTAGCAACCACAGCCCGGCCGACAGTCCCGTCCATTTCGTCTGAGGTCACACAGCTGTACAAAGAGGAAAACGAAGAGCGGGTCAGAGCGATTACGTCCTTGGGGGCACTTTTTACGTAGGACAGAACATAGGCCTCCTAGGCTCATCCCTAACTGCAACACAGAAGTATGTAGCGCCTACGGATCATTTTACTATGTGCAATGTCACAAAGTAACTCTCTAAATGACGATGAAAGTCCCAAGTTTTGTCTGCAACAAATAACTATGCGCCACTGCATTCACAACATGCACTCGCAACATAGTGTTACTCATTCACCTCCACCTCTGTGGGATATAATATATATATATATATATATATATATATATATATATATATATATATATATATATATATATATATATATATATACATACCAGACGTCCCAGCTAGCTTGAACCAAGGAATACAAAATAATATATTTTAGGTAGGTCAGTCAAACCAGTGGCATACAGATGCCAGCCTCCTTGCGCACTAAGGCAATTTTTGTTTTGCAATTACTTAATTAGCTAATTATGTAAATGTTTCTAATTTATTAAATATTCATCTTAGACCAAAAATGCGAATTGGAAAGTTGTAGAGCCCCTTCAGAACCCCCATTTCATTAATTGCGATAAAGAAAGTCTCACGTGTATCTTTTCTTCCAGGCTCAAAAGAAAGTCCACGAAATACAAATAATACCACGTGACTAGCGCATTTGAGCGCCACGATTGTGGTGCTCTCAGTCGTGGTGTCTTGGCTTATATCTTACCTGTACTCAAGTAGGGGGTGAAACGTGGAGGCTAACCGAGAGGGCTCTACTTAAGTTGAGGACAACTTAGAGGGCTATGGAACGAAAAATGGTAGGGGTAATATTAAGAGATAGGAAGCGTGCAGAGCGGATCAGAGAAAAAACTGAAGTTACTGACATTCTAGTGGAAATTAAGAAGACGAAATGGGCATGGGCAGGACATGTAGTGCGAAGAGAGGATAACCGATGGTCGCTTAGGGTAACAAACTGGATTGCAAGGGAAGGAAAGCGTAGCAGGGGGTGGCAGAAAGTTAGGTGAGAAGTTCGCAGGGGTCAAGTGGATGCAGCTAGCACAGAACCGGATTAATTGGACAAATATGGGAGAGGCCTTCGCCCTGCAGTGGGTATAGTCAGGCTGATAATGATGATGATGATGATGTCTTGGTGTGCAATAATTCGTCAACCGGCAAGAAAAATTTTCTGGGAGCCTTTCCTCAACGACATTTTCCCATGGTCTGGTACGTTACACTGGTCAATGAGTGGGTACCACAAGTAAAACACAAATAGCCTACGTACCTGTCTACGGCACCACAGGTGGCTGACGAATGGAGCAGCCGGGTTACCAGCCCTGTGTAAGAAACAGAAATAAGTTATTTGGAAGGCAGAAATGTGCGCGACTTTGCCGATTGTTATGAACTGCGGAGAGAGAGGGAACATTAAAAAGCCGATGCGATGGTATATAAGCACTAGCCAGACGCTGTGCACATGTCTATGCAATTCTGAAATACTGCCTGCAGCTCAAAGACGGACACATTCGATGACAAAACTGGGCTGTGGTACGCTAATGATTCCGCCTTACGACTCATAAGTAGTCGCCGAAATATTTTATTATAACGATGCTTGTCCAAATAATGTTTGCGTTGCTGAGACGACTGACGAAATACCAAATTTTCGCATGCATTTTGTGCCTTTATAAATACCATTTCCATCCTTTTTCAAAAGTGGTTTGTAAGTTGGCCCTGTCTTTCAGGCTTGCCTGCATGGAGAATTAGTGTTTAGAAGTAATACCTGTTTTGAGTCATTCTGGCGTGCTCTCCATTCAGCCAACTCCTTTTTATTTCGACGCTCCCATGTTTTTCAGCCCTCAGCTCGGCATA
The DNA here is from genome assembly GCF_055883805.1 of Amblyomma maculatum. Lineage (NCBI taxonomy): Eukaryota > Metazoa > Arthropoda > Arachnida > Ixodida > Ixodidae > Amblyomma > Amblyomma maculatum. The sequence goes on from NC_139352.1 coordinate 95,148,944, forward strand.
TATGACAAAAATAGAAATTACGAATACAGCTAAAACCAAGCACATAATGTACTTTGCTATGAAAAGAGGGTAAAAATCGTTCGGAAATTAAACAATTAAAATATCTACTCCACAGTTGGAGCACAATGTTAGGGAACTTCTTCTAGAGGAAAGAAGGTAGTACACATTCGGATATCTGGAAACAAACTAGCGGACTGGGCTAAAGCAGTGGGCGTTTTCGATGAAACAAGAACATTTCTACCAGTGCTATATTTAAACTTGATTTATTAGTTCAATAAAGCATGTCGGCTTGTCAATCTAAATGACCAGTTAAGCGCCGTGTCTACTTCAGTTCCCAATTACCTACTCTTCACAAACATACGTGCGCCTTTCTCTAGCACCATATCCTTGCGTCATTGGCTGAAACCCCTTCAAAATTTCCTCACCTATACTTTGATGCAAATAGCTGCAAGCTCGCGTGCTCTTTGAGGACAGTTGCGGCTAGTTCTATATACATGGGAGTGTGTCGTATATTAGACTTCAGATTTATTATTGCGAAGGTGCTTACTATGCAGCAACAGCAGCACGCAATGCAAAAACACCGAACAAGTATTCCGTTCAGGGAATAACCGGAGCAACCGCGGTGAGGCGCTGAGATATGTAAAAATGCTTGTAAAGTAACAACTATAACAACATCCTAATGCGCTGTTGAAGCACTCGCAAAGAAGCAAACCAAAGGTTCTACACGCATCTTAGACTTGTTCACGATATTTGGATGCTATTTATACATTCGCCTAAAAATTGAGAGCGGGGGAAGGACAGATTGTGAACATATTTTAAGACAAGTTCACAGCCATGTCTTCTGGGTTGATAATATTTGGCTAGCCTATCTCAAGAGGCTTTGTGATTTGCATTGGTAATGCTACGATATGTGTTTACCTTTCTCTCGTCTCCTAACAGTCTCAATTACGATAAAAATTAGATACATAACGTCGCTTAACCTGGTACGACTTGGGAAAGCACTATTTTGACACAGTTTATTTTGCAGTAGTAGATGTAGTGGCCAGCTCTGTCTTTTCGCCTGTTATTATTCGCGCCGCTTGGAGCGGAACATCTCAGCCTCCGGCCATTGCCACGAAAGCTCAAGCTGGATATTGAATTCACTGCATGCGTCATGCGAGCTTTACAGCAAGACCCCGCGACATAAGCATGGCCACTTAGGACACACACACACACACACTTAATATGAGCAAACATAAAGGCAAGAAACTTTATGACAAACGACGTCACAGAAACCTCCTGCCTATCAGCGCTTGGCCATGTTATCTACCAACTACCACTTGCTAGTGGTACACTCGGACTGTGAGGTATGCTACCCAAGTTTCCAGGAGAAAGGTACAAAGCCCCGCTTTGCCCAGCCGTATGAAGATACCTGCGAGGCCCAATGGCAGTGTGACAAACATGGATTCCATGAAGGCTAGAAAGCAAAAGTGTCTTCTGGCGGGCTGGTTGGTGTGAATCATCCTTTTTAAAAACTGCGCGAATAAAACAAGGACCGAGCGAGAACACACTGCGCTTGTCTGTGTTTCTGTGTTCTCGCTCGGGTCTTGTTTTATCCGCTCAGTTTTTAAAAATTGCTACAAAGCAGTATCCCGAATTCACCCACCCAAATCAATGGCGAATCTCAAGTTGGCAGCGCATACCAGTCAAGGCTTCTGACATACCCCCTGTTTGTAAAATTTAACCCAGGAAGCAGTGATTTTGTAATAAACATCTCGGCTATTAAGAAGTAGAGTATTTCGTAGTCTCTTAGGCTGATTCCCTATTAATATTTTGGTTATCGCAGTGTAACCTCCTCCTTATCTTAACATTGCTGTTGTTTTATCAGCTGTATATAAAAGTCATATCTGCCCATATAACTCGTTTAAATGCGCTTGACACACGTTGCTTTGACAGCAAGTGGTTTTACGTATTATTTTATCTCTGATATAAAGGATACGTTAGGGCGAAAGTCTTACTAGCCCTATTACGTGACATTCCGTCGGTCGGCGTAAGTATATGATGGTATTTTTAAAAATGGCATTCCAACTGCCATTATCAGGCCGCAGGAGCGGGATGTGGGATGACGGCATGCAAACAGATACCCATCTGCCAGGACCCTTCACCCTTTATCACCACTGGTGCGTCATTTGCCGTACTGCACCACTAACGGACATCCACGTGGAGAGGCATTTATTTTCGGTCTTTCAGGTCACAATTGTGGAGGAACTATTCTTTCGTCTTTAGCTTTTTTTATTTCAGCCATGTGCTTCACATATATGAGGAGGAGGGCGAAAGGCGTTCTGAGTGGTAGTTTCATTGACGTTCTCTCAATTAGAGCGTATCTTCTGGTCAAGTTAGGGGCTAGTTTGCAATTAGGACTCGAATAGACGGCATATCTACTTCCTCGAGTTTAATGATTGAATTACCTCGCCGCACCACGTGACCGAAAGCAACGGGCGTCGTAGGAAAATTATTAGAGAGCATCATCAGTGAAGCACTAAAGTGCCGTATCACGCTATTGGTCACTTGGTGGCGTATGCGTTGGGAACGGGTGTCGCGACACGGCATTCCTCGTGCGAGCCCTTGCAATCCTACACATCGCATACCTAAGCATCTCCACCTACATTTTACTTAAATATTTACTGCTAAATAGCGCGCTATTCAGCGATCACTGTAGTGCGCACAAAAGGAGTAAAGCATGTCGTTTTAGTATTTCCAGGAAGCTTGGAATAAAAAACACTACAGCACTGCTAGCTCTACTAGCAAATGATATCACCCTGCAAGCAGCGCTCTTCAGACCATGTATCGCATCTGCGAAAAGTACCATGGCGGCGCTGTTTGTCTCTTAGCCGCTCAAAGGAACACTTGGAGTGACCATTAAACTGTGTAATGGGAGTGGTAACCATGTCCTGACCTTTCGAAGTCTTTTGGATTTCAGGCACCGTGTAGGAGCTGCACTATTTGATTGCTAACCCGTTTTAAAATGTGTCATTGTTAAGCTTGAGCATGCAGAAACGCAGTGGCAGCCCCCCGCCCCTTCTTTCTCTTAACGGCGCAGAGTTGTTGACCGCCGACTGAGGAATCCTTTCTGCAGCGCACACCAGTTCATAAAAATCACCACAACATTTGCTGGTACTTTAGAATGGTTTGTGAAGGTTGTACTGCTCATACTCACTCTACCAGGCTATAAGAATTCACCAGAAGAAGCAATAATAGCGCAGACCACTTAATATGAGCCATGCTGTTGTTACTCCGAGACGAGGAAACTTAGCGTATGCCAAGAGCACAGCGCTGAGAACAACTATGTAGCACGGTATTCAGACGAAACATACGTCTGACCTGAACGGTGCGAATACGAGATGTGCACATTGCACGCAGGTGCCGCGGGGAGCATAATGAGAGAAATCTTTTCGCCTATTGCAGCGTAGCGCTAGAAGAATGCTTTTTGCTAATAATCATATTAATATACACTTGGAGGAATGTATCCTGCAGACGTATTTCATGCATTGTCGTCGCTAAAGCTGAAGATAATCCTGCTTAACAATGTCTTGCAACACAAAGAAAGGCTACACTCTATCAATCACTCCGAAGCATTTACGAACCTAGACTTTTAGGCCCGCATTCGCTAATTCCCTGAACTAAGAATTTCCCGACTCGACCGCCCCCCACCCGTCGCATGCCCGCACTCCTACAACAGGCGACTCTGACATCCTGTGGACAACTATGGCGGCACTGACTAAATTAGGAAATTGTTTTTATTGAGAAGATGTACAGCACCTCTTCTTAATCATACCAACTGTTTTGTATCATAGTTTCCCTATTGTGCCAGAACTTCGCACAAGCTTTTTTACAGCGACCCGCTCATGCGGTAGGATTCAGAAGAGGAAGGCACAGCCAGACATTTTGCAATACATTAAGCCACATTATACCGAGCTTATCTGGGGAAGCATGTGCTATAGTAGATGGTAAATCAAATATAACAAAACAGCTGCCTCATCATAGCTGTATTCTGTGCAGTACTCGCTGCATATAATGGGAAGTAAACAATAACACCGTGAGAAACTTTTACAGCGTTAGTATAAACGAACACCGCAGAAAGGAAAACTTGCCCTGCGTTGATAGATGCTGATTCGTAATCACAAATAAAGAGCTTTTACTGAAAGCAAAGCTGTTATTAGATGCAAAAGAGCGAACTATTGAATGAGTAAATCGCCATCCCAGGCCAAAGACACGACAACTGTGCAACTACCATCCTTAGAAATACAGCCGCAGTTATCAGAGGCTGGCAAATATGTAACATCTTACGTGTCTCCATATCGGAATGCGGTTTATATATGAAATGATTTATATCCCAATACGGACAATTAAACCTAATATTGAAAGAAACCCAATACTACGCATGCTCTAAAAGTTCCTTTTAGGTCGCGGTAAGTGTTTAAGCCTCCATGCACATGACTACGTGCGCCCCTTTGCGCTCGAGAGAAGTTCGGGATTCACCCCACTCGTATGAGTCTTTATTTCCTACTTCCTACTCTAGTCTTGTCTGCCTTACAGCACCGCCAGCTAGTTCGAACTCGAGTATGCGACACCCAGATCTAGATAGCGTGAAGCCACTGTGCTTGTTATTCTCATTTTGGCAGCCAGTGTCCACAGTAGTAATCCGAATGAAATGATGCTGCAAGAAAAGATGTAGAGACAATGACCGGCTCTTTGTTTTCGGAGCACTTGTGCCCATTCATTGCTGCGCGGGAGCTTTGCTGCTTCCACCACGCTGGTGCATCACAGATTCTACGAACCATAATACTCGTGCCCAGTCTCCTGCAGAAGCGCCTCAGGCAGTTAATTTTCACTGCTACTAAAAAAAAAAAAAAAAAAGAGTACCGTAAGTTGCGTAAGTGTGAATACACCTTTTGCTAACTGGTAAACTCTGATGTCAGCTTCAGATACGATGGAATTTCACTACCTACATGAGGTTCTCGTCCGTGTTGGCAACGCACAACTATTGCTACGGGAAGTGCTAGCGAAAGCTCTTCACAGCCGCTCTTGTATTCGGCTACATCGGGACCTTTGCTCTTTATAGGCTCGTCGGTGCTCAGTATGCCTAGACGACAAACTATTTCAGCCTCCTTAGCTTTCAAAAGCGATCCACGCACTTTCAAGGTAATTGTTACGAAGAGTTCGGTTTCAGCATCGCGTTTAAATCGTATTTTTTATTATTTATTTAGAAATACTGCAGAGTCACTTGACTCCAAGTAGGGGTGGACCCAAATAAAAACTACATTACAAGAATACATCAACAAAGGCAATCACAATCAATTACAGAAAGTCAAAGCATGAAACTTGGGTGGCTTTATTTCGGCAATCCGACGTAAAATGCCTTACCCTGTGTTGAAGGCCTGGAGAAAACAAATGAAGGCATATTTTTGTCGTTAGCCCAAATGCAAATTATTGCAGTTTCGGTATCGGGTCGCTAAAAATTACGAGATGCTTTGGTGACTAAAGTGGTGAAAGGCGAAAGCCTGAGTATCGTATTCTTACGCATATTTTGCGAATGTGGCGGTGAATGATGCTTCTAGTAAAGTGGGTGACTACTGATTCAAATCCCTCCCTTCCATATTGGCATGGTTCATGTGTACGCGGAGAATTGTAACAGATAAAGCGCTTTTCTATCCTGTAAATCAATATCAAACGTCGCTGATGTCTGCTGTACTAACGTCTCCTAGACATCTGGGTATGCTTCTGTTTGCTGTGCGGTGTGGCGTTCGAGGAAGCGACAAATGAAAGGGCGCACGGACACTTAAACTGCACGCCCGGGGGGGTCAGCTTCGTATAAGCATTAATCGCCTTGTGATGTCATGACCTGTCGTGACGGTACATCGCGTGCCCCTTGTTGAGCACAACCAGCATTTCGTTTATTGCATTAAAGTTTGCCAGCATTGTATAATTCGTCTACAGGAAAGGAAAGGTGAAGTATATGTCACTCGCGAAATCTCGCTATCATTCTCACTGTAGACAAGGGGAATTATAAAGAGTGTTTCACAATCCGAGGCGTGACTCAGTGCTGAAGCATTGGGCTGGGGATCCACGGGATGGAGGTTCGATTCCCCGGTGGGGGAGACAAGGCGTATTAATGTATGTTTTAAGTATCAGACCCGCCCGGCTGACGTCAACGATAAGCCATTAAAGGCTTCCGCCTTAGTACCCGTTGAGTGCCCCTGTAACCTACAATATTGCACAGGTCTGCCCCGAATCGCTATAATGCCCCCTTTAACAAACTCCTACGAAAGAGCCGAACTGCTCTGTGAGCAACCTGCTCACCCAGTATCCTAGCGCTGCTGTGGCTTCAATTCTCTTATCAAAATTTTGCTCAAGTTCTGCCCTAACGTCGCATTTGATTCGGCCGTGAAACGTATTCTCGCAACGTCACACATAAAGCCTACCAATCAGTCTGCCCTGCCATGACGTCTGCCAACTAAATCCTGCCACCGTGGTGACAAAGATGAATTCGGGCTCTAAACTCTCAAATTCTGCGCTGAATTGTAGACTGTCTGACTCAAAATGCAAAGATCCCCGTCGGATTTTGTCCAAATTGACAAATATTGCGAACAGCTTCAGGCAGGCAGACAGACAGAAAAATACAGGCGCGATTGGCGAAAGGGATCACTACCTCACGGCAACCAAAAACAAAGATTTCTGTTCGTGAAGTTGCGGAAAGCGATAAAAAGAACAAAAGCTATGGAGGAACAGAATGTCTTCTGTGTGGACGCTGCATGCGCGTCCTGTTCTGTGTATATTGACAATCTCATATGGGCACCAAACTGCATTGGCCTCGTTACAGGCGAAGCTTCCTAGGAGGATTGATTGATTGATTGATTGGTTGATTGATTGGAAGAGAAAGGCGCGGTAACTATCTCACTTGTTTTCTGTGGACACCTCAGCCGCTCCGTAAGGGAAAAGAGGAAGGTGGGAGGGAAAGTGGAAAGAAATAACGCTTGCTGCGACGTACTCCGCATCGGAATGCAGCATTATTACGCATTCGTAGGCGGCATACAGAGATCATATGCGTGGTAGAAACAGGCCACTCGCCTGCTAAGGTTTGAGCTACTTTTAGACGCATCACCTCAAAGCAGCGAATATGGATATCAGGTCACAAGGAGGCTGATTGAACGCGCGGGTGCACACTTTGGACCATAATTGCATTCTCCGCGCACAACCTCCTCTATAGATACTCTAAGATAAGAGGTAATTCGTGCCTTCAGAGGCAGACAACCCAGCGCCACGTAAGAAGCCTATTTAATCAGTAAAGTGCCGCCTTTAGAGGCTAGACACTATGTCGTTAAAAAATCAAGCTCAGTTTCGTGCCATTGAACCTGAGTTACTTCAGGCCCAGTACGAATTCTGCAAATAGGAGGCTTTTACCTTATTTGCCTTCCGTTTATTGACAAAATAATCAGCTAAGCTGGGAGACAGCTCCCTTCAGGTCGGACCTCGCAAAGCTACGAGCTCTCTTCGAAAGAGCATGGGCAGGAGATGTTTCCAGTGGGGTCCTGGACTATGGTCTCAACCAGTCTTTCAGTAAAAAAACTTTTTCAGCTTTATATATTTTTTCATATTCGTCTTATTGCGATTCGCAGCGGCTGAAACATTGGAGCAGTGACAACGTTAACTGCCAGAAAGCGATAACGACATTCATTTCCAGGAAAGATCGGGCCTTAGCCTCGCTTCTTTTCATGTGCCGTTCATATCCAAAGCACAAGATTCCCAATCAGGAGGCGCGAGGAAGTTGCAGAACCTGCATAATTCTTCCCGGAGCCATAAGGTTCAGTTACTTCAGTCTGAGATGGCTAGAAGTAATAGCGGTCCCACTGCCAAGACCTGGTGAAGTTTTTCCGGGCCCATTTTACGTATCATTTCCACAGTTCCACTGAGTCGTCTTCATGCGAAACATAATTATAATTTTACAAATCTCAGCCAATCGCATAACGCGCAGCTAAAAGCAATTATCAGGCAGTACTGGAATAAATGCGGCATGATTAGGGCGAACTGTCTCATTCGTATCTTTCATTTTCGCCGCAACTAGGCACACCACCCACCGGAAGGAAATTAGTCCAATTTTTCGTCCTACACTGCTGCTACGTCAGTAGAAAGACCGCAGCTTAAATCAGACGAGCAAGAACAATTGCAACCAGTTTAATTAGAAACTGCTACAAAATATATTTTGCTCTGCTGCTCAAGAAAATGAAGGAACAAAGCGCCAAACAGTGAGCTGCGCCGCTGTTTCAGTCAAGACATTCATAATTAGGCATCAAGTATTTTTGAATTTATACTGGGAAAAACTTTCATGATGGTCTACTAGCTACAAGAAGAAATCGAAGCGCTTTATGGTTTCTGGGCCAGCACAGGATTCACCGTTGTTATTTTTTATAGTGGGGAGGGGGCACGGACGTCCCGACGAAAACCGAACCCAAAATGTTTTATCGGTCATTGGCTATACGGCGCAAAACCACCGGTTTCCTGAGCTGGCATGAGCAGACCCTTGCTGAATTGTGCCGGAGCCGACGTCTAATGAAAAATTACCAGGAAATAAAGATCGCTTTTTAACGTGCTTAAATTGCACTTTCTTTATCTCAAATACATTCTTAAACTTTGCAGTACCTATTCCAGAACATTGTTGATATAGTTCGTATCTTTGGAGCAAAGCGTTATTTTCCTCGACCATTCAATTACCCCAACATTTATTTAATATACTACATTTTCTCCGCAGAAACAGTTTGACATCTGCATGACTTGGTACACTGTCATTCGTTAAGGAGCTAATAAATTGATGAAGTATGCCTTTAGCATATATTTATATTTCAAAACATTAGCAATGTAATGAGTCTGAAGATCAGGAATAAGAAGAAAATGAAAGTGCTCTAGCTCATTTACGCATGATAGTAGACGAAGAGGGTCGTAATGATTCTGCAAGCGTCAATAGAAAGAATCTACTGCCTGAGCCAGTGGTGAATCGAAAAAGAGAGGCGCATTCATCCGCAAAATCCTGAGTGCCTTGAAATATGCAAACGTACTTAGAGACTCCTTAAGCTAAAGGAGTCCAACTAAGAGTGCGTTATCGTAAAAGGTTTTAGGATTGACTGGTGTGTCCGAGATCACTTATCTCTTTAATGAAGGCAATCGATGCCTACGGCTGTGATCCGCATCCTGCTAGCCCATGTACTACTACTGTATTTCCATCAGTTTGCACTTGCCGATCCTTTCTCCTCTTCAGCGTGATGTCGAAGTTTACTAGCCGCAGGTTGATAGGCGTTGGCCGCTTGGACATGGTTTTGCCGCCCAGTAGCCAATGGCCTAAAATATTTTGTGTGGTTTTCACTTGGACGAACGCTCGCCCGTAGATCCGTTCTATGCATTGTAACAACTCATCACCCAGGTAGCACAAAGTGGGCTATGAAGGGTGGGCCCTGGTGGATCCGATATAGGCAATGCAGGACAGCCCTGGTGGGCTCAATGTGGGTGCTGCAAGAGGGGCCGACGTAGGCCTGATGGGGGCTGTCGAAAAAGCCCCGATGGGCCCCACTAGGGACCGATGCAGGCTGCCCTTGCGGGGCTGCCCACATTTTTCCGGCATTGCCAAAAGGGCACATCCCGCCAACTCCCCCCAATGGTCCTACTTTGGATAGATTTGGTTGATGAACCTTTTTTTTATTTCGGTTAGTCCCTCAGATGATGACATAGGACTGATGCGGGGTCTATAGCGCAAGCCGCACTTGGGCTTGCCCACATTATTCTCGTAGGGGTCCGACGCAGGAAATTGATGGAAAACCCTAGTCCAAGTTTTTCCAATCAATATTTATGCACATAATTAAGTAATTTTGTTACATGTCCGCACTTTCTAAACAGCCCTAATATTACATTTTACAATATTTCATAACATTCATCTAGCCTAAATGACCATGTACATGGTGTTCAGGCTATGGAGATGTGTGTTCTGAACAGTAATATTGTGCTGAGAGTTGCAGGCGGTCCACAGCAATCACATAAGAGGCAACAGTTAGCAATCAGTTTGTTTTAGTACTTTTAGAATAATTTGCATGAGCGCGAGAACTAAAGCCATGTAAACTTCTAATTGACTAAACATGACAGCAACTGTTATGCAAATCATCTATAGTAATAATTTAGGGCAACATCTTATACAAATAAAGGTTGGAAACAATGATTACGCAATTGCACGCACGCCTTCTAGCCCCATTACGGCCGATGTGGGACCTACAGCGGTTTTGTGTGGGCAACCCCAATGGAGCTGGGTGTTGGGTTTGAACCTAAAGCCCCCTTGCGGTTGCATGTGCCTTTGAATTCCCCACAAGGGACCGATTTTGGTATCATGCGGGCCCTCCCGCCTTCCAGCCCCATTATGGCCCATGTGGGATATAAAGCAGTTTAAAGCAGTTTTATGTGGTATAGCCCCAATTGGGCTGGGTATTGTTTTTGAACCTAGAGCCCATCTGCTTTTGCACGTGCCTTCAAAGTCCCCACAAGGGACCGATTTTGGTACCATGTGGGCACGCCCGCTTTCCAGCCCCATTCCAGCCTATGTGGGACCTAATGCGGTTTAGCTAAGGCTGCCTCATTTGGGCTTCATTAGGGTTTGCCCAAATTGAGCTGTTATTCATATTTTACCTGCCCTTAAGTAACCTACAAGGGGCCGATTGGGGCAGCATATGGGTATATCAGCTTTCTTGCCCCACTACGGCCGATATTGGTGCCACAAAGATTTAATTGGGGTGGCCTCATTTCGGATCTATGAGGGCTTTCCCACAAAAAGCCCGCATTTAGGTTGGATTGCCCTCAAATATCCGACAAGGGACCCTTGTGGTCAGGATTCAAGAATGTGATCTGCATTAACCCGAGCAGTGCCGCTATGGGACCCATGCAGGAGAAACAGGGGCAAGCCTAAATGGGGCTCCCACGTTTGCCCCATCGGGGACCGATGCAGGTTTTATGATGGTTGCCCCAGCCCCACTTGCCTACATCGGACCTACTGGGGCCCCACATTTTGTGCTACCTGGGCAGTGCTGGCATAGTGGCCAAGTTGAAAGAATGCACTAGATCTTATTCGTCGAGTGCAGTTGTAAAGTACTGAAAACCGGCTTAGTCGCCGATGTGGCCGCACATTGCTTTCACGACCTTCTAATAAACGCACGTATTTATAATCGCGTGGTGCTCGTTATTCGTGCTATCGTATCCAGGGGTAGTGCTGAGATGGATGTTGATAAGCGTGTCCCTTTCGTTTTAGCTTTTCTTCTGGTCCAAGTGCATTCGGCGTAATTTTTGCCTATTATATATATACTACGCATCGCATCACCCTAATTTGTGAAGGTAAAGAAACAGGCCTACTTGTCGAATGGAACCGTAATCTGCGCCCTCGTTTACTTTTTTTGCCTGTTTCGATCGATAGCTGATGCTTAGAAGATGGATAACAAAAATTAGCGGGGGCTTAGATTTAGTTAAACACGGTAGGTTGCGAAAGCGATAATAGCATGGCTACGCTAGAGTTCAGCTCGTAGTGTAGCCAATTGTGGTGTACCATATTTACCATACGATTACCACAGGACACACATCGGAGTTTATTATTGTTTACCTTATTGTTTATGCCTATGACGACACTTCAGGGATCACTGAAGTATAGTGAGACTTCCGTCGTTGCCGCCCAGTTACTGAGTGAACACGTCAACAAAGAGTCTTCACTGTTCAAAGCATCCATTACATTCCATTCGAAGTGCTCACCGGATGAAGACGGTTCAAGAGAAGCGCGACGCAATTCTCTAGCTGCATCTTGAGCGCGCCGTAGAGCGAGACGCTGTTCTCGTTCTTCATTTGTATCTGCAGCCCGCTGTTGTTTCCTGGCTTCATTGAGACGACGTGACTTTTCTTTCTGTTTATCAGGATACATATCATTGCTTCAGCGGAGCAAGAATGAGCAATTATATACCCATCGTTTGCCTCCTTCTCCTATCAACTGCGAGAGAAGAGGTGACAGCAGCGCCTCCACTGGTAGCAGCGTGGCTCCTGCTGCAGCGCGTCGTACCTACTGACCACCGCCGCCCGACGACTCGATTTGGTACCCATCTCTCGCTCGTCTTCCTCCTCCTACTCTCAACTGCGAGAGAAGATGTGACAGCAGCGTCTCCACTAGGTAGCAGCGCGGCTTCAGCTGCAGCGCGCCATGCCTACCGACCGCCGCCACCCGACGACTCGACTTGGTAGCCCATCTTTTGCAGCTGGTATGACGTCACAGCTATCTGGGGTCATTCAAGGTCAAACGTGCCTACCGACCATGGCTACGCAAAGGGCTGCAAATGGGAGAAGTATTGCTTTCGCAATAATACTGACAAAAGCTGCACATTTTCAGCGGCAATTCACCTATCCACGTGTTTGATGCCCAGCTTGGCTAGTGATGTGGCCACTGGGCTGAAAGGAGAAACTGGACTGCTCCGTGCCAGAATTCTACTATCACTGTACCGCAGCCTGCATCAACGCATAGAATTCGAACGACCTAAGAACTCTCTCAGCTGTTTACTGTGTTGGCTTTCATGAACCGCTTATCAGCGCTGACCTGTGCCTCTTCCTTTCTTAGGTTGGCACTGCAGTTTAGTGCCGCTCCCCTTGTCTAAGCAATGTCATATGCGTCGCTGTTAAATGAATGCCTCGGTCATACTGCTACTCGCTCACAGATGTTTCCATTGTTGGCTTTGGGAGGAGTGTCGTCATGGATTATGCGTTCGAACTTCCTTATCAAAGGCATCAGTCTACTCGAGAGAGAGTTGTGTCATGAAAACAAATAAAATGCAGCTTTACCTTCCTGTTTCGTCAATAAATCGCAACATCCCAGAAGCTACAACAAAGGTTCCGGAAGAGAATGAACTCGAATCAGTGGACAGCCGACTCCTTCACTTATTCGAAATGAAAAGCAGCATGTGAAAATATAGATGTTCATTTCTCCTTGAACCCACGAGCGTCATTTACCGGCCGCAGTCGCAGTCACTGCTGCCGCTTCGAGCTAGGCTGCTCGCTTCCCCGCTTGGTAACCTTCCCGGCAACGGGCTCTTCAAGCTTCTTGTTGTTCGACGGTCTCGGCAGCCTATCTGACACGACTCTAGTCTCTGCCTTTAGCGTGATGACGTATGTCTATGGCATATTTAACTAGGTTAAATGAAGGAGCTAGGCAATGGAAGCCCTGCTGAGAAATCCTGTATAAAATACATACAGAAGGTCATACACAGGTTTATTGTAAAGGATCTGGGATACAGGATTGTCGGGTGGTAGAGGAAATTGCTGTACTGCACAGGAAAGTTCGGAATAAAACCGCGCGGAGCAGTGATACTGGAATTTCTTGTATGGTTGACGGCCCTCGTTTCCGAAAAAACGCATCGCCAGGATCGAAAAACATGCAAAATATATAATAATGCGACCAGATTTCAAAAATAAAGAAATATTAGAACAAAACCATCTTGCGCTTTTAAGCTGGAATTCGAACTGCAGTCTTTATGCTCTTGAGACAGATGCTTTAAATACCACTCCACGGCGAGATGTTTTCTTTATTGCGTAGGAAAACTTGCGTAAAAAAAATAAAAACTTTACTTTTACTCCATGTCTGAAGTTACCGAGCTGCTTATTACGAGCCCGCCGTATCTCTAGCCCGACAATGCACCACCATCAAAACGTCAAAATTCTTGGAGGCACACACATACATCTAGACATAGCGGCCAGTTTGCGGGTTCTTCGCCGCAGCATATACACTCCTCACCAAAGCACACTGGTCCCTAAACACGGATTTTGACGATCTTGGTGGCTCGGCATACCTGTCCGTCATACGGCTTTTTCAAAGACTGAACAGTCCCGTCAACACAAATAGATCATAAGGCACAACAGAGTTTTGTAAAGAGGCAAAATTCTAATGGTATATGGTGTAATTTCAATATATTTTTTAACAGTTCGTTGTAGTTTGTCCCAAACGAACATACCATCACGGCACATAAAAAGCAATGATCAATTGACTCAGGCACGTTACAGAGACGGCAATTCACTACTAGGGCACAAACATCTCCTTATAATAAAGAAATGCCTTGACAGGCAACGTCACTGTGTGGAGTTTGAAAAGAACGTTTTTACGGTTGTCATGCAGATTTGCCTAACTAGAACAGTGGTGTCCATAACCCCAGATAAGGCTGCCCATACAAGAGTGTAGAGAACAGACTCAGTGAGAACCTGTGTCATCTGCTTTTTCGAGAAACTATACAGGTAATCAATAGAAAAACACATAGTGAGAAAATTTAAAGTATCAGCAACCTCCTTAAAGAATCCCCTAAAGACCCCTCACGACCCTACCCAGTCGGTGCCAATACATAAGGCAAATGAGGACTAAGACACCTAATGAGCACGGCAACAAGAAATGAGTGGTTTGCAAAACGGGAAACAAGTTGATGCACAAGTAGGCTGTACTGTTGGGAACTTGGTGCAGCGGAACTTCTAGGTAATGAAGACGACTACAGTCCCAGCATATGCCTCCAAACTGGCTTCCCCTAGTGCCCCAATGGTCCAACTCAAAGCCTTTGGATTATTCTAAATTAAGAGCCGCGCCTGGTGCATCGCAGAACTGTTTAGTCATGTGTAAAGCCTCAAGTACACTCTTTTTGTCAGAAAAAAACGTACGGCATATCATCAGCGTAAGATAAAATCTTAACTTCGCATTGCTCCAGAGAGAAACCACGGATAGCTGCACTGTTAATTACACTGAGAGAGAGTGCTTCCAGATATAGGGCAAACAACAACGAAGACAGTGGAGATCCTTGGCGAACAGATGATTCCAGTGATATCGGTTTCTTTATCTCCTGTTTAACAATTAGACAATTAGAAAAACGTTACCAATGTTTGCATGCTCAAAGACTGCGAACAAAACATCGTACCGAACTTTATCAAACGCCTTGACCGGGTCAGTTTTGATCAGAGGTACATTGCCCGTCTCATCTGGTATTGTCTCTATTACTGAACATGAAGTATGGATGTGTGCTTGAATACAGTGCCCTCTGATACCACATGCCTGATGCGAACCTATCAAGTCTATAATGACAAGCTGCAGACGACAACAATTAACTTTGGCAAAAAAACAGAGGGACATTGGACGAAATCCTTCAACAGTTTTCAACCGATTAGTATTTCTGCTTTTGGGAATGATTACTGACACATGTCATTCATAGAATACGACGAAGAATCGAACGGGTGATTGGGAAACGACCACGAAGTGAGACTGCTCCGGCTCGTGCTGACCTGACTGGCTGTCGGTGTTTCTCGGTGCCAGAGTGCCTTCAGTGAAACGTTACGTTACAAGTCTGGTGGAGGCAGTGCCGGGTAATGATTCCAGTCCTGCATAACCAGCCTGCCACTTCGGAGCTTACGGCGGTACATCAGCGCCTCGGCCGCCGCTAAGTGGAGACCCCCTGAATTCGGACCCCTTCCGGCCGCTACCAGGACGACGCAGCCTCAGACGGCCGTAGAACCTGCTGCAATGACATCTTAGAGCAGGCTTCATATGCACATCATGCGTCACTAGCCCCTAACACCTCCATCTTTTCATGGCAACGTGTTCGAGGACGCCGAGGACTGGCTGAGGACCTACGAGGGAGTGGCTCGTTACAACGGGTGGACTGATGAGCGTAAGCTCCACAACGTGTAATTCGCTCATGAAGAGTCTGCACGGACATGGTTTGAAAACCATGAGCCTTTTTTCCATCCTGGGAAGCCTTCTGTCATGACTTGAAAGCCACTTTTCCTAGTGCTGACCGCCGGGAGCGAGCAGAAGCTGCGCTACACTCGCGCAGTAAGCGCCAGAATGAGAGCGTACGTATGTTCTTATAGGACATGGCATACCTCTCCCAGCCGCAGACCCGCAAATGCCGGAAGAAGCTGTGCCATCTGATGCGGGGCGTTATGCAAGAACTCTTCGCGGGCCTGGTGCGCAGCCCATCGCGCCTGTTACGGAGTTTCTCATCGAAGCTGCCACTATGAAGACAACGCTGCAACACCAAGCCCGTCAATACAACCGTGACGGGAACAGCATTGGGTCCGACGCACTCCCTATGCATGTCGGCAGCGACATGGACGAATTACGTAACCTCATCCGTTCTGTGATACGAAAGGAACTGCAAGCCCCCGGATGCCTTGCAACATGACATCTTTTCCTTCACTGGCTGAAGTCATCCGGGACGAGGTGCGTATGGCAGCTGCGCCAGCGCCTGACGTTCCCTACCAGTTCGACACTACACCCACCTACGCGTCCGTCCAACGGTAAGGCTCCCACGCCGGACCATGATATCAATGCCGCAGACCCCGCAATGGAGCCGCAAGTTCCTCGCATGGATGACCTCGCATGGAGCCGCATAAAACCTCGCTACTCCCCTCCACCAACTTACCAGCGACGCCGTAAAAGTCAAGTATGGCGAACTCGGGACCGTCGGTCCCTCTGCTTTCATTGTGGTGAAGCCGCTCACCTCTACCGGACGTGCCCGTACCGCCGCGTCGACACGCGGGGTATTGCACCAGGCGACCCCTGCCCTCGGAATGGCAAATGGCCTACTGCGATCGCAAGCAACCTTGCTGCGTGACAGCATCCCAACACGTGTGGCTACCAAGAACGTCGGTCTACGTTCTCGAAAAGCTACCGTTCGCCATGTCCCAACAATTCCCGATGCCGCTCTCCCAGCCCTCGTAGGAAAACTAATACCAGTGGCCTTCGCAGGCAGGGTCGCTGATGTCGGGAAACGTGAAGATACTGTCATCGTCAGGCGGATTCAACGAGATTTTGCTGGCGTCAGGTAGCGACAGCATCCGACGTACTACCTCCGACCGGTACGACGACATTTCGCTTGAAACATGTAGCGACAGCATCCGACATGCTACCTCCAATTTGTGCGTAACGATTAGTGGAGTGGATGTCACCGCGTTACTCAACACCGGTGCCGATTATTCAGTAATGAGTGCTGCTGTCACGCGAGAATTGAAGAAAGTTTTGACGCATTGGTCCGGCCCGAAAATTCGTACGGAAGAAGCCACTTGATTGCCCCTGCAGGCAAGTGCACAGCGCGGGTCGCCATCCGTGGGTTTGTATGTGTCGGAGAACTCGCGAGTTCGAAAGACGATTCTTAGCCTAGACATCCTGCCGACCAATGGCGCTGTCATTGACCTGAAAGAAGCGCATGTGACCTTTTCGAAGAAATGGGCCTTGGCGCGCATTGAAAACGATGATCCGGGATAATGACGTGAGGTGCCAAAACAGTCTAGTGTGCTGGTTCTTGTGAGGCATGACTTATTTCACGATTACGAGGGCATCGCGGAAGGACACCTCCCGCTACTACTCTAGAAGGAATTAGCCGCTGTTAGAGAACTCGTGCAACTCCAGAACGGTTGTGCTACTGTCCTCCTGACAAATTTTGCTAAGGAAACGCGGCAACTTGCCAAGGACACGGCTGTTGCCTTCCTTCACGATTTTACTGCCTTGGCTCATTTATGCATCGCCGGGGCCGACCCTCAATAAGAGGCAGCACCTTGTCATGCTCTTCAAACCGATAAAATTAGCCAGGCCTTGACGCCCCATCAGAGGAATTCGATCTCGCAGGCTGCTTCGCCACGGGCTCCAAGGTCGGTCGTACTCTCGTCGCCAAGCACCGCATCATCACCGATGAGACCACGATACCGGTATGCCAGCGCCCGTACCGGGCTTCTCCTAAAAAACCTGAAGCCATTAAAAGAAATCGGATGAAATGCTAGTGGACGACGTGATCCTGCCTTCGACGAGCCCATGGGCGTCGCCAGTGGTCCTTGTCAAAAGGAAAGATGGCACCTTGACATTCTGCGTCGATTACCGAGAGATAATAACGTGACCAAAAAGGACGTCTATCCGCTCCTCAGGATTGCGTATACCCTCGACTGAGTACGCGACGCCAGGTACTTCTCCTCATTAGACCTCAAAAGCGAATACTGGCAAATCGAGGTGGATCAAAGAGATTGAGGAAAGAGTGCGATGGGCTATACAAGTTTAAGGTGCTTCCGTTTGTCTTTGCTTTGCGCCGGCCACGTTCCAACATATGAGGACTTGGTTTTATCAGGTCTTAAGTGGCAGTCGTGCTTGGTGTACTTAGATGATGATGTTATTTTCTCGTCTACTTTCGAGCAACACTTGGACCGGCGGCGCATTGTGCTTCAATCACTCAAAGGCGCGCTAACTAACGATCAAGCCTGAATTATGCCACTTTGATTTCAAGAAACTTCACTTTTTCGGCAATGTTGTTAGTGCATAGGTGTCCTCCCTGATACCGACAAGACTACCGCACTGTCAACTTGTTCACGCCCCACCGACAAAAAGGCACTTCGGCGATTTCTGGGTCTTTGTTCTTACTACCGACGCTTCGCCCAGGATTTTTCTAAGATAGCTTAACCACTGACAGCACTAACCAGAGAATACATACTCTTCCTGTGGGGAGGCGATCGCATTGCGTCATTGCGCTCCGGCTATTATCACTGCCGACCATGGGGCAGCTTTTACGGCCCACCTGACTAAGGCTGTGCTGAATCTTACACACACTAGCCATAGACGGGCCACGGCATACCAACCCCAAATTAATGGCTTGGTGTAACGGCTAAACAGAACTCTGGCCGCCATGCTGTCTATGTACGCTGATATGAAGCATAAGACCTGGGATCAAATTTTCCCATATGCCGCATTCGCCTATAATACGGCACTCCGAGAGACGACGCGGCTCACTCTCTTCGAGCTTGTCTTCAGCCGTAGAGAGACCACTCCCCTGATTACAATGCTGTCCGTATACCCCGACTACGAACAAGAACTTTGCCTGGACATCGCTAGCTTTACTCAGCGTGCAGTGCGGCAGCTGGCAAGGCAGCGCATATACCTACAAAAGCAATTAAACGCCGACCGCTACAAACAGAGATGGCGCTTCACTTCCTGCGAGTCAAGAGACTATGTCCGGATTTGGACGCCTGTTCATCATCGCGGACTCTGAAAAATTGCTGTGCCGAGCACGTTTGATGTTATCGCTGCCGCCAATTCTCTTAGTTCTTTTACGGACGGAAGTCAGACCAATGAAGAGTTTATTATAGTGCTTCACCTACCAGTCTGTTCATATGTGGCCTCGACATCATTCCTGTCATCCTGGGGGACCAGCCTACAGGACATCGAGCCAGTCTCTGACTTCAAGGGCTCCACCTCGAACACTGCCTGCTGCCAGACACCGTTAGACAATAGAATAAGGTCCCAACGTCGACAATGGCTCAGTCTACTGCACCGGTTGTCTTCGTTCAATCCGAGGAGCCCCTATTTTACAAAGTCTACCCTATGAAGATGCGGAAAACTGGATGGACATTTTCGTTCGTGTCGCATAATTCAATGGCTGGAAGGACGCTGCGAAACTCAGGCAAGTCTATTTTACTCTTGAAGCACCTGCCCGAGTCTGGTTTGAAAATCATGAGACTTCTTTTCAAGACTTGGGAGACATTAAAAGCGGAGTTTTTGATTGTCTTTGCAAGTTCAGTCCGGAAAGAAAAGCCGAGGCTCTCAACCAGTCAAGGATTGAGCTCCGAAATAAGCCATTCCTGGCATAAGTTGAGGAGGTGAAGCGTCCCTTTGGCCACGCAAATCACGGCAGTAACGAGGAGATGATCATGAACATGTTGATGCGCGGTGTGAAAGATCAGCTATTTGCATGTCTACTTCACTAGCCGCCAACGACTGTTGTCGAGTTCTGCCAGGAAGCTGCAAATATCGAAAAAAAAAAGAAATAGAAGCTAGGACGCGATTCTACAGCCGACCTCCTGAAACGCTGTCTGCAAGCCACTACGATACCACACCTACAAGCGGAGGCAACCTCCGTGAGATAACTCGTCAAGTCGTCCGTGAAGAATGGCGCCGACTCCTGCCGCCCCATGTGCAGCCGCAGTTTGTGTCGCTCAAGGGCGTCATCTGTGATGAAATACATCAGGCGCTATGTGTTCCTCAAGGGACGGCTCCGACAACTCAAGCACAAGACGCAACAACGAAGAACAGCGATTATGTCGTCCTGCACCGCGGCCTGATTTTCCAAGCCCTCGCCGCTACCGTCCTGTTCCGAAAGCCGCTCCTTGGCCCCCACCCGCCAAGCCTACAAACGACCTCCAAATCCTAGGAAGTGCAACGCCTAGAGGACTGTGAACAACCGGCCACTATGCTTCCACTGCGGTGAGGCTGGCCCACATTTTGTGCCAGTACCCGTACACACGCTATGACCTGCACGGCTTTGACATCGACATCCCTCGACCCCGTCCTGGCTAACCACCAGAAGAAATCGAACACTACTTGCGCACGGCAGAGCCGCGAACTCTTCGGTACCGCTCTCCATCGGCTTGCAGGGCACGCTTTGCGTCACCAGGCCGCAACTATGATGACAGAATGCGGGGAAGGTCCCCAAGCCCCCATAGAGGAAACAAAAGGCAGCAACCTTTGGAGAGGAGGTTGCTTCACAGCGAACTAACGAAGATCCTCCGCTGCCAATGACTAGTAACGACGGCGCCGCTATTATGCCGATGCTCCTTATAAAGACGGCGTCGACGCGCCCATACTTGAAAGTGACACGGCCGCTACGCACGCGAAGTGATTTTGGATACGAATTTTCTGAATAAACATCGGGCGATCATCAACCTTTGCTCAAAACTCGTCAAGCTGTCGACGGACAAAGCCATACCTGCTACGAGAACTTTTACGCTTCACGTCGCTCTCAGCGCCCTCGAAGGAAAATTGACCAACCGCCCTGATCAAGCGTCATCGTTCTTTTGGGTACAAAATACGTCAAAATCGCTGAAAAGGTCATCGAAGGAAACATGCAGTTGTTACTGAATAGAGGACTTGGCATCTCAAGAGGCATTGCCTGTTTCCGGAATGGAGAAGCTACGGTGTTGGTAACCAACTTCACCGAAGATTATCGGTGTCTCAACGAGGGACCAACGGTCGCCTTTCTGGACAAATTAGCAGACATCAGCAATGTCTTCGCCTTCTCCAACGAGCCCGTGAATGACGAAACTGATCAAGGTCACCATCCCAGGTTTGATATTAATACAGCACTACCCCGAAGCTGGCAAGACCAGATAAGAGTCATTCTTTAAAATCATAGAGAATGCTTTTCGTCAGCTTCGAAAGTGCGACAAACAATTCGACCATTCACCTCAACGTCACGGAGGAACACGCCAGACCGCTGCGCCAAGGCCCTACCGTGTATCCTGGCGAGAACGCCGGGCCGTTCGTGATCAAGTAGAAGCTGTGCTTCGGTATGAGGTTATCCAGTCATCAAGGAGCTCCTGGGTGGCGCCAGTGGTTTCGGTAAAGACAAAAGACGGCACCCTTCAATTCTGCGTCGATTCCCGACGCTTGAATAGCATAACGAAAAAAGAAGTTTACCCCCCCCCCCCAACTATTGTCCCTCTATTGGCAAATTGAGGTCCACGAAAGAGGTCTTGAGAAAACCACATTCATCACACTGGACAGCCTATTTGAGTTCAAGGTGATGTCATTCGGTCGCTGCTCCGCACCAGCGACGTTTCAACTTAAAAGATCCCTCCGGCTGCCTTGTACGATGGAGCTTGCGCCTTCAAGAATTCGGCATCACAGCTGTCTACGGGTCTGGCAGCAAACATTCTGATGCTGACTGCTTGTCACGAGCCCTTGTTGACGCGTCGCTGAACACAGAGGATGAAGAAGCCTTCTTGAGACCGGTAAACGCCAGCATTTTCGAAAAGCAGCAGCGCTCGGACCCTGACTTGAAAACCCTAGCTGATTACATAGATGGCAAAACCGCTTCTCATCCGACTGTGTTCAGGCGTCATTTGTTGTCCTTCGTATTGTACAACGACGTCATACTGAAGAACTTCGCACTCAACAGACGGAACTACGAAAAGAAATTTCGAATGCTCTCCACGATGAGCCGACAGCAGGACAACTCGGAATAGCATGCACGCTGCATCGAATCGAAGTATTACTGGCCGCGGTTACCTGCCGACGTCGCACATTACGTGAAAACGTGCCGTGAGTGTCAGCAACGCGAAACGCCTCCAGTCAGACCTGCTGGACTACTGAACCCCATACCACACCCGACCAAGCCATTTCAGAAAGTTGGCATGGATCTCTCGGCCCCTTCCCGACCTCGTCTACAGTGGACATCGTGGCCACCTATTACCTCACCCATCACGCTGAATCAGCAAGGGTACTTCCTAATGGTACCGCAGAAGAGGTAGCCAAATTTTTCGTTGAGCGCATTATCTGCGATACGGCGCTCCCGAAATGGTCCTCGCGGGCAGGGGAACAGCATTTACAGCGGAGCTCCAGCAAGCCATCTTGAAGTGCAGCCAGACAAGCTACCAAAGGAAGAAGGCCTACCACCCGCAGACGAACGGACTCACGAAGCGTTCGAATAAAACTATAGTGGACATGATTGCATTGTACGTCGACGTCGATCACAAGACTTGGGATGCCATCTTGCCGTGGATGATCTTTTCGTATAACAGGGCAATCCAGGAGACGACCAGAGTGACCCCGTTCAAGCTTGTCTACGGCAGGGAGCCCTGGACAACGATTGACGCGATGCTGCAGCAAGTAACAAAAGACAACATCGACGACGACGCATACATGCAGCGTGCAGAGGAAGCCCGACGACTCGCACGGCTGCATATTGAAGACCAACAGCGCACCAACATCCGACGATACAACTTACGATGACGTCACGCAGAATACAAGCCAGGAGACAAAGTTTGATTTTGCACTGCAATTAGCAGTCGTGACCTAAGCGAAAAGTTATTAAGCCGATACTTTGAGCCGTACAACGTCCTTCGGCGCATAGGACAACTTGATTACGAAGTCATCCCAGATGGCACAACCACATCCCAGCGGCGCGGGGCGCGTCCAGAAATCACCCATGTGGTGCGCCTGAAGCCTATTTCGCATGCTAAAGGGCAGTAATTTTAATTTATAGTATTTTGTTTACCTTTCTGTGTTTATTTTGTAAGCATCGAGGCGATGCCTTTTCAAGGGGGGAGTAACGCCGCGAACAATTCCAGTTTTTATTTGTTCTTTTCGGACAGCCGCCGGAATGCGGCCATATCACAGTGATTCTAGCACGAGGATCTATTGTGTCATTTGTTTTTGTTCATGCTCGTTGTAGCGAGATGCTGCCTTATTATCTTCGTCCCGCAAGATGTGCCGAAAGGAATCTAGAATATTCTTTTTTTTTTTATTACGCAACCTTGCCAAAAGGCATTTTATAAAAACCCATGTAAATTATTTTCCATAAGGAACCGGAGAAGTATCCTGCTATTATCGTTGTCGGGGAGCCACTTAAAGAAGTCCTCTTCCCTTCATACAGTTAGTCTCACTGCCTGCAGAATTTGTGTCCCTGATGTCCTTGTCCCTGCACAAGTCCACAGCAGGTGGTGAACATCCACTTCTGCCGCTGATGTGGAACACCTCGGACATGTGGTGGGTCCGATGTCCTCTTCAGATTCCCATCGGCATGTTACCTACGGGGTAAGCGTAAAATTCCTGCCACTCGCATTCTGTTTCTACAATGTTCCAGATTGCGCTATTCATGGTGTGCGGCTTTGTCTCGCTCTTTCCTTGCTGCCTTTAAATTCAGCGTTGACACGTGCGACGAGCATTCTTAGTTTGATGACCAACGAGCACGTTTATTATCGCCGACGCCGATTCTCTTAGTTCTTTTGCGGGCGCACGTCCGCCCAATTAAAAGTTCGTTAAAGCGCTTAACCTACCTGTCTGTTCATTTGTGGTCTACGGCATTGTCACTACCATGTGACAATATATATAAATCTCGGGATAACGTGAATGTCGACGTAAGGGTAGCATACAACTAATCAATTCAGGTAAAGACAGCTCTGCTATATTTTCTTCACGTCCTTGGCAAGACTCGATAGTTTACTGCTTGAACAATGGCACCTGTTGCTTATTTCTTATATCGAGCAATTCATTGATGCCATATCATATATTACATTTGGTTCATGCATAGAATTTTCTGTTTCAGCTGGAAAAATGACAACTACAAAGGTGCATCAGCAGAGCTGCTAGGCAGTCAAACTACTCAAAGAAATGGCATGTCAATTTGATGTATAAATAAGTGAGAGCCACTGTAAAGCAATAATGATTGTTTTTGCTGGTTTTGATGACTTTTGAAAAGAAACAAATGTCAGAGACCCATGATTATTGACATTTTAAAATAACCATTGTGATCAATATTAGCCGTGAAGCATCTGTCACATTTTCCCGGGGTGGGATGTCTAAAAACGCTCCTCTCCTTCTGCTGACGTGCATGCAACCTGCAATCATAATAGGATATATCTCAAAATGCGTTGCTTGCACTGGCCTCATCATCTCAAATACACATATTTATGCGCAATACATGATGTGCTCTTCTGAATACACACATTGAACCTATTGTGCCCTCTGCCTTTTCCTGCATGATGTTCAGTAAGGTCGCTCGGCTGAATGCCAACCACATAGTGAAATTAAGCATCTATTTACTTATCATGCAGTCAAGCGGTTTGTTAAATGGTAACAAAAACTTGTCGACGAATACATTACTTCCTAATGCGAAATTTGAGCGCAGCTCGTCAGCTGTTTCACCTTTTCGATACATTGAAGCAAAGATTTCGAGCAAGACACGTATGTACAATTACAGACTTTTTTAAATTTTACAATTTTTTTAATTTTTCGCACGTATTCCTTCAAGAAACGCTCCATTAACAGTTCTTGGCTGTCATGAAAGAAACTTTGTGGTCGGAGAAATGAAGAGAGCAATTAAGTTATCAGGAGGTTGTGGGAGGCAGAGCGTGGGCCCATAGGAACGTTGCGCGACAAACAGATAGCAGCGACTGACTGATGCCGCTGACGCTGCTTGCGAGTGAAGCGAGTGAGAACGAGATGCACGCAACATGATCAGCAGGCATTTCGGTAACCGGAGAGCACCCTTGGGGAGCGGGCCTCCTCTTTCTGCATGGCGGCGACAGTGTTCTACGCAGTCACGTTGCCTTGACTCAATAGCGGCGTCGGCGGCCTCATTGAGTCGCTGCTAGCGCTGTCTCCGGTGACCCCTCCCCTCGCCGGCTCGAACTGTGGTGATAAAAGAGGAGCGGAGCCGGTTACGAGGCCGACGCGGCCGACTGCGTCGACTACGACTGAGCCGACGACGACACGAAACCCAGAAACGGGTGCCAAAGAGCTGCGCTCTAAAAGAAGCGTATGAAGTGAATATAAAGGCAGGGGTAGTTCGCCATTTTGCATGGGCAGCAATAGTCTCTGTGTTCTTTTTTGAAATTAGATGGCAATGTGCCTAAAGGTCTGCATAAGCTTGTCACCAAACTGCTTGCGTTGCATTAAGCAAAGAGCAAACGTGAGCTACCAGTGTCATCACACGACACTTAAGGACTTGTTAGAACCCGCACAATTACTCCTGTGCACAAGGCCTTCATACAAAGAAGAGAAACATACAAAGCTTAAAAAGAAATCATCAAGTTGCTGCTCTGTCTCAATTGTCTCATCTCAGGCCGCAGAAAACACCTACCATCAAGTTTAATTTTACCTTTCATACCTTTCGGAACTGCAGGTTTGGTACATAATACACAGTTAGGAACATATGCAGGACTGCGGGGATGATTCGATCTTTCAATGTTCAGAACGTGGTACGTCCCAGGGGCTTCTATCTTCGAAAAATGGTCCATTGATTGATTGATTTATAGAAAGGAAAAGCGCGGTAACTGTCTCACTTGTTTTCTGTGGACACCTCAACCGCGCCGTAAGGGAAGGGAAGAAGGTGGGACTGAAAG
Source organism: Amblyomma maculatum (assembly GCF_055883805.1). Taxonomy (NCBI): domain Eukaryota; kingdom Metazoa; phylum Arthropoda; class Arachnida; order Ixodida; family Ixodidae; genus Amblyomma; species Amblyomma maculatum. Next base: position 95,174,888 of record NC_139352.1, read on the forward strand.
CGGAAGGAAAGAAAGAGGGGCCGTAGTGGAGGGCTACGGAGTAATTTCGACCACCTGGGGATCTTAAACGTGCGCTGACATCGCACAGCACACGAACGCCTCTTCGTTTTGCCTCCATCGAAACGCAGCCGCCGAGATCGGGTTCGAACACGGGTACTCCGGCACAGTAGTCGGGCGTCTTACCACTGCACAACCCTAGCGGGTCTACGGGATATGGTTTGGTAATCATATCCCGTAGACCCGCCAGGGTGGTGCAGTGGTAATAAGCCACAGGGGATCGTAGGCTTCCCAACTACGGCGCCTCTATCTCCCTCTCTTATTTCGCTTCCACCGTCCTCCCTTCCTTTACGGCGTGGTACTTGCGTCTGCGAAGAATTGTGACAGATACTGCACTTTTTCAATCCTGTAAATCAATTTCAAACGCCGTTGATGTTTGCTGTACTTACGCTGCCTAGACATCTACTGTTTGCTTTTTAGTTGCTATTGTTGCGACGGCGTTCGAGTAAGCGGCAAATGAAAGGCGCCGCACGGACTCCTGGATCGGACGCCCGGTGGGGTCAGCTTTGTATATGCATCAATCACCGGGTGCCGTCTCGACCTTTCGTGACTGTACATCTGGCGCCCCTTGTCGAACACAGCCAGCATTTCATTGAAGGCATCAAAGTTCACCGGCGTTCTATAATTCGTTTACAGGAAAGATAGGACGCAGTATCTATCACTCGTAGAATCCGGCTATCATCCTCACGATAGACACGAAGAGCGTTTCACGATCCGGGGCGTGGCGCAGTTGGCTATGTGCCACGCCTCGGATCGTGGCGTAAAGATTCAAATCCCGGTGGACCAAGAACGTGTGAATAAACCGGTTCTATATTACCATCTCTAGCCTCTTCAATGAAACCATAAGCTTCAACCATAGCGACACAATTAAGCCTAGCGATAGCAAAACAGCATGCATAACCATGCAGATGCTGATTTCACAACACTCCAGGTATACGCAGAGCTAACCCACAGCCAATGTTTATGTGTTCGAACAGCCAACTACGCAGCAATTACATTGCTTAAAGTTGAAAGCAGCGTGGAATCGGCTAAATCACGACGAAAGACGCAAACCCTACCACACGCGCTTAGACACGGACGGGAGCAACGCCTGACCAAGCCTGCCTATGCTTTGGGGCTTGGGTGACAGGTGGCGATATCGGTTTTCTGCGTTAACTGATGTAACACAATAATTAGGATACAGGAGAAAAAACGAGCATCATAGCAATTTCTACCACCCCGTTCTAAAGTGGACGCTCCTATGTTTCATCGATCCCAGCACGCGTATAGCGCCTATCAAACTTGCGCGTGTATGTTAAGCATAATGCATCTTTTTATATCCAGCACGTGCATTATTGTACACGCCACAGAAACAGCAGAAAAAAAATACTAGCTGTGGCATAACAACTCAGTTCTAATAAGGTATATGGAGTTAGCGTCCAAAAGCTCTGTGATTAGCCGTGGTGGAGTTCTCTGGAGTGAGTGAGTGAGTGAAAAAACTTTATTGAGGTCTTTTGGTTAGTCTCGGAGAGTCTTTCTGCAGCCGCTTCTTCGCCACCGTTGGAGACTCCTTAGCACGGGTGGTTCCCTCATTCCAGGGCTCCACTGGTCCTGGCTACCTCGCATGCGTGCTGCACCAATGCCCTTTGGGCGGTGAGCTCGCAGCTGGTTAGCAGGCCCTCCCATTGCTGCGCACTCGGGTTAGTTTGTTTGTGGAAAGTGTAGTTGTGTTTACATTCCCATGTGACGTGGTGTAGGGTCGGACTGTCTCCGCACCAGGGGCAGCTATCTCTATACTGTGTGGGAAACATTTTGTTTAGAATGTATAAGTTGTGGAAGGTGCCAGTCTGCAGTCTTCTCCAGCTGGTCGCTTCTTCTTGTGTGAGTCGCTTGTGGGGCGGAGGGTATTTTAACCTGCTGCCTCTGTAGTGATTTAAAATATCTGCGTACGTCGGGTCCACCATCACGGGGTCCGCGAGGTCTTCTGTCAGCAAGGCTCGGTGCGTGATTTCGCGAACCAGGCTGTCTGCCCTCATGTCGCCCTCTATGTTGGTGTGCGCCGGTGCCCAGAAAACTACTTGTGTTGCTTTATAGCCCGAAGCTCCTGCGCCGAGGAGAATGCGTAGGGCCTCCCTGCAGATCCTTCCTTTTTGGAACCTTCTGCAGGCTGTCTTGGAGTCTGTTATTATAACCTGTGATTCGTTTCTTCGATAGCCCTAACTACAACAATGAGTGGCTGAGACAATGAGACAACAAGGGGCGTTCATACGTAAAGTGATTCCCCTATTACGTAAATCAAGCTGAAGCTATTGAGTAGAGTATTATGTGCAAAAGGCATGTGTTTACTTTCAAGCAGAACGGAGTCTGTTATTATAACCTGTGATTCGTTTCTTCGATAGCCCTCGGCCGCTGCGAGTGCCACAGCGATCTCCTCTCCGTCTACTACCGATCTTCCTCTCGCGGATGCGCAGCTGATCGTGTTGCCTGAGCAGTCAACCACCACTGCTGCTATCCTCGTGTTGGTGCTGCATCTGTCTCTCGGGTATAGCCCTGCGTCTGTATATACTGTATATGCCTTTTTAGCTAGGTGGTTCTCCACGTATTCTGCTCTTGCCTGTCTTCTGGTCGCGTGTAGGTTGGGATCCATATTTCGTGGTATCAGGCGAATTCTGAGGGTTCGCCGGATTTCGTCCGGAATGTTTTCGTTTGGGTCTGGCGTGTTTTCCGCCTGGTAGCCTAGTCTTTTCAGTAGTCTTCTGCCTGTTTCCGTGAGTTCTAGCCTTTCTAGCTGTGCTTCCAGTTGGGCCGTCGCCAGCTCCTCAAAGGTGTTGTGAACTCCCAGTTCTAGTAGCTTGTTGTTTGGGGTGTTTCTAGGTAGGTTTAGGGGCGTTTTGTAGGCTTTCCTTATCAGAGCTTCGGCCTGTTTTTTTTCTTTCTTGATTGCCGGGTGGTAGGGAAGGAAGTATGTCACCCTGCTGACTACCAGGCTTCTGACTAGTTTAAGGGTGTCGTCTTCCTTCATGCCATGCCTTCTATTGGAGACTCTTTTAATCATTCTGCTGACTTGTTCGGTTGATTTTTGCAGTAGGCTGATCGTGTGGCTGCACTTTCCGCTACTCTGCAGCCACATGCCTAATATCCTTATGACGTTTTTTTTTTTTGCGGTATGTTTTGGCCTTCGAGCTTGATTTCCAGGTTCGCCTTCGTAGGTTTCTTCGCCACCCTGAGTAGCTCCGACTTGTCTGTTGAACACGCTAGGCCTCTTGCCCTTACGTATTCTTCTACGCATGTTGCGGCTCTCTGTAGGCTTTCCTGCTCCTCTTCTAGCGTGCCCTGGTTGGTCCATACCGTAATGTCGTCCGCATACATGGCATGCTGTATGTCTTCGATTTCTTCCAGTCTTTTGGCCAAGCCGATCATGGCTAGGTTAAAGAGCACGGGCGAGATCACCGACCCCTGTGGGGCTCCCTTGTGGGGGGTCCCTTGTGGGGGGGGCCGGGGGACGCTTGTACACCCACCGGTAAAAATGGGTACAAGCGTCCCGCGGCCTGGCACTCGGCTTTCCTAGGGGGTTTGCGCCGCGTGCCCAGCTTTCTGGGACATGTACTACTCACGCCATCTACCGGAAGGTGGCGGCGACAGGGTGCGTTACTTATTGGGAACGGGTACAAAAAAATACGTAAAACGTGAACAAAAGCACGTACGCAAAATGATTCCGGGATTTATATAATATATAGTTAGCCGAAGATTGTGCCGAAGTTTCAGCTCTGTGCTCTTATTACACGAGCTTCCCAGCGCGTCCGAATAGTATGCATTGCTTCCTATGGCAAAGCACCAAAATTTCCCTCTTTTTCAGACTTTGAAACTGTATAGCGCCGTAACGCGGATAGATATCGAAAATGATTCCCGGTTTTAGGTACCCTAACATATGCTGATCAAACTGGTTTGCGTCGATCTGGCATAGATTTAACCCTGCAGCTTCCTGGGGCCGTTTTATGTGCAACCTGATGTCGCATCACATATGAAACACGGCGCCTGCAGTGGGCAGTTACCTAGAAGAGATGGTTGAGTGATTCCACATAAGTTGGATGAAAGCGTGGCTTGTCGAAATTTTTATGGGATGTTTCCTGATGTTTAAATAAAAAAATATCTTCAACTGGTTTTATTCCATTTGTTTTCTATAAGCACCGGGTATAATTAATGGCCAAGAGGTCTAGCGCCGCGATTAAATGCTCTGCTGTTTGGCTGTTTTTATGAATGACATAAAATGTTAAAGTTATGTATATAAAATCGTTCGACTACATATCAAAATGTTTTTTTTCCGCTCAGTTATTTTTATTTTTGTTTTTTATAGCAAAATTTTTAACGAAACGTCAGCCCAAAAAAATCGACTTTGTTTTGCTATTTTGCGCATCTAAATAAAAAAAAGTTACTACAAAGCAGCAGTAATGCGCATTATGTTTCATGGAAACTTATCTATCAAACTGCCAGCGCTCCTATGTAACGTTTCCGATTAAGCGTTATGATCGGGCTAACTTCAACAAACGCTGCGCAATGGAAAATTTGGACCACAATGAAAATATTTTGTACTTCTTAAAATTTGTCCACATATTATTCTCTACATCAGCTTTCATAATCACTAAAATCTTATTGCCTAATTTCATTGCGCTAATAGTTACGGCTTCTTTAATGAGGTTCCTGCGCAAGACTCAGGGCGCAATGCGGGTTGTAGAGTCTACGGGGTCGTTCCAAGCCAACTCATCCAGACTTTGCACTCGACCATCTTCGATTTCTTTTTAAAAAATTATGGCCTGTTGTATTACTGTGATGAATATTATCCTGGCCTTGTTTTAGCGGAAAAACATTTTCCAACGTGGCCGCCGTTAACAAACGGAGCGAAACCTAGCCGCACAATCAAATTTGTAAAAATTAAAGCTCTTGACGCACAACTTTTAAACTTTTTCATGCAAATAAAACAAACATGTTTAAAATGCGTGCGATTAGAATATTTATTGTAAATAAAACGCGCATAATTATGATTTACAAACATTTCAAGCTCTGAAAGTTACATTTACTTCTACTGTATACCCTTTACAGGAGGCACTCGAAGCAGTGGAATAGGTCTCTGTCCATGCCGTCGCAGTCAACCGCATCGCCCCTGTTGCGCTAGCTGCTAGCTTTACTAAAAAAGGCAGTTCGTTTTGAAAAAGGCAATATAGTGCGAACATAAAATATTTTGTTACACACTGTCCTACGTAACAATCGGAAACAAAATTTGTGCAGTCAGAATCACCGCGTCATTACAATGTATTGCTGTTACATATACAACCTAAACAGTCCACTACAGATGTCGCTATGATGTGAATGTAGCTAAAAACATTTCACAACAGACAGGACACATAAAGAAAGCAATGCTTTAAGAAAAAAAAAGGAAGGCAAACTTCTTGTCGGTTAGCAAAGAATATCAGTCAGCAAAAGTTGACGTAATTTGAATATAAATATGCTCACGGTTTATACAGGCAATGCAGCTTATGTCAGGTAATGTAGCAATATTCATGAGGGTTTCAAATGTTGTGGCTCGAGCTCCCCAGATGGTGCAGAAACAACGGCACAGAACGGCAGACTCTCACATGCAGGAATAAGCGGACAAAGACGTCAGGCCCTCTTACATAACCTCGGGCGTAGTTTCGGCGCCTTTTTTGCCGGACAGGAGTGCTTTCTTCTATCTTCAGTCCTGCTGTACCTGATTGGTGTATTTTCCCTCGCCGGAGACGTCTCCACAGTCTCACTGACTTTAGATATTTAGCTTTCCGCATCGCAAGTGTGTGTGTGTGTGTGTGTGTGTGTGTGTGTGTGTGTGTGTGTGTGTGTGTGTGTGTGTGTGTGTGTGTGTGTGTGTGTGTGTGTGTGTGTGTGTGTGTGTGTGTGTGTGTGTGTGTGTGTGTGTGTGTGTGTGTGTGTGTGTGTGTGTGTGTGTGTGTGTGTGTGTGTGTGTGTGTGTGTGTGTGTGTGTGTGTGTGTGTGTGTGTGTGTGTGTGTGTGTGTGTGTGTGTGTGTGTGTGTGTGTGTGTGTGTGTGTGTGTGTGTGTGTGTGTGTGTGTGTGTGTGTGTGTGTGTGTGTGTGTGTGTGTGTGTGTGTGTGTGTGTGTGTGTGTGTGTGTGTGTGTGTGTGTGTGTGTGTGTGTGTGTGTGTGTGTGTGTGTGTGTGTGTGTGTGTGTGTGTGTGTGTGTGTGTGTGTGTGTGTGTGTGTGTGTGTGTGTGTGTGTGTGTGTGTGTGTGTGTGTGTGTGTGTGTGTGTGTGTGTGTGTGTGTGTGTGTGTGTGTGTGTGTGTGTGTGTGTGGTGCGCGCGTGCGTCGCGCGGCCCTGGAGCCTAATATATGTATATGTTTATTTATCCACTGCACAGACGAGAGAGAGTTTTCTTCTTGATCTCAAATTTAGTGCGCCGCCTGTGCTACGCTATGAGCAAGGAGGACAGGCGTGTGTAGCTTAGAATGCTTCTTTAGAGAATCTAAATATACACACTGCACGTTCGCTACTGCCAAAAGCACGATTCAGCCCCATGTCCCATTTCGTTTCTCCGTATGTGTACATGAAGCGCCCCTCTCCACACATAAAAACTGGGCCTTTTCTGTTCGCGAGTTTGGTTCTACACGACTCAAGAACGCTGGTGGTGACCACGTAGAGTGACTGTCAGTTGACAAGTACCGTCCTGTGGCCCATTTTTGGGCATTTTTGTGATCATCGGCTACGCGGGCGAGCTAGGCCGCCGCGTTCTGACTCAGTTCCACATCAAGTTCCACCGTGATCCGACACCATGGTGTACACGGTGGAGGGGGACGAGATCACCGAGGAGGAATATAACAATCCTGCATTGTGGACATTGGCCATCAAAGCCCACGACAGGGCCCATCCGAAGCCTGGCAACACACCGCCGATTCCGGTCACGGACGCCAACGCAGCTCGTAAGCCCCCGGCCAAGAGGCAGCTACCGAGAAGGAAGCCGCTACCTCGATTACCGATAGAACACTATAAAGTGGTATTTAGGCCTCAAGGTGGTTTTAACCTCGGTGCAACCACTGCAGAGACGCTCCTGCGCGCCGTGTGTAAAGGAGCCGAGCAAAACTTCGAGGAAGCCCAGTACCTCGATCAGGTGAGGATCAATCCCACCAATAACTCCTTCACCATAAGCTCGCCTTGCACTAAAAGGACCGAAGCGTACGTAGCCCTGCAATACGTGCAAATCAAAGACCAGACGCTACGCGTTAATGCGTACATCGCGGCACCAGACAACTCAATGAAAGGCGTCCTACGTGGAGCGCTCGATGGACAGACGCACCAGCAGATTGTTGAGAACATCCAGAAATTGAACCCCCAATACGAGATCGCCGACGCCAGACGTATAGGAAAGTCAAGGTCTGTCGTGGTGACCTTCACAGGCATCACGCAGGTACCCACAGGAATTCGGTTCGCTTCGGGACTTTACCGGTGCGAACCCTTTAGGAACAAGGTGGAAACGTGCTTCAATTGCTGGAAGCCTGGACACCGCGCAGACGCCTGCATAAAGGAGAGGAAAAGCCTCTGCAGGAGGTGCGGAATGCAGCATCCAACGCAAGAGCAACCTGACTGCACGCCAAGGTGCATCGTATGCAGAAGCCAACACCTCACGGGCTCTAGGAAGTGTGAACTCCGCTTCGAGCGACAGCCGAACAGTGGCATGACTGTGAAACCTGGACACCGAGCCGGGAAACCAGACACCACGATCTCGGCCGGACCGACCAGCCTAAAGCCCGCAGCGTGGACAAAGGAAGGAATGGACCAAGCATTCCCCCCGCTTCTAAGCCAAGGCACCTACGCACAGGTGAGCAGTGCAGCCATTATGGCGCCTTCCACTCCTCTAGAAAAGCAGCTGGCAGCAGAAAACAAACTTCTGAGAGAGCAGTTGGCTTACATGATGAAAAGAATAGAAACCCTCGAAAGAATCACGAGAGCGTCAGTTCCTACATCAAAACAAACGGCAAGTCCTAAACCTCCCCTACCTACTGGCGTTCTTAATACGTGTGTCGTGAACGCGACTGTGCCACAAGATATGGAGGTTGAATCATCCAATAGCTTAAAACGTCCGGCGTCCTCGAACAGTGAGCCGGAATTCATATCTAAAAAACCTGCGGAAATCTCCCCTCAGGGAACCCCTCAGGAACCAACCAGGGACGAGCAGGGCGTCAAAGCCAAAAAACCTTTGGAAAGCTCCCCTGAGGGAACCCCTCTAGAACCAACCAGGGACGAGGACATCAGGAAACTCGACGCCAAAATTAATGCCAACACAACTGACCATCACGCCAGACTCAATGCCTTAAACAAGTCTCACTGATAGGGATGCAATTAGCAACGCCCGTATGGACACACAGGATGAAATTTTAGGCGACCTACAAACTAGAGTGGCAGCCATGGAAACCGAAGTAGCAGCCATAGAAACAGCAATTGCCAGTCAATCCGCCAGACTAGATATAATTATCGACAGGTTGTCGGCAACTCCGACAACCCTGCCAAATCTTCAGCACAAAGATGGCCCCTCGCCAAGAAATTGAGGTATGGCAGTTGAACTGCAGGACGTTCCGCGGCAAGCGGGGCAACCTGCTGCTCCACATTCAAAACTCACCTAGCAAACCAGATGTAATAGCGCTCCAAGAAAATAGGGGACCAATCAATTTACCAGGGTACAAAGCTTTTGTACAAACAGGCGTGTCCAACAAGCGGGACCAGCTCACCGCGACTTTCATTCAGTGAAATATCACCGCCATACAGCACACATTCGATGACACCGACGTCAATTACACTTTGCTAAAAATTGTCCCTAGGAAAAAAGGAGATACAACGCTCTTTATCCTAAACTTGTACAGCTCACCCAAAGACGCGGGCTCAGGAATACCGCGTCTACTAGAGAAGGTACTAAAGCTCGCAGCCAGGGCGCAGTTACTGGTGGTAGGCGATTTTAACGCACGTCACACGGCATGGGTTACAATAAAACCACGCCCAAAGGCATCAGAATCTGGGAAGCAGCCCAAGATTTTGGTTTCTCCATTCTTAACGATCCACAGGAAGTCACTAGAATAGGCAACAGCGTAAATGCAGGCACATCTCCTGATCTAACACTAAGCAAAAACATTCGGGACGCCCGCTGGAACAACACGCAACACTCGCTAGGCAGTGACCACTACATTATCTCCGTCAAGTTCAACACAACGCCACATAAACGCCTAACCGCAAAAGCCACAATTACGGACTGGGACAAATGTAGAACACTGAGGGAATAAACCGCCCCCTCCAACATAACCGACCTTAAAGACTGGACCAGCGCACTTATTAATGACGTTCACAGCACCACAGCCGAAATACAATCCGCAGGTCAGGACAACACAACCACGGACGCGCGGCTACTGCACATGTGGGAGTCTCACGCTAGTTTACTTTGCCGTTGGAAAAAGCAGCGTTTCAACAGAACGCTGCGACGGGGCATTGCACAACTAGAGAGGCAGATCGAGGCACATGCCAACGACCTGGAGAAACAACAGTGGGGGCAAATCTGCGATGGAATGAACGGACAGCTCGGCAGTAAGAATACCTGGCTCTTGCTCCGACACTTGCTCGACCCAACGCAAACAAAATCTGCTGCGCGGGATCACCTCACACAAATTATGCAAAAGTATGAAGGTATGGACGCGGAGCTACTAAATGCACTATGTTAAATGTACCTGAACACGACACCTAGCACTAGCCCACTCCCTATGTATGGAGGACTCCCCAATGAACAGTTGGACGAGGACTTTACGGCAGCGGAGATGTACGCGATAGGACAACTCAGGACGACCTCGGCGGCGGGACCAGACGGCGTCTCAAACAAAATCCTCAGGAACCTAGATATCGGCTCAGTTTCGGCCCTAACTGACCTCATGAACACCTACTGGAGGAAAGGAGAGGTACCGCAAGAATGAAACATGCCAAAGTGACATTCATACCGAAACCAGGGAAGAAGCTTAACATAGAAAACCTAAGACCCATTTCGTTAACGTCGTGCCTAGGCAAATTAATGGAACACATCGTTCTCAACAGGCTGCAGAGTTATGTAGAGGACAATGACCTCATCCCCTCAACCATGATAGGATTCAGACCCAACCTCTCCACGCAGGATGTCATGATCCAGCTGTCGAGGGATGTTATGGATCGCAGGTACTGTCATGGAACGAGGGCAATACTTGGGCTTGATCTCTGTAAAGCCTTCGATAACGTCTCGCACGAGGCGATATTAGAAAACCTCTCGCTTTTGAATCCTGGAGAGAGAGTCTTCGGGTACGTCCGGTCCTTCCTTACTAACAGGACGGCCGAGCTCACTCTCGGCGCGATCAAATCAGACCCCATATCTCTGGGTGGAAAGGGAACACCACAAGGCTCTGTGATGTCGCCGTTCCTCTTCAACATTGCACTGATAACATTGCCCCCCAGACTCGCCGCCATCGAGGGGCTACAGCATACGTTTTACGCGGACGACATTACCCTGTAGGTGAACAGGCGAAGTGATGCCCAAATAGAAAGTGTTCTTCAGGAAGCAGTCTACACCATTGAGACTTACGCTCTAAGGGCGGGTCTTGAATGTTCACACTCTAAGTCCGAACTCCTTGTAGTTCCAGAAGGCCCCAATCGAAAGAACAGACCTCCGCCTCCTGCAATCAGGGTAGAGCTCAAAGGACTGCCAATCAAATAAGTAGACACCATCAGAATCCTAGGCATGTTCATTCAGAGTAACCACAGAAATTTGGGAACATTAGATAAACTGACCACAACAGTCACCCAAACAGCCAGACTAATCAAACGAATAGCCAACAAGAGGAGGGGCATGAAAGAACGCGACACCTGTCGACTCATTCAGGCATTCGTCATCACCAGGCTAGTCTACACCCTGCCCTATCTGCACCTTTACCAAGACAAAAAGCAAAAGGTTGAATGTCTTATCCGGCAAGCATACAAGACAGCACTAGGACTATCGAGAAACACCTCAACCGATAGGCTCTTAGCTCTTGGAATGCACAACACACTTGATGAACTCAAGGAAGCGCATTTAATAGCGCGGTACTCCAGACTGGCGCGCACCAAAGTTCTCTTGCTGAGGCTAGGCATCAATGCCGAACCCATGGCGGACGATCCCAGGTAAATACCCACAGCAATCAGGAAGGAGTTTGTTATCAAGCCCCTCCCTAAGAATATGCACCCCATTCACCACGAAGGCAGGCGGCTAGCACGCGCACGTGCACTACACACCAAATACAAAGGAAACCATTCGGTTGCTTACGTAGATGCGGCCGAATATGAAAAGACGGACCATGGTTTCGCGATTTGTGCGGTGACTGGGGCCCGTGAGTCCACGCCTACCAAAATCTTAGCTTCAGCTACTGTACGCACCAGAACCTCCAAGGCTGCAGAGGAAGCAGCCATCGCGCTGGCTGTCGCTTATACCGAAGCAGATGTTATAGTCAGTGATTCCAAAACAGCCGTACGGAATTTCGGGAGGGGCCGTCTGTCGGCTGCCACCAGGAATATCCTTAAAAGCTACCATCCAGTCCCTGGTAGGACTATAGAACTGGTATGGGTTCCGGCTCATTCGGGCAATCCCGGGAACGAGAAGGCTCACGAATATGCCCGAGGTTTCGTCGGCCGGGCAGTGAGCACCTCGTTTCCCGCGGGCGCGAGGGAGGGCTTGCTCTCGTTCCATGATATAACTCGCCATTTTAGCCTGGGAAGGCGCATCTTCCCTCCACCACACAGTTCATTAAGCAAGGCCCAGGAGATACTCTGGCGCCAGCTACAAACCCGCTCCTTCCCCTGCCCCAAAGTTTATTCATATATATTCAAACAGCAGGTTGACCCTGAATGCAAAGAGTGTGGCGTCGACGCTACTTTAGACCACATTACATGGGGGTGCGCGGCCTATCCGCCACCCGCCGATTTGCTGTCAGCTCCATCTCTGGAGGAGTGGGAGGCCGTGCTGCGCTGCTCGGACCCGGCCATCCAGGCTCGGGTCAATGAGTGGGCCGAAGAGATCGCCGACAGGACGCAACTGGCGGCCATCTGGCGCGGCCAGCATTCAAACTGAACCTCTTGAAGCCGATGAAATAAATGTTTTCCCATCCACCATCCATGGGCAGTAAATCGTGCCTACTTAAAGCACTCGAATGCTGCTCCCTTCGTTCTCTTCGCGCATTTGTCCTGACTCTTGGTGTCATACATCAATATGTTATCGGGAAGGCCAAGTCAGGCAGCCATGTCAGTCACATAGAACTGACAAAACGAATGGCGATGCAGGGAAGAAAAAGCGACGGTATGGTGCACTTTGTTCTGGTGCCTGTGACAGGCGTAGCTGGGTTTTAAAGTGAAAAAAAAAAAGAATAAACCAAGACCCGAGGATAAGCCTCTTTACCATGCGTTATGCAGGGAATCTCAGAATGTGCGAATACGCTACCAAGAAAAAAGCAATTCCCCTGCCCGCAGTGGCCCAAGTGTCCGAACCCCACTTTGCGGAGACAGACATCTCCGGTTTTTTTTTTGTTTTGTTTTTTTAATATAGCCTTCGTGAAGTTAAGGAAATGCACGCGACCTCTTTCTGCAGCTGGTCGCGTGCTCGAATTCTTGGTAGCTGCAAGGAGGAACTTTGTACACCAGTTCTGTAGCTTCAGGTCAAGCGCAGACGTTTCGGCCCCACATTCTTTACTTGGGCTTCCGATGTTTCAGGCTCGTCAGGCGAGCAATAAGCTGGGCTTTAAATCAAGAGACGTCAGTTTTATTGCCTGTCTCGGCTGCAAATGCTTTCTTCCTTTGTAGGACACACGAGGGGCGCAAGCCAGCGGAAAGGAGTCAGTGGCGAAAGCTTGGTCCCGCACAGAGCCAACGGGCACAAAAAATACAGGCAGCGAAGCTTCTTTAGTAAGAAGACTCCCCATTTCTTTCTCTTTCTGTCCCCCTCTTCACACTAAGCGGGCGGCTGGGGTCCCACAAGAGCAAAGAATATTCAGGCAGAAAGAGGGTAAGACCGTTTGAGAGAGCGGCCGGACTGCATATTTGCTCTAGTGCTGAACAATGGGAGAATCTGTTTGTTCAGAAGCAGTCGCGACAACCCAAAAAGGACCGATCCAAACGTTCGCTTTTTACAAGCGGAAAGCAGAGGACATTTTCAGTGGAAAGCTTTGCTTAGAGCAGGAGCTTAATTGGTGACTGACAGTCATTGCGCCGGCAATGCACTCACGGCACTGAAAGCCTCCAAAGGAGCCGCTGCAGGTTCTGAAGCGGCTGTTACACAGAAATATAAACATGAAAAAAATGTGTTTGTCGACCATAGAAGCTGCTGTTTTACTCAGTAAGCACCTGAGCTGCGGTTAATGGTAAATAAAAGGGACTGAAGAGGTTAGTAGGAGAATAACACGGAGAAAAGCAAGAACTATATGCAGTAATTACGTTATTCAAAATTATGTGCAAGAAACAAGAACAAGCGAAGAATGCCACCCGCACACTGTGTTCGCATCCCTGTTCCACGCGGATGGGGGGTTTCGAGCACTGCACATGCTCGGACTTACCCGAAAGCCAGAACCCGGCCAGGCCCGCATCTTCAGGTAACAGCGCAAAAAGCATGGACGGAACACGTGAGCAAGAACACACAGCAGCTCTTGTTGTGTGTTCTTGCTCTTGTGTCTCGTCCATGTTTTTTGCGCTGTTACCTGATTCTATAGCAAGTACAAAACTTTTTGGCGTAAGAACTTTCGCCTTGAGTGGAGCGCGTGAATGTTGTTGGACGCCATCAGAGCAGATATGGAATCTGTACGACGGTACACAGAGTGCATAAATGTCGACTTTCCAAGAATTCGTCTAATTTCTACTTCGAACGTGAAATTCAGAGCTCACTCAGAGCTCATTCATACCCTTAAAGAATGACCTTAAGCTTCCCCAATAATGTAGCACCTTACACTTACAAATCGTGATAGGCAAATAATGTAGCTGGCAAAAGAAGCTTCCGCCGTTGCTTTCGCAATTCAACCATTGTTAACTAGAGCTAAACCGCAATTTTTTATTTTTATTTTTATTGGAGCTGTTTTGTCCGCTAGTTAGAAGAACAAATACAGCGGGAATGGTCAATTACGTTGCATTTCAGTATAAACTACAATCTATCCGGTAAATGCGAAGAAAGCGATCAGCTGGTGCTCCTGACGTAAACAAACCATTGTGCCTAGAAAGCAAGACATAGCAAAGCCAAGACCAAAACAAACAACATATCAGAAGTGATTCTGTTCTAGCCAAGACAAATAAACTTGTCTGATTGCTATACAACCATAATTTGAACTTCACTCAGAAATGTCCTGGTGGCTTTTTTATTTATTTTTCGTCTCAGTAGCGACATTCACAAGTCTGTTACTCAAAGCCGATGTTACCTTTTGACGAAAATGCAAAACTTTGCGAGTGATAATTCTGCTGGTGATGTTAGTTCTGGCTGCTTCTAGAACCTTGGTGGTAAGCTGGCTACATTCACAATATCGTGGCGCTTTTTTTTTTACTTGAGTTCGTGTAGTGTTACGAGACATATAACTTTTTCCGTAGTTGGGAATCGCTAACTGCGGTGCCACGTCACATCGCGATGGCACTTTGGCTTTAGCGGACTGTGGTAGAAACACGACCTTCAAGTTTAAGTACTCAGGTCGCGGTATAGCCGACAAACCAGAGTAAGGATAATCCCCCCCATAGACACCACCAGCACTGCTTTCGCAGAAAGCTGCAGAGAGCACGACTAGGATTATTCCTTAGTTCTTTTACATAGTTGTCAAACAGATGCATGTACCCTTGTTTGCGTTCAATTGTTCAATTTTAATTTGACGGTTCCATTGACAACATAAGCATGTAAACTTAATTCAGTATTCCCCTACGACATTACGTCATTACTATGTTCCGCTGAATCAAAGCATGTCGCTTGTATAAATGTAGGCTGCACTTTTCATGACTCCAGCGGTATGTAGTCCTAAATTTACAATACAAGGTTACAGTGAAGTTAATCCCAAAGCTGCGTGAGGCTATAGAAGTAATTTTCCCTCTCCAAGTGTCGTCCGGGGGTCCCTGTTTCTGGGAAAAGTAGGGGGAGCTACTTGCGTCGAGTACAAAGCTCTTTTCTTCCGAGCGCGCTGTCTTTCTTGGCTTGCGAGCGCCTTGTTCCTGCCGGGTCGCTCTACAGATGCTCAGGCTTTGTGCGCGAGAGGCATCCCCCAGAGGGGGCGAAAAAAAAAGAGAGAGGGAAACCTAGGAGCAGCGTTTCGGAATATGCGCATGTTGGGAAGGGCACGTTTGTTTTCAAGCGAATCATACTGGTGGGCGAAGGTCGGTGTTTTCGTTATTTTACTTTTTTTCTTTTTTGTAGTCTTGCTCTTCAGTGGGCGCACAGTAAGCGGTCAGTTGGCTGCTACTTTCAATATCTAAAGCACTGTTCGAATTTTGTTTGTGATGGCTGTCGCTGGTCTCACCTTCTTGCCTCAGGGCTTGCGCACGTGCTCCTTGCATGGTGTGCGCAGTGCGTTCTGGACGAGATTGGTGCAATGGCTGTACTGCGTGGTTGAGAACGATTTCGTCATATATATAACGTAGCCCCGACGGACTTTTCTTGAAGTTTGACGCTGGTCACCTTTTCTAGAGCTTCTGGTCGTGCGCGAGTCCGACACTGTCAAAGCTTGACTTCGGCTTTGCATATAAAGTTAGAATGTTTAGTTCTCGTTTTCGATCCACGCGGTTCTATTTTGATTCATCATGTCATGTTATCAACATGTTGGCAGCGTTGTAAGGCCTGAGTGTTTTGTAAATGTTAGCACTAAGTCTAAATAAGTGCCAAGAGAGTGTGATTGAGAACAGATAATAGGCTAGGCGGCAAGACTCATTGCTGCATCCATGTGCAGCGAGTGCAGCGACTGTTGTGCTATCTTTAATGACTGTCGCTGTGCTTTCTAACTCGCAGAAAATTTAAAACATGGAACATGCGGACATTGTCCGCTTGATTGAGAGTGTAAGTGCGTGGAGAATTCTGACTGTGTGCCTTGGGCACGCTCCACCCCGAACCTTCGCTGCGTGAGTAGAAAGCACTTACACCTGCGAGGCGCTTATCATCAACATCAAGCCGGTGTATTCTCAATAGTATCTTGTTATTGACCTGTGAGGTTAATGCACTAAGAAAGTGTCCGATGGCCGTTCTACTTTCCTAGCAACGGAAAAAATAATGGCGAAAAAAGGAAGAAGCAAACTTTTCTAGTGGGCAGTCGGACCGCACAGAAGAGGCGAACTGATGACTGCATGCCGGCCTATCTTTGGTATCCAAGTGGATGTTGGCTCTCCACGTGGATTTGTTAGCGCGGCGCCCAGAGACATCTTCAGCGGGAAGCTTTGTTTCATTTTTTTTTTCATTATTACTCACAGCCTGCCCTGCGTGACTCGCTTAAACGGCCCCAGCGCGTTATATATACAGTTGTCTTTCCTGACATTTACCACAATGAAAACCCACGCCATTTTCAAGCGTAAGCAACGTAAGCTGAAAACAAATGCCTTCCTAATACAACTCATCAGAGGGCTATTGTTATTTACTGAGCTCTACAGATCTATACAATCTAGAAAGCATCACCAATGACGCATCACGGAGAAATGGACGCTCAATTGAAATGAATGCAAATATGCTCCACTGACTAAAAAACTTAATCCAAGAAGCTCGGCACACTGTTTAAATTCCAATTTTTTTTTTAAACTGTCCCGAATTTAAATGCCCTAGAGTGTATATTAGAGAGTACATTTCATGGAGAACTCATATAGAATATGCAACTAGCAAAGCACACATGGTATTGAATATCTTGACGAAAATTTCAGACAGCCTCACATGTAAAATATCTGCTGCACCTCACACATATTTTACGTCGATTGTTGAATATGTCAGCGCCGTGTGGAATTCACGTATGGCTACATTATCAGATATCTTAGAACGCGTAAACCGCGTAACCCGCTTTGTTCTACAATTTTCAGCAAAGCGTTTCAGAAGTTTGGCTGGGAGTTTCTTAGTAGATCTAGTAGCAGCCTGCACAGCTTTATCAATCCTAGTTTTATCAAAACACAACAGATCCGCCTACTAATAGCAGTACAATAAAATTTCCAGCCAAAAGATTCCTTCACTGCTGAAACGGTGTGTTGAAAATTGTAGCCATTACCAAAAAAAAAACAAAAAAAAAACGCGGCTACACGGTTCTGAGTGCGTTCTAAGAGTCTGATAATGTTACCGTACGTGGATCTTACACTGTGCTGACACTATTAAGAATTGGTGTAATTAGTGGGAGGTACAGCAGCTCTTTTACATCTCAGGCTGTGTGAAATTTTTTGCCGAGAAATTCAACATCCTGTATGCTTTTCTAGTTAAATATTCGACATGAGTTATTCATGAAATGTCATATTTTAGTATGCACGCCCATTAATTTAGATTCGGAAGCTTTTTCCAAAGGATTTGAATTTAAACCGTATGTTGAGCTTCTTTATGTAAGTTTTCTAGTCAAGTGAGTATATTTGCATTTATTTCAATTGAACGTCCACTTCCCCGTGACGCGTCAATTGGTGGAAGCTGTCTAGATCGTTTACTGTACAGCGCAAATGTTGTATTCGTTGAGTGTCGGGCTGCACATGATGCAGTCTTGTGCGTACAACCGGATTTTGCGTGAAAGTTTATGAACAATAGTGTTGCTATGTATTAATAACAATAAAGATGCCAGAAAAGACCCATGAGGTAGACTGTATGTAGCATCTTTTAAGGCGTAATGAGATCTACTAGACCGGTAGAGCTCACTAAGTATTAACAGCACTCTGACGAGCTGTATTATGGAAGTATTTGCGTTCAGATTACGTTGCTTACGCTTGAAAATGGCAGGGTTTTCGCCGTGGTAATTGTCAGGAAAGACAGCCCTGAAAAATTAGGCGCGATAACCGTCGTATAAGAGAGCCTCGCAGGGCAGGCTGTAACGAATAATGAACAGTATGGAAGAAAGCTTCCCGCTGAAGCGGTTGGGCGCCACACCGAAAAATCCACGTAGACGGCCAACATCCACTTGGCGGCCACAAATAGGCCGGTATAGTCCTCAGTTTGCCTTTCCTGTGACTGCCGAGCTCGCAGCACCGCACTAGAAAGCTTTACTTTTTCCTTTTTCACTATTATTTTTCCAGTTTTTCTCGGAAAGCAGCATGGGCATCCGCCACTTTGCGACTACATGAATCTCATTGGTCAAGAACAAGACCCCGTTAGATTGGGAATGCACCGGCCTGGTGGCAATGAGCGCGCACGCAGGTGTAAGTGCTTTTTACCCACACCGCGAAAGTTGAGGACGGAGAGCAAGCTCAAGGCACACATTCAGAATTCACCACGCACTTATGCTCTCAGTCAAGCAGAATATGATCTCATGCTCCACTTCGTAAATTCTTCGTGTGTTAATAAGCACAGCAACGGTCGTTAAAGACAGCACAACACTCACTGCACTAGATGCAACAATGGGTTGCCGCCTTGCCTCCGTTCTCAATGACACTCGCATGACAGTTACTTCGACTAACATTCACAAAACACTACGCAACCACCACTTCAAGCTGTACAACATTGCCAACGTAACGATAACATGACAGGAATTACTCAAAATAGGACCATGTGCAACTAAACATTCCAACTCGTGCATGCAAAGCCGAATTCAAGCTTGTATACTGTCAGACTCGCACAAAACCAGAAGCTCATGTAAGGTGACCAACGTCAAAGCTCAAGAAAAGTTCGCCAGGGCTACGTTATCTATCTGACGGAATCGTTCTCGGCCACGCAGTACAGCCATTGCACCAACCTTGTCCAGAACGCAATACATACCCCGGAGAACGTGCAAAAACCCTGAGGCAAACAGGCACTGAGACCAGCGAGAGCCATAACAAACAATATTCGAACAAGATTCTAAATATTGAAAATAGAAGTCAATTCACCGCCCACTGCGAACCCGCTGAAATGTGAGACTCCACTTTACAAAAACGGATGAAAATAAAACTACGAAAACACTAACCCTCCTCCCACCAGGCTTACGCCCAACAGTTAGGATCCGCGAGAAAACAAACTAGCACTTGCCAGCGAGCGTACATTCCGAAACACTGCTCGCAGGTTTCCGTCTGTCTTTTTTTTTCTGTTCGCCCCCTTTGTTCGGTGCTTCTCGCGCTCAAGGCCGGAACATGTGCAGACCGACTCGGCAGGGATGAGGCGCTCATAAACACAGAGAATGGGAAGAAAGACGGTGCGCTCGGAAGGAAAGACATTTGCACCCCGACGCCAGAAGTTTCCCTTCTTTTTCCCTCAACCGAGGGATCCGCGGACGACACTTGGCGACACAGTGCCAAAATTACTTCTAGCACCACGCAGCATTGCGGTTAAGTTCAGAAAAACATTGTATTTTAAATTTAAGACTACACAGCACTGGAGTTATGAAAAGTGCAGCTTATATTTTAAACAGACGACATGTTTTGTTTCAGCAGAACAGAGTAATGACGTAATGTCTGTCGTACGGGAATAGTGAATTAAGTTTACATGCTTATGTTGTCGTTGGAGCAATTAAATTGAAATTGAACAATCTAACTCAAGCAATGGTCCATGTGTCTGTTTGACAACTATGTAAAAGAACCAAGAAATAATCCTACTCGTGCTCTGTGCAGCTTTTTGCGAGAGCAGTGGTGGTGGTGTCTATGGGGAGATTATCCTTACTCTGGTTTGTCGGCAATTCCGCAACCTGAGTTCTTAAACTTAAAGATCATGTTTCTGCCACAGTCCGCTAAAGCCAAAGTTCACGAAAAACTTCGAGAGTGTTTTTTGTCACTGCTGGCCGCTCACTTCACGAACGCTCAGCTTGCACAAAGCGAGAGACATTGTCTAACAAAACGTTGTTTCTTCAGCTTGTACCGGAGTGTCTCACCCTCGTCACAAAATTCGTGAAGAGCGCAGCTATCCGTCATGGTTGGTTCATATCAGATAAGTTCCAAACATGAAATCCGTACTAGCATTACGTCGATAAAACAGATGGTTCACTCAGGTGAAAGCAATTATAGGATATTAGTGGCAACCTGCAGCTCCTCTGAATTATTTTTGATTTTGGTCCGTTAGACGCCCTCATTTCCTTCACCCAAAGATGCTTCCCCAAACACTCGGTATCTCTGCTTTCAGCATCATTGACTGCATAATTCATTTTATAAACTTTAATTTGGCTTCTGATCACGGGTGTTAATCTGAGTTTACTAAAGTGGCGCTTTTGGGCTAGTTGGTATTACGCAACGAAAATATACGGCCCTACGTGGAGAGACATGGCACACTGTCACTGTGCCCTTCTTTCCCGGGGTGCATCACTTCTCAACCTCTTGGAGACTCCTTTTGCAAATCTTACAACTACAGTTGAACCCTTTTATAAGATACGTGCACTGGGGAGCAGTTTTTTTATCTCCAATATCAGAGGTCCCTTATAAGCAGAGTATACAATCCCATTTTCTAACCAGACCTTATTTCGACCTAGGCATCCTACGGGTAAAATGGCAAAAAGGAAATATATATCCTTTAGCATAAGCGTTATTATCGCTTTCATTTACATACTGCATTTCCCTGATGGATCACCACACACTGAACACACCTCGCAACTTTCTTGTATTATTTGCGAACGGCGTTTGCAGCGATTGCAGAGTGCCATCACGATGTGACGTGGCACCGCAGCTAGCGATTCCCAACTCCGGAAAAAGTTCTGTGTCTCGTAACACTACACAAACTCAAGTAAAAAAAAAAAGCGCCATGTTATTGTGAATGTAGTCAGCTTACTACCAAGGTGCTAGAAGTAGCCAGAACTGTAAAACATCACCAGTAGAAATATCACTCGGAAAGTTTTGCTTGTTTGTCAACGGGTAACATCGGCTGTGAGTAACAAACTTGTGAATGTCGCTACTGAGATGAAAAATAAATAAAAAGCCAACAGGGCATTTCTGAGTGAAGTTGAAACTATGGTGGAATAGCAACCAGAGCAGTTTATTTGTCTTGTTTATTTGACTTGGCCATGTCTTGCTTTCTAGTCACAATGGTGTGTCTACGTCAGCAGCACCAGCTGATCGCTTTCTTCGCATTTACCGGATAGATTGTTCATATTGGAAAGGTACAGCGCAAAAAGACACAAGACGAACTGTCGGAACTGTGTAAAAGATGAAAAGAGCAAGAAAACAAAAAAACTG
This sequence comes from Amblyomma maculatum, assembly GCF_055883805.1. NCBI lineage: Eukaryota > Metazoa > Arthropoda > Arachnida > Ixodida > Ixodidae > Amblyomma > Amblyomma maculatum. Next base: position 95,196,241 of record NC_139352.1, read on the forward strand.
CCGCCCTTTAGTTGCGAACACTAAGATTTTATTTCGACACCGAGATAAAACAACAAGAGAGCTGATGGAAGCCACTTGATCCGAAAAAGACAGTCGCAATGTTTAAGCCAGCCTTCGGTTATATTAGTAGATAAGGAGGTATCGTTCCTGGATAATTCATAATATTGGCCTTGGTATTCACGGGAGATGGGAGGAAACATCCCCCAAAATACTATCATCCGGTGTTTATCACGTATGATATGTTTTGACCCCTTGCAATAAGCTTCGCGCAAGTGCTATAGGCTTCTTGTAATCGCTTGAAAGACGTATAAAAATGTGTTTCTTTCCAATAAATTTAGTTGCGAGTCAGCGTACGTCTATCCGTCTTCTTTTCGCCTTGTGTCTTTTTGCGCTGCACCTTTCTAATGTGAACCAATACCCAATTGTCTATCCTTCTTCGGATAGATTGTTGTTTATACTAAAAGTCAAACTAATTGACAATTCCCGCTGTATTCTTCTAACTAGCGGACACAACATCTACGGTATATCCCTGATAGGAAGCTCCAATAATTGGAGAACCCAACGGCACTCCCAGTAAGCTCGCGCAGAAGCTCGCATGTGCAGTCGCGCTTGTGCTCCTCGCGGCAAGCCTGAGGAGCTCATCTACGTTGCATTCCCACTGCAGGTGCTTCTTTTAGTCATTTGATAGGCGACTAACTTGCTTTTTTTTTTTTTACTGAAGTTGTAATTAATCGTCATGACGCAAGCGTGTCTCTCTTTTTTTGTTTTCACTATAGCTGTAACTGAACCTGGCGATCGATAGTGCCGCACCTAATGTAAAAATGTCTGTTACAAGCGAGACTGAGTAAACCAAAATTCAAGGCTAACTTGTCCTTTATAGCCGACTGTCTTCTACATCGAATGTCTAATAAAGCAAAGGTCCAATTAATAAATTTCATATGGGTGCCATTCATTTGGGTGAACGGTGTTTCTTATCCCTTACAAAAAAGCTTAATGACTTTCTGATTAAATGGTAATTACATTCATCATCATGCACATTAACATTTCTATACATTTTCTTGATGCATTTTTGATGAGTTTCACAAGAAAGTTGGCCACCGTGTTTCTGGTTGGTACCTAATGTGTGCATTTCTTGTGTTGTTCATGAGTGTTGACCAATGAGCACTTTTGGATAAAAAGTAAAAGCTAAAACGTAGCGAAGCACTTCAACTACATTAAAAAAGCTAAAAAATAAAAAAAATTAAAACTACGCAAAAAAAAAAAACTGCACCTCTGGCGCGATTCGAACCCGGTACCTCTTACTCCGTAGCTTTCTACGCTAACCCCTCGGCCACCCGGGGAGCTGGTAATGTAGGTAACGTATTTGCTTCTTATGTCTGGACAGCATTCATAAGATTGGGACATAATGTTTCGAAGCATGTTTCGAAGTGTACAGGCCATTGCGGCTGCTCTAACAATTACAACTTCTTGACCTTTAGAACTTGCATCTAATGTTCTAGATACCTATGCGCACTATTTTGTCCACTGCAGTCATTTTAACATGTCGAGTTTGGCATCGCTGGCAAATTTATCAGCGCTGGCTCTTCGGTGGTTGCTACCTTGGGCGTAATTTTCGCTGAACACGGAGCTGTAGCACGAACCTTTAAGGAAAAAAGTGCGACCAAGCTTCAATACCGGCAAGCGCAGCAGCGCCAACACTATTTTACTGGTAACTAAATCTTATTTGTATCTAAACATTTCGGGAAGCGTTGCGATGACTGAGGGCTCGGCTAATCTATACGCAGAGCAAGGAGCTCGAAAGCTTAAGAAACACGCAAAATATCATGCATTATAAAGAAGGCATTGCTTCTCGTGCCCTGGTCGCGCACATGCCCCCAGGACGGTCCAGTTCCGAGTCAACGCACGGCTCGGGTTACGTCCGCGCGTCATCGTCGGCGCAGGCCGGGGTACCCCTGCTGGTCTCTTCAAAACGGCCTGCTCGCAGGTGCAAGGAGGCATTGGAAATGGAGCGGCCTTGCGTCCGTTAGCTTGGAGGCGGTGTGGCAGTGCGTCGGTTCGCGTACACAACAATATCCTTGCCCGTAACACCCTCAAGCATATTGTCCAACCACAGCACCCATTCGCTTGGCAAGAAGTGATTTGCAATGGCACAAACACCCAAGACGCAGGGTGTAAGCGTGTTTTGAATGAAACAAATGTCCAAAAAGTTGTTTTTGTTTTTACAGTGCATGCTAAACAGAAATGAAAACATAGTAAAGAATATACATTCGCTTAGTGATGTATAATTTCCCTCATTTGAGAAAGTCAATGTATTTCCACATTAGCTCCTATACAAAAATACTGTTTTGTTTTCCAAGTACAAAACTTCTTGCGTAATCTCAAATGAAAGTCTGTTGCGGATCTCATGTTAAAACACATAAAAATTGTTTCTTATGCAACATCCTACATATGCTAATCAGAAATGAAAACATAGGGCTCTGAAAGTGTGCAGTTAACAAAGAAATATATATATATTCACTTAGTGATGTATACATTTCCTCATTTGAGAAAGTCAATGTATTTCCACATTAGATCCTACTCAAAAATACTGTCGCGTTTTCCAAGCACAAAACTTCATGTGTGATCTCAAAGGAAAGTCTGCTGCGGATATGATGTTAAAACACATCTAATCTTGAATCTCCTTTGAGTGGTTGATGACTCATCAAAAACACATTACGTGGGTAACAGAAATTCAATATCCATTTTTGTAAGGGATATCCGACTACCTGCTATATCCATGCCTTTTATGACGGGGTTCGACTTTATGAAATCAACATTATGTGAACGATGACGTCAACAATTATCTGCCTCTCCCATAATCGACAGTAAATCTAAGCATGAAATGGTTAGGGGCTCCGGGATGGGCTCGGTGCCTTCTTGAGACTATCAGTTTCGGCTTGCTTTTAATACATGACATGGAATCATAAGCGCGCATCCAGGTGAGGACCAGGAAGGACAGGATACACACGAGCGCTAACTAGCAACAATTTGTTTCAGGTCACAGAGGCATATAGCATAGCGACATATCGTGGAAAAAGTGTGTAGAGCACATTGAAAGGTGTCCTAATGATCGCATCTATGAGCACCGCAGGAATGTGTGTGCACACACATCCGCCGCGCGCCCTTCGTGTGTTGATGGCCGCCCAAACAGTTTCGTTTCTTCTGTACTTTTCTTCTTTTTTTTTTCCCACACGCACTCCGCGTGTGTGGCGTCCGCTTCTCTTCCTTGCTTAATTGTTTGTTCGTTTTTCGTTTGTTTGCTTACGCTCTCTAACCCCTCCCCCCCCCCCCCCCCCCCCCCCCTCCCGCCCCTTTTCGCCTTGCGGTTATCTTCGCGAGGCGTACTGAGAAGGAGTTCTGCGTACGCGACTCAACTTGTTTCGTTTGTTTCTTGGTTCGCTAGATTGTGCTCCAAACAGGCACCCTATGTGCTCGGCCTGGTCCGCAGCACTCTAGGCCTATGGCTCTAAGTTGGCAAAAAAAAGTAGAGCGCAGCGCTCAGATACCACCGGTTCACGATAAAGGGCAGCAAAATTAAACGAGAACCCACTGCGCATATAGTATCCCAACAAAAAGTGTCATGGCAGTTCGGTTCCAGGTGGAGCTCCAGACAGAGCCGGTTTGTTTGTATGCAATGGTGCGCCGATGAAAATTAAAGCACAATGAGGGGCTCGCAATGAGATACATAAAAGGGTAGCCAACAGCCACTACCCACACAAATAAAAACAAGGGGTGTGTGTGTGTGTGTTCTTTTTTGGGGTGGGGGGTGAGTTCATCAATGCGAAATAAATAATGCAGCGTCATTGGAAAACTTATTATAAATAAGAAGAAAAAACGTATGGAAGCTGTGGAATTCGAAACAGTGAGCTCTAAATTTCAAGCTAGAAGTAGAAATTAGACGAATTCTTGGGACATCGAGCGGCATTATTGAATTGGCATTACATTTTTAATATTGCGGCGCAGTATGGATTCGGCGGCTCGTTGCCGTTACGGAAAATACCTTACTGCAGTTTTCCACACCTCACGCACGTTTTAAAAGTCTCTACTGGGCTTTTCTTAAATAAAGTGGTAATAAATGCGATCTGGAGAGTGGTTGTAGTTTCGTTCACTTAGTTTCGTTTTGGTTTTTTATGTATAACTGGAAAGTAATCTGAGACTAATTGAATTACATCTTAAGTAATTGTAATTTAATGTGAATAATTTTCGGAGTCGTAATTGGTATTGTTTTTTTTTATTCCTTTTGAAACGCAATTTTCCCGTGTATACATCGGTGGCATGTACTAATATATGCAATTGTATACCTCCTAATATTCGCTAGGTTACGCGTGGCGAGTTTTTATCACCGAGGCATGCTCCATATTATTATGGCTGGGACTGTACATACAACGCGCCAGTGCAGCGCTGACGAGATCGTCGTTGTGCCAGCCTTCTTGCCGACTCGACTTCCTCGCTGCTCCGCTCGGACAGTGGAGACTGCTGCGGCGAGCAAGCGCGCGACGATGCGAGTGGCGAGAAAGCGAGGGACTGGTGCCCGCGCGTGAGCTTCGTCTCCCCGTTCCCATGCATCCCCGCCCCCTGTGGTGGTTGGTGGTGGTCGGTGGTCAAGCGCCCCCCCCCCCCCAAAAAAAAAAGGGGGGGGGGGCGCGAAAAAAAAAAAATAAGTGCATGGTGCAGAGTCTCCTATTCTCGCCGCCCTCCCGTTTGCGAAGCAACGTAAAAAAAACCCACCGCTGAGCCCGGCAGCTCTGGCCGCTACTCGTGTCCCCCCTTAGGTGAGAGAGGGAAGGGCAGAAGAAAAGGGAAAGGAGAAGTTCACGGTGGTACGCCGCGTGGTGTCAGTTTGCCGAACTAAAGACCCGTGTCCCGGAAAGCTGGGCATGCTTGGGAGGCTCTCCGTAAACTCCGCTGTGCCCTTCTGGGGCCAAACCTAGTTTCGAACAACTTTGCAGTCTGGAAAGATGGTTTAACTTCGTCTTGGTTGTCACTTTGAGCCTCGGCGGCAGAATGCGTGTAGCTTGCAGCAATTCTAAAAAAACATGGGTGTGACCGTGACAGTGGCGGGGGCCACGGTCAATTTCGCCCGCGGAGTTCCTATTTGTTCTTTGATGCACCCCAATAATTACCCTCACATTTGCGCGCACAAAACTGCGTCTGTGCTCAAGTTTTGCTTCTGGCTGCGTTTCGCATTCTGCAGCTGGCTGTGCTTTGACCGTGAGCTCTCCACGGGAAGTTACGAGCTAGTGTTGTGAAACTAGAACGCCCACAGCAAGGTTATAGTGTCAGTACGCGTGCTACTCGCCCTTACGCGTCATTTGTGCAATATCCCACAGCGAATTGTGATAAGAGCTGCTGCATAATGTACAATAAAGGTATGGGGAGAATTCAGCCCATTTGAAGCTATCGCATCTACCGGCATATTTCTTATAAGGTGAAAATGCCTCCACAACGCACTCTTCGGTGAGAGTTCGGAGGAGTGCCAGTGTCGTGCAGATCAGCAAATGGGCGTTGGCGTACTGAGTACTATAAACTTTTTGTTTAAAACCCGATTTCCTGAGCCGAATTCATACTTCATTTTACTTTTCTTTCTTTAAAATTTAAAATTCATCTCTGCGGCATGGTGTTTTGTGTGAGAAGAGGGGTAATTTACGACATACTACAGCATTGTCATCAGCTCTGATGGGCCGAGGTTTGTAGGGTGTACTTCGGTGAGGTGGGGGATATGGTGGCACGGCGACCGCCTGAGCCAGGTGGGTCTCTTCGGTTTGGCTACATCGTATAGACATTTCCACAAATAGTCGTTTCAATAGCGCCATTACCCGATACGGGCGACGTCAAGCGTCGAAACAGGTTATGCCACCATTTTTGACTGTGCATGCGAAAGCTGAACTTCAGCCGGACGGCCAAACATATGCTCGTTGGACAGGGGGTCGGGTAATTTGACGACGCGCGAAAGCGGAAGATTTGTCCGCTGCCCCACAGCCGTAACATACGGGTGGCTGGCGGCTCCAGTAATTCACTTCAGGATCCCTTAGAGGCCGAGATGGGGCGACAGAAGCGCGACGAGGAGCACCACGAGGCACTTCATCCGGATGGGATGGACGCTGCTGGAAATAAGGGTGCGATGTCCGTTGCAGGGTCCGCTCCACGCCGTTGTAAGATGGTTCGCTGTTATTTTGTACAGCCCATGGCGTGCGCTGCATGATAATACGGACCTCGATGTCAGGTGGTAAGATACATCGAAATTTATACGCTGCCGCTGAATATCCAGCTCCTCGCGTATAATATTCCTGACCATAGAGGCGATGTCTTCAGCCTCGGGAATGTCGACACCGGCAACAGTTGTCACATTAGAAAGACGGCCAAATTTTGGCGCTATCCGACGTGCCTTTAACGCCTAAAATGCCTAGCACTGCTTGATGACATCTGCAACTGTGGCAAGGGTGTCCCGCGAAATAAGAAAGTTGTACACATCCTCAGCAATCCCCTTGAGAAGGTGCCCTACCTTGTCTTCTTCTGACATCTGCCGGTTTACAATGCGACAAAGTTTCAATATTTCTTCGATATAACGTGTGCATGTCTCACTGGGAAGCTGGGCTCTCTGGGAAAGCTGATGCTCAGCGCGTTCCTTCTTCGCAAGGGTATCCTCAAAGGACTTCGTAATTTCTTCAACTAATCGATCCCAGGTCATCAGGATGTCTTCGTGGTTGTCAAACCAAGTCAGAGCCGTGCCAGCGAGGAAGAAAACAACATTTTACAGACGTTCGATCGAGTTCCGGTGGTTGTACTTGCTGCATCTTTTGTAATGTCGGTGCTATTCTTCAACGTCATCTTCGGGCTCACCGTGAAACGTACGCGGCTCTCGCTGGTGGGGAAAGGTCGTCGTCTCTTCAGGTCGCTGTTCATGAGTCTGCGTCTAGCGGGTGGTAGCCTTCAAAAGGTACTGTTGAGGAGATAAAGGTGGCAAACCTGCTACACGACGGCTGCGACGAGGTGCTGGCGGATCCAGGACGTTTCTCCCAGCACCTCCACCAAATGTAACGGATGAAATGGTTTTAACAGAGGTGAACGTCGAATGAAGGACAGACGCACACGGCTCAGAAACTCGGATCAGTCTGCGCGCGCCTCGCTTCCTCTGCTTCTTCTTCTTCTGCTTCTGTGGCTTCTCAGTAGGCCGCTGCGCGGCAAAACAGTATGTTTTGTGCCCTTCAAGGCACTTTATCCGTACTGCTTCTTCCTTCCATTTCACCGCATGACCTAACACGCGATTCATATGCTCGCATGAACGACCAATGTGAAGTAATGACCCACGCAAACCAAGCCAGCGGATCCGGCGCTTCGTCGTCGGCGTTGGTGTGAACCGCGTCGGGTTCGTCGAGGCCTGGCGTGCTAGGCAGCGGTAGGTGTTTTGGATTTATTACAGCGAAAGGGTTACTTCGCTATGTTCACATATTTCTGTCTGCAGACCGCGTCGGCAAAATCGTATCCGCAGCACTTGCGTGTAATTGAGAAGTGCTAGAGGTTAATCAGTGATGATTAATCGATAAAGGGTGACGTATTGTTGTGTCCGCAATAATACTTAGGCCAATGAGATAAGTAGGTAAATAATTTGAGGCATAACACGCAAGAACGGCTCGGCAGCAGTTGTAAGTAATGGAGAAGTCGTAGAGGTGAATGGGATGGTTTAGGTTGTGGGGTTTAACGTCTGAAAGCGACTCAGGCTATGAAAGACGCCGTAGTGGAGGACTCCGGAAATTTGGACCACCTGGGGTTATTTAACGTGCACTGACATCGCACAGCACACGGGAGCCTTGCATTTCGCCCACAACGAAAAGCGGCCGCCGAGGCCGGGATTCGATCCCGCGTTCCTTGGGAACAGTAGTCGTGTGCCGTAACCACTGCGCCACCCCGGCGGGGCGTAGAGGTTATAGAGGGGTAACAATCGATAGAGGGTGATGTAATGTCTGCGAAAAAATAATTTCGCCAACAGGGTAATTAGATAATTATTTAGGGGCAAAATAAAAAAGCAAAGGCAAAAATGGTCGCATTAGCGAATGGCTTGGTGCCACATTTAAATTTATGAAATACTAAAATAGTTATTTAAATCAGTCAATTAGGGTGACGTCAAATATATGACGTCACGCGACCTGAAGTCGAGCCAAAAAGGAATAGGTAGGGATTGGCGTACGATTTGAAAATGCCAAAGTCTAAAGTAGTTAATTAAGGCAGTCAGTTAGGGTGATGTCAAGGGCGTGACGTCACGCAACCGGAAGTAGAGCCGAAAAAGGGCATACGAAGGGATAGGCGCGCAATTCGAAAGTACCAAAGAGTAAAATGAATTCAAACTGTGTGCCACTCCATATGCCCTTTTTTGGCTCGACTTCAGGTTTCATGACGTCACATCTTTGATTGCATCCTAATTTACTGGGAGAATACCAGAGAGATCGGACGCCGGCGGACGTGCTAAACAAAGTATGGAAAGAAAGTAAATTACCGGACGAATGGAAAAAGGCAGAAGTGATTCTCATTCCTAAGCCGGGGAAAGAACCAAAGTTAGAAAACCTAAGACCAATCTCTCTGACATTGTGTGTGGGGAAGCTCATGAAACACGTAGGGCAAGCGAGATTAACAAAATACATGGAGAATGAAAACCTATGGCCGCATGAGATGGTAGGCTTCAGACCTAAGCTCAGCACGCAGGACATAATGCTCAGACTAAGACATAATATCATAGACAAGAAAGGGCTAGACACTAAGGTGATCCTAGGCCTAGACCTCACGAAGACCTTCGATAATGTCAGACATGACGCGGTACTAAAAGGTCTTGAGGAAGTAAACGTAGGCAAAAGAACATACAATTACATTAAGAACTTTCTTCAGGGCAGAAGGGCGGTGATTAAATTTCAGGACGCAGAGTCTCCCAGCATAAGGCTAGGAAGCAAAGGAACCCCTCAAGGTGCCGTGTTATCTCCATTTCTATTCAACATAGCAATGAGAGGCCTCCCAGCTAAGCTGAATGAGATCTCTGGAATAAAGTTCAGCATGTATGCTGACGATATTAACATCTTGATGAACAATGGAAGTGATGTAGAAATTGAGTGGAGCCTGCAGAGAGCTGCAGACGCCGTGGTGAAGTATGCAGCCGACAGAGGACTAGCATGCTCACCGCAGAAGTCGGAGCTCTTTAGGTACAACACCAGCAGCAGAGACAAAAAGCCAATGAACATCGCAGTGGTAGTAGAGGGACTAGAGGTGCCGCAGGTCGAGGAGATGAGGGTCCTGGGTATGGTTATCAATCATAAAGGCAACAATACCAATATCATAAAGAAATTAGCAACATATGCGGATCAAGTGCAAGGCATATTCAGAAGGATAACAGTAAAAGGGAGAGGCCTAAAGAGAGAAGCCTCCTAAGAATATCACAGGCGTACATAACAAGCAGAATCTGCTATGCAACGCCGTACTTAAATATGAACAAAGAGAACATAGATAAACTAGACAGGATACTGAGGAAATGTGCCAAGAGGGCTCTGGGACTTCCCATATCCACATCAACGGAACGTCTTGAGAAAATGGGTATCCACAACAGATGGGCCGAGCTAGCTGAGGGAGTTAGAATAGCTCAGCTGGAGCGACTTAGCCAATCTGAAACAGGCAGAAAAATACTAGAATGGATAGACATCCAACCGGGATACACTGCTCATAAGACAGTGGATATCCCGGAAGAGATAAGAGCCAGGATACGCGTCCCGCCTATGCCAAAAAATATGCCCCCCGAATATAACAGAGAGGCGCGGGAATAGAGCCAGAGCTTACGAGAAAAGAATGGGAGAACAATCAGCAGAACAAGTGGCCTACGTAGATGCTGCATGTGGACGGCAAGGAGCAGCCGTATCCGCAGTAGTCGACGGAACAGGAGCACCTGTAGTATCGGCTTCAAGTCGCACGAGAGGCGCCAACACGGCGGAGGAATTGGCAGTAGCGCTCGCTTGTGTCGGTACCAAGGCTAAATTCATACTATGCGATAGCAAAAATGCGGTCAGAAATTTTGAGAAGGGAAGAATATCAGAAGAAGCCAAACGAGTCCTCGAATCGAGGCCGCTTGAGCGCAACGTGGAAATTATATGGATACCAGCACATGAATCCATCGCAGGGAATGAGGCTGCTCACGAGTTTGCCCGAGCTCTCTATCACCGGGCGGCTGCCGAGCAGCCCTCTTGCATGGATATAAAAGATAGCCTAATCTCGTATAAAGAGGTTACAGAGCACTATAAACTAAGCAGAAGGGTCTATCCGCCGCCAGACCGTTCCCTCGGAAACGGGGAGGCAATTGCATGGAGGAGACTACAAGGGGGCAATCATATTAGTCCCTTTTGGGTATATGCAACAATTTCAAAAGATGAAAAGGATCTACATTGCATAACATGTAGGAGATGGGGCACTCTAGATCATATTATTTGGGAATGTAACAGCAGCCCAGAAGCTAAAGAAAATATAGATAGAGACGCCTGGAAGACCCTGCTGCGTAGCGAGGACCCCGCTCAGCAGCAGCAAGCCATCCGCCTGGCGGCTGAGGCCGTGAAGCAACAATGCATATTCACCAGACCTTAGTTCGCGAGGCTCCGGAGTAAGGGTCTATCAGGCCTACGTGCCGGGGAGTCCGAAACGGAGCTTCTTCTCGGTGGAAATAAAGGTTTTCAACAACAACAACATCCTAATTTACTGATTTAATTGACTATTTTAGTATTTGATATAATCAATTGTGACGCCAAATCATTCGTAATTACATCATTTTCGCCTTTACTTTTTTATTTTTTGCCTCTAAATATTTACGCAATTACACTAATGGCTTGTACTTCTTTCGCAACACCCTATCGAAAAAACCGTATGAGTCACTATAAACTCATACTAATCTCATACTAAACTCATCAAAATCTCATAAAATCTCATATTTCTCATATGTTGAATGATATTTGTATTAGATTATATAAAAGTTATAGTTAAGTATGAAAAATCTCTATCAGGTTATTATGACTTATAGGGTTTTTTCACTAGGTATTACATCACCCTCTATTGATTGACCACCACTGATTAACCTCTACAACTTCTCAATTACAACTGCTGCAGATAACGTTTACATCTGTGCCTGTAATCAATTACCTAATTAACTAATTGCCTAATTATTCTTTCAGCAGCAATATTACATCAACATCTATCGATTGATGCCACTCATTAACCTCTATCACTTCTCAATTACTCGCAACTGCTGCGGGCACGATTTTGCGGACGCGATCTGCGGACCGAAATCTGTGAACATTGTTAGCATGAAAAACTGGCCTGCAAAAAAAGGAAAGCCCAAGTGCACCGCGGGCACAGCGTTCACGTCAATCTTTATTCTGCCGATGAAGTGTCGTGAACTCACTGTAAAATTTTTACGGTTGACTGCAGCTATCCACTGCCTTTACAGATCGTGTGATGCATGTAAATGGTGCAGCGTAAATATATCAAATCGGCAGTGCTCCCGCGCAATGCTGTGTTGTGGGCAACAAATTGTTCTCTTCCGCTGGCTATTCGTACACGCATAATATTCTAGTTCACTGTACCCATGCACAGCATAGGGCTGTCCTTTAGACGTTCGATTGACGTATACCATTATTTACGAGGGTAAGTCATTCGCGACGAAACTAAATGCAAGTATTGATGGATATCTACTTCTTCACATTGCAAGCCCGAGGCAAGTCACAGTCCAGCCGAAACAGGCAACATTGGTGCATACTCTCGATGCCATGACGTCAAAAGTGCCCCCGTGTAAATATCTATACAGCTGCTGCACTGTTCAGGAGGACCGCACCTCCGTCCTCGTTTTTGTTTGCACTTTTCCTCAATTAATCAACGTGCTACCTACAGACGTCACGAGAAATAGTGCTCAAACAAACCCGGCGCACAAGAGAGGGAAACATAGAACAAGGCGAGAGATCAGCAACGCTCCCAGTAACGTTCCCAACAACAACTTTTGTTAGTGAACAACTCACGAGGGCTCGCCCATCGTAAACTCGCTCCGGAGGAAGGGATAATAAAATAAAGTGCAGCATGGCGTCCAAATGCCGCCCGGCCATGAGCAGATGACTCTGCGCATCCTTCTGCTGAGCCGCGCGTCTCCTTCGTTCAGGACCCGGACGGTTCGTCGCTAACAGACTCGTATTGTTGCGTATATAGGGTAGTTATTGAATGGTGGTGGTTAACGTTATTTTGATGCTAAGGAGCGGTATGATGTAGTCGAGGCCCCATATGTATACAGTGTTCTGCAACTTTATCGGAACAGTTTTGAAAAACCTGCCCGCCTCTAGCGGAGGCTCATTTACAGTGAAATTGCGAACAAACTTACGCATTGTTGACGTTTCTCTTAGGTAGTAAGTCTAATATATGGGTTGTTACCTGGTTACGCCGCCCATGATGAAATCCCGGAACTTTCTGCGACATGACTCAAGAGCACAAGGCGCAATGCAGAACAGCTGATGCGCCATCTGGCGTCGCTGAACCATTTTTTTTAAGCAACCAGGCGTTCCTGTTCATGGTGCTGCAAGGTGGTCCAATATGGGCACCTTTCACGAATCTTTGACGAAGCAAACCTTCATTTGCCCATATTGGACCACCTTACAGCACCATGGACAGAAACATTGGTAACGGATCCAAAACCCCTTCCAACCAACACCAAAGGGCCAGGAAGAGATCACCGATAACGCCACATAATTGATACACAAGACCAGCGCATCGGTCTTCCCATTTATACCGACACCAGCTTAATCATGATGATGACACCAGCATCACGTTTGCAACCACCGCTTACTACCAGAAGGGTTCACAGCTGCACGCTACTAGCCACAGTGATCGCAGGTACTGGTCCGCAACTGAACTCATGTTAACGGCCATCGACGAGGCCCTTCAACACTGCACTAAAGCAACAGATCGTTTCATTCACATCTACACCGAAAGTCAAGAGGCTATAAATACGCTGCGAGCCCGTTCTCACAAGCTAAAACAGACACTTGGGCAAATTGGTAATCCATTGAGGGTAAACAGCGCAAACAAGACGAGGACGAACGAAGTACACAAACGAGCGCCCGTTCTTACAAGACTTTAGTACAACACCGCATCAAACAGCGGTGCCGCCACCTGCGAGAGACCTCACAAGTCTCGGTACGGATTCATTGGACACCTGGACATCGCGCACAAGAAACCGGGAACAAGACGGCCCGGCCCGCGAGGCAACTGGCGCGCAGCTAGGAAAACACCGCCGACAAAGCCTTGATGTGGGCCCGTTCAACTCGGACCACCCTTACTGTTCTCCCGTCTCCTTCATCATACCGGACTCTGTCATCCGGCGGCTTAAACATGAGCGGGGGTTTGTTGCGGAACCTTGTCCCCGATATTACTCCTCCGATTCCTTCCGGCCTCTTTCGTCCTGCCCAAGTTCTAACTCACAAGGCACGAGCCGCTGCAGCGTATACACCGGGCATCCAGAGTCAATAGCGCCGAACCAAGATCAGCTGCCTCAACTACCCTGCCGACGCCGTTGACCTTCAGCACTTGATATGTACCTGTCCTAGCACGGCTAGCCTCCGCGCCCGCTGCATATCTGCTCACCACATTCAGACTTACGAAGACTGGACAGTCCCCATTACCAACGCCAAGTGCAACCTTAGTGCGCTGCTAGACTTCATGTCAGAGTCTGACGCCCTCAACCTCACCTAACCCACCCCCTTTTCCTCTAGGTCTCAGGTCATCGTCATGAATAAAGGTTTATGAATGAATGAATGAATGAATGAATGAATGAATGAATGAATGAATGAATGAATGAATGAATGAATGAATGAATGAATGAATGAAGCGTGACACATTTCGTAATGATAATAGATGGAGCCTCCACTGCTCCGTTGCTAAGAAGTGGCGTTCGCGTTTTTCGTTCCTTCAATCTCGTCGCAGATAGTTCGGGTTTCTCACCACACGCGATCAAACAAGCAGGTAAGCCCCCCTGTAAGACTTAATACGCAAACAAACTGGGCCCACCCAGCGATCGTCTCGATCATTGAGACGGAGGCTATCCTCTGTAACAGCTCATAATTGGATAGGTAGATGGTTTAACAACTGCTTCACCGGCGCTTCGATGATTGAGTATCGCGCGCCTGTTTGTGTGCATAAAGCTTCAGCGCAGGTGTAAGGCTGAGAAGCAGCAACAAAGAGAAAACTTAATCGTAAAAAGGCACACTCAAGAAAAGGGAGAAGCTCTCATAGCGAAAAAAAGCCAATATGACCGTTCCACCATGCTTAAAGGACTCCTGAAACGCCATTTACGGCCGTATTTTGATGCTACATGTGTTTAGAGGTGGTCTTAGTGAGCATCGAGATCACATTCAAAAAGCTCTGCGTGTTAGCTGTAATTTACAAATAATTTTGGAAAATTGCCGCTCGCAGCCGATTTGGGCGACTCACCACCGTGCGTTTTCAGCCGCCCAGCCCATGCGACGTCAATGGGGTTAGCGTTATCATTGGCCATGGCCATATGGCGTCACCTGTAATTTTTGCAATTATAGATTTTAAAATTAGCACTATTCTTCCTGAAAGTAGTACTTTATTCGTTAGTTATTATTGTACATTAAAGAAAGGTAAGAATTCTGCGCGCATCTTGATAGAAACGGAACACTTCCGGCCGAGAGACGTCCGTCTGCTCGCAAAAGCACGTGTTGCCCGGTTGTCAGTCTTGAAATCTCACGATCCAAACTGCTGCTGCTTTTTTTTCTGGTCTGCAATGGACCACCATTGCTGTGTAGTTGGCTGTAAAGCCGAGGACAGGAAAGATGTTATAATGTGACATTGTGTCCCTACAAAGCAAGGTGTCACGCGGGAAGCTGGCTCCAACGCATCGGGCTGTCATCGTCGGACAAGCGCCAGGAGCACAGAGTTTGTGGCCGCCACTTTTCCCCTGATGCATACCAGTACAATCCCAGTTTGGCGCAGCAAACTGGCCTCAACGTGAGACGTCAACGCCTCAAGTCCGACGCAGTGCCGACGCAGTTTCTTCCTGGAATGGTAAGTTTTCTGGGTTGCCAGTTATTGCGGAAACACGCGTAGCATGGCTCGGAGTCTCGCATGGAAGTGCATGAAGCCTAACGCAAGTTTTGCAGGCGCAGATTCCTTGCGCGCAAACCGCTCTTGCGGGTGGACCACAACAAGTTAAGGCGCTGAAAATGTATGAAAGGGAGCTCTCGCCCTGCGGCGCGCGGATAAGGAAAAAAAAATAAGGTGACCTGCGCACATGGAACCATGAATTAACATACACTAACGTGTACGCGATCACAACAATCGCAGTATAATTTGCCTGGGTGGTGCAGTGGGTTAGGGTGGTCGACTGCTGTGCCCAAGGCACAGCGGCCGCTTTTCGACGGAAGCGCAAGCAACGTGCCCGCGTACCGGTGCGGACAAAAGTAAACGGAGCACGCTTTTTCTTCATTTTTCACTCGGTGCATATTTGAAACTGGTAGTCGTGGTATGCGTGGACCGGTAGTAGACGCAAGTGCCCTTTCACTGACAAATATTTCCTGATCTCCAGTGAGGAAGGCGTTATTTTAATTTGACTGAAAAAGCCTAGCTGCTTCGTTTACTTACGTCCCCACCTGTACATGTGCTGTGCGATGTCACTCAGTGCTGTGCGGCGCCTCGTCTGAGTCGAATTTGGGGCGTTGAACCCCATAAACCAAGCCTGACTTGTAATAAAAAAATACCAGCACACTAATAACAATACAGACCAACTGCATCCCCCCCCCCCATCCACCTAAAGATATGCTTATTTTACAGTGCGTCTAGTCTACTCTTGATCTTTGCCTTTTAACCCTGTATATGCATGTCTTTCTCATTCATGAAGCGGAAAATTGAAGGCGAAATTGGCTCGTTATGATACAATTAATGAAAGAAGCCGACAGTTGAGTCCAAGGTAAATGTAGGTTTTTTTTAATACTTTTGTGGTTGATATTGATCAGAATTAGTCCTGTAACGATTTTAGGCAGATAGATAATTAAATACCAAGTGGAAGGAAAAATAACATGTGGTATATAGACAAAAAAAAAGAAAGTATCCCCTATGTTTACCTTGCACTTGCAGACTGTTGTCTCCTTTCATTCTCATTCATGTGCAGAATAATAAAACTGCCATTAACACAATGTTGATTACGCACAAATTTTCTTTCTTTTCCTAGCATGGCAAACCATCATCGCCAGGAAGCCCGAAAGACCTCAGCACTACATAGGTTTCCTCTGGACAGGTTAGTACTGTGATCATGGTATTAATAACAATGTATATATACTTTTATATTTATATTTATGTATATTTAGGACACATATATAACTTTGGAATATGTTGCACACATATATGATGGCTCTATTGCTAGAAGCTATATAAACTAGCACAACTGATGCTATGTCCTTATGCTTTCATGCAGTTAGTTATGTGTTCAACCATTGCTTCAGGCACCTACCGGAGGTGATCCAAATACCCCATCTCTTCGTGTAGAGGCGAGAATATTTTGGACAGTTCATTTTGTCCAGTGGATGATGCAAGTCTTTTGACATATGTACATGCTTAATTTTCAACTGTACTGAACAGCTTTGTATTATATTGCATATAATGGCTCTATTGCCCGAGTAAGTAAGCTATGCAAATTAGTGTAAATGTTATGTCTTCTTCCATGCACAAGCTCGATCATCGCTTGAGGCACCTTCTGGAAGCAATTAAAATTTAGCTCTTCCTGTAGAGATGAGATTATTTTGGAGTTCAAATAGTTAATTTTGTTAAGCGGATGATGCAAGGCTTTGGTGTGCACTGGCGCACCAAAACAAGAAACTCGGAGCATATATATTAACCGGAATAACATGGGAGACCCGACGTTCAAAAATAATGATTTGCTGGATTGGTTCATGGAACAGTGTATTAGTCGACTGTCCTGCACTGTGTCTTCTGTTTGTGCTGCTAACATGCCTCCAAATTTTTCAGGGCTCTTGAAAATCCGCAAACTACAGCTTGTCTGTGCAAATTTTTTAGTCATATCAGTTCTCCACTTTCAGAATATTTGTGTATGTGTAGCAAGTTGACAATGGTTGCATTTTGTTACGGGCAGTTCGCTCTATACAGCACCTGAAAATGAAAGCATGAAAAATTTCAAATCTGCAACCATCATTATAATTATGAATATCTGTCTGCAGGAAGCATCACAAGCGGGGCCTTCAACTACTCGCACGCATACTGTGGCAACACAATGTGGGAGTGCCATTCTGTTGGTAAGTCATTATTGATAAAGGTGTTGTAATGTTGTGAAAATGTATTAAAGAGCTATATGATTGATTACATTAAACATAGATGGGGTGCTTGCCAATAATTTTAAATATAGGAAATTTTTCCAGGTACAAAGGTGTCTATTGGACTTAAATCTCGTCAGCACCAAGGTTCAAACAGAGAAGCCTGCCACCAGAGAAGTCGGTGGCAGGCTGCTATCACTGGCCGCTCGTTAGAACAGAACTTCTTTCATCCACTTTTGTGCATCTGCTGGCTATGGCAGGCAAGAAAATTTGTCATTTCAGCACTCTTCGTTAGGTAAAAAAAAAGAAAACTTGACGAAATACGTCACCTATGTGTCACATATCCACTCATTCAAACCTGCAAATATACCCTCTCTGTGACACAGTACATTCAAATGATAGCGTTCATAACTCTCATGCATGGCTTGACATGATTAAGGATGTAGTAATACTCACAATGGGTTAACAAATATTGCCTTGATGTGTCTATAGAGACCACATACAATCATACATACCTTGCACACCACTAATCTCGGACGTGGTGTTAGGATATTCACAGTTGCGTCAGGTAGCAAAAGGGCAATTTTTCCTTACATAATATGGTCATGCTGTGTCTGCCTAGTGTACATTAGTGCTGTCTTTAGAGCAACTACGGAGCCATCACATGCACTTTGCCATTTAATTTTGCACAAATATTTGAACAAGTCACTAAGATGCACAAGGATATTTGATTCTGTTGTGAAAAAAATATAAGTTGCGTAGCCCTAAAGTGTACCTAATTTGCCATGGCATTTTTCTGTTCCCTGTTGATAGAACGAAAAAAAAATGCATACCTACTATAAACTTTGACAGCAGCTTTATTTAGCACATTTTACAGCCACGACATTCCGAGATGAACATCCACGGCTGCTACGTATTAGTTCATAATATTACCAATCACATGGCACCAATCGCTGACGTCACTGCACTTCTTTTTCAGCGACCATCAGGATGAAACGGCCCAGTCAGCGATTGAGGAACCCCTCTACAAAGAGCGAAAATTCCTTGTGTTCGAGGGTTGCCTGCGGCAGCTTCTTGAGACCTGAACAATGTGCGGGCAAACAAGAACCCTTTACTTTAGCATAGCGGGAAGCCTTGTGACTGTGAAGGGGGCATGCTCACTGCAGCATTCTTTCCTCTGGAAAAGCCAACCACTGGTTGAAGGAAAGGCAGCAAGAAATGTCATCCTGGCTGCAGGCATCTTGTTCTCTGGCTGCGGTATAGCTTCAGTTCTTCGGTTCCTGCAATCCATCGGGGTGCAAGGCATCACAGAGAGGACCTACTAAAACTACCAATGGGCATACTTGCTACCTGCCAGAAATGAGGTTTGACAATAAGGATATCTCTCTTACAACATTCAAGTCAAAGTATACGTCATTAACTCGATAACTAGATGTCGCATCCTTTCATGACAACAACTTGAAGCTACAATGCAACCTATAAAACATATAAAATGCAGCATATATGCAACAGCGAAGGCATTGCAGTGCAATGCACCTGCTATTGCACATCTCTGTTGCCTTTGGCTACATGTTTAATAGACCAGCTGCATGCTCTAGTACTGAAGGCATAATTTTTGCAATATTTTTTTAGTAAATGTGCTGAGAGAAAAGTGAAAAGCAATGCAGCATTTGAAACCTGCCCCCCTCATCCTAATATGCATTAAGGCAACCACATGACTGCAAGTTTGTAGCCTCTAAATTGAACATCTTCTTTGCAGCTTTTTCACCAAAGGCAAGCAGAACTTGCTAGTGAGCTTGTAGGGACAACAACAGACCTGGCAGGGGATGGTCGCTGTGACTCGCCAGGCTACAGCGCAAAGTACATTACTTACAGTGTACTAGCTGCGCAGAATGGAGCCATTTTGCGCACTGCACAAGTTTAAGTCGGTGAGGCAATGCAACTCATCCTTTCCGACAACTGAGGTTCCACTAACATCACATCCTATCTTACAGCATTTCAACCCTTCTGCTCCAATTTCAGTGCACACGGACGCAAGTGGCATAGGCCTCAGTGCTGTGCTTGTTTAGCGCTATGACGACTGTGTGATTGCTAACGCCAGTCGGACTCTAAGCAAGACTGAGCACAACTACACCATCACCGAGCGGGAATGTCTCGCGGTTGTTTTCGCCGTGCAGCGGTTTCGCTGCTACCTGTACGGAGAGCCTTTCGTAGTAGTAACCGATCACGAGTCCCTATGCTGGCTACTCAATCTCTGTGATCCGTCTAGTCGCCTAGCCCGCTGGGCACTTCGCTTGCAAGAATACGACTACAGCCTTTCATACAAAAGTGGCCGACGGCACGCAGATGGAGACTGCCTCTCCTGGTTGCCACCTGCCACGACGGAATGCGACGCGGACAACTTTGATCATTACGTCACTGCTTTATCTCAGAGATTTCCAGATACTCATACCTTTCGAACCGAGGAACACACCGATCAGCCTCTGGAGTCGTTTTTAGCTGCTGCTCAAGACCCAACCTCGAAGAGCCAGTTTCGCCTATGCCTATGTGATGGCCTGCTATACAAAAACGTTTACTTAGACACTGGCCTTCGCTTCCTGCTGGTAATACCTGAAATCTTACCGCTACCGACCAACTCTGCAACTACAATGCCTCATTAGATAAGAAGGCTGTGAGAATCCGTTTTGCTACAGACTGTCGGTTAATTGAATATTCTTTTCGCCTTTGTTTAAACTTTGACCTGGCTTAGTATTTTACGCTGTGTTTTTGTGTAACTTTCGCCCTTACTATCTCTGGAATACTTGCTTTGTTATTTTATAGTCTTCTTTATCGCAGCGTTTGTTAATTGTCGTTTTTTTCTCTTGTCATTTATTGAGTCGTTTTTTATTACTATCATGTCCTGGCGTTTTATTATTTTTTTATGCAGTGTAATTTGGACTACTACCTATATATGTTCCCGTTGTGTGTTAAAAAAGTGACGCATAAATTTATTCCTTGATCACACACCAACATACGCACTTCACTGGTTGACCGGCCTAACTTTTAACTGCGTTCTCAAACCTCATAGAGAGACGACGGGTAACCGTAAAGGGGATCCCGCGCCTCTGTTAATCGTTAAGGCGGAGTTTGTGACAATATAAAATAGACCAAAACTGCAGGAAAGGTATTGCATATGCTAAAAAATTACAAAAAGGTCAATCAGCTGCAAGAATTCATGGGATTTGCCAACTTTGAGAAAAATATGTGGCACAACCTGCATACTCTTGTGCAGTGAAAAGAACTGCTCCCCCCCCCCCCAAAAAAAAAAAAAAGAAATTGCACGAGTGCACTCAATTCTGCTTAGGTGCAGTAATGTGAAAGTACTGCGAATTATGTCACACTGCTTAAACTGGTCCGACATTACGCTAGCAAACCTCGGCCGCACTCGTCCAGATGGCGTATATGTATGCCATATTTACCCAGGTTAAATGAAGGAGTGGTGCAGATGGAACTTCATGAAGAGCACAATGTTTGCTGCACAGCTGAACAGTATGTTGTAGTTTGAACTTGATGAAGAGAACGATGCTTACTGCACAGCATGAGAATGTGTTGCAATGTGCATTGCTCGTACCGTAGACAGGGAATGCCTCAGCCCACATAACCAAAGCAGAAGCCAGTGGAGGCCGCTTGGAACCGTCAAAGCCGACAGCCCACCATCACACACCCGCGTAACTGGTCGGAATGCTCTGCCCCAAGGCAGGTGACCTCTTCCCCTTGGATAAGTGCTCCCTTCTACTCTCCTTGCAAATTTCATCGTGGTCTTTTTCTGCAAAGCTGTAAATTCTTCAGTTCTGTTGCTTCTTTCTGGTGCTCTGTTCTATACTGCCTTTCGTTTTCCTTTGACAATCTTGCAGAGATGAATAAAATGTAAACACCAACACTGCAAAAAGCGACCATGAAAAGAAGCCACAGAAGAGGAGATATGCGGATAGAAAAGCGACAGTAAAAACTAGAAACATATTCACAGATCTCAAAGAAGCAAGATAACAAGCCAAGCTGTCGACAAAGTTCAGGCCCCAAAAATTGCAAGAGAACAAGTTTAAAACATCCTTATCAACAGTGCCAAATGAATGAATTATGAAAGAGGCTCCTCGCTCTATAAAATGCCCGAGGGATAAATATTAGAACATACAATGACAAGGTCTCCCAGCCCAACTAAGTGATTCCTGCGGTACAGGCCACAAAATGAGAAGCAGTGGCTACCTTAGCTGGCAGAATTCGTGTACATATATTCACTGTGAAAGGAGAGCGATGTAATGCACAGTTAGATACAGCTGATAATCAAGCAATAGGGGATTATGTCCAGGCATGACAGCTGGTGATAGCAGAGACAGCTAAAATAAGGCTTTTAGAGCATTCGCTCTACTTCTCCCGTGCACAAACCTCAAAGTGAATGCAATGTTGACTTTGAACTCTCACGCTGTGCAGCAAACAATGTCATCTTTATAGCTTAGACATGAGATCACTATGCTATTGCCACAACCTATCACACCTCGTAGCAAAACTACAACACACTCTCGCACTGTACAGTAACCATCGCCTCCATCAATTTCTAATTGCAAGACATTTTCGTGCACTACAATGATCATCGTCTTAATGTTTCATCTACTCCTTCTCCTTCATTAAACTTACGGAAATACACCATGCACATACGCCACCTCACTAAAGACGGAGGTTGCAACCGTGCCAGACAGCCTGCCGAGAGACCATTGAACAAAAAGAAGCCAGACTAGCCCATTGCCAAAAAGCTGAGCAAGAGTGCAGGCGAGCCAAGATCGAAGTGGCAGCAGCAACTGTGACTGCGGCCAATGGCTAACGCTCATGAAAGTTGGTTCAAGGACGGTTGAACCTGCACAACTTTTTGAAAATATGCAGTGCCGCCCCTACACTTTCGCAAACACACCTGAAAGGGACCAGCTATTACTGCAGCTTGGAGATAAGAAATGTAAGACTCTGCAAGCGTATTAGACTGTCAATAAATTCAAATTAATAATTTAGATCAGCAAATGCAGGAACAAGAGTTGTGGTTTGATCTGTGCTTCACCTGTATTACTCCACTGCTGGAATGGATGTATTCTGCGATCTGTTGTCATGTATTCACGGCTGGGAGTATCAATAAACAAACCTTCAAGCACTCATTTCATTGTGTCAGTATTGAGCACTCACACACTCGGTATCAATCAAAACACAGAATGCTTGTGCTGCCTCGGCACAAGCATTCTGTGTTTCGATTTTAATTTTTTTTCTATAAAATTCCATTCCAAATAAATGAATGTTTATGGTAGATGCTTGGAAGCATGTGCTCAAGCTGACATGGCGATGCTCAGCATTGTCCTCCATTCTGGATTGTTTTTGGATGTGTATCTTTTTTTTTACTAGGATTTGAATTTTCTTCCCAGGCTTTATTTTTCACTAACAGCTCTACACCTTTCTTGCTTAGATATCTATAAGTTCTGGCACTTTAGAGGAATGAGATGTCTGTTCTTAAACAGTGCCACAAAACAGACACTTGACACAGTGCATAACTTGGCATTCATAAAATAGCATTCTCTATTTTTCCACCTTAAAAATAAACGCACTTCCATGCACCACTCGAAGCAGTGCGCCTGGCACACGTGATAAAGTTTAGAATACAGCATGCAGCGAAGCGACAATCACCTGAGATTAAAGGGGAGGGTGCATGAATCCCACGTAGCTCGCCGACGGAAATTCACGCCGAACCCGGCAAACGACGCAGGCTGGCAGGACCACCCTGTTGCCTTCGCCCAGCCTGCCCCAAATCCACTTGATAAACAAGCGGTAGGCTATGAAGCGGTGCTGCCTGAAAATACCACGCTTTACAGTAAATGGATCACACACACGCATAAAAAAAATAATAATGCGAATCTGTCACCTGACGCTTCCGCACTACCTACTTGTTTACATCTCCGTCTCCATCGATGTTCGCTCCCCCCTCCTCTAGTGCAATGTGCACAGCCCGAAGGACTTCGGACGCTTTGGAACGCTGGGTGGATCGTAATGCAGCCGCCGTCCTGCTGGCACACTACCAGCACCTCCGGCATGCTGCGGCAGCACACATCTTCAGGTGTGGACATGCTTTTGCAGCGGCCGCAGCGGCACCTGCGCATAAGTAAAATGTGAAAAGGCCGCGAAGTAAACACGAAACGGCATTTCGTGAATTAAGAAAGTTGTAATAACTTATGTGCAGTGGCGCGCGCGCCACGGAACGCACCATGGTAGGCCGTCATCTCCGTCGCCAGGGGGTGGTTCAGAAGGGCCAGTCGATGGCGTGCTGCTGTCACTGCTGTCGTCGCTGTCTAGCGGATCACGAAACGGAGTATAATCATATGGATCAAAGTCCAGCTCGGCAGCGGCTTCACGCAGCCTCGCTTCGAGCTCGGGATCCTTGCGATCCATGGCGCCCGACACGCGAACCGCCACAAACACGAAGGGGAAGAAATCGGAGCACCACCGGAAGTAAACAAACCGAGGGTCGGTGGCGTCACTTCGTGACGCATTATGGGCGGGGCGTCGGCCCGGACATTTTCTTTTTTTTTTTGGCTGGCGCATCGGCGTGTATGAGTTGAGGGCTACAGCGACGGGAGAGGAGGAGCGTCATTTTTAATATAGAATATCTGTGCTAATAAAAATGTTAGCCTAAAATTTTTTGCGCTTTGCTGACCAGTGAAGGCACGCCAACCGCTCGTGCGCCTTTCTGAAGCACGGCTTCAAGCTTTTCATGGGCCCTTTAACAGAATTTACACTCAAATAACTAGGTTTAATCACTGTAAACTGTGATAATTGTGCGAAGATTCTTGCTCTTCTAAGCCAAAAAGAGGAAGTTCATGCAAAGAATTGGTTTTAGACTGGAAATTGGTTTTCGACTGGAAACTCAGATGGTGCGCTAAGCTAAAATTGTTTCCGCTGCCTATAGTTTGCCTACGCTGATCTGGCAGTACTGGTAGGGCAAACTGCGTAATGGCCCGCAAAATACTATTAAAATGGCTCCCAAAGTTTTCAGTGTTCGATACGTAGACAGTGTGCATTTATGCTCATCTGCCTTCTTATCTACAAACGAAACGAGCAGATGACGTGGCGTGGAAGAATATGCTTAACGCACACTTGTGGTTGGCTGAGCAGGTCTCCTGTCTGGCGCAGTGCTGCAATTTAGTTATGCATAATGCCCTTTGGAGATATTATTGATATTGTTTGCCTTTCTCTGTGTCTCAATTTCCCTTCGTTTTCGATTACCTCCTGTTCACTTTGCTTCCCCTCCACATCTTGCCTGAGTCCTGACTTTTTGTTTCCTTCATGAAGCACACTGGCGCCTGAACACTTATCTGATTTTTTCTTCATACTATTTATCCAATACTGACTGTCAGCCAACAAAAGTTTTCGGGGTTCAGGATTCCACCCTTTCTCATTCAGAAAGCAGTCGCCTGAAGTGTATACGCCCTCTCATGAGTCAAACATCAGTGTTAGCAGTTCAATATTAAGTCTTGTAACGTTATAACATTTACGTCGTGTAAGAAACATTCCTCTGAACTATATCATCGAAGAATACGTTGTATATGCACTTTCACCTTATAAGAAATATGCCTGTAAATACGACTAGCTTAACATGGACCGAACTCACTCCGCACTTTTATTGAGCGTTCTGCAGCGGATGTGAGAAAAGTTAGCTGTGCGATGTTGCACAAATTGAGCTAAAGGCGAGTACCACACGGGGGAGCGAACGCTATAAATGTTCCCGCGGGGGCTCCAAACACAAAACACGAGCTTGTAAGGATGGAAGAACGGAATATTTGGTGTTCATCATATGAAAACAAAACATCGCACTCTTGACCTACGGAGAAACACACGGTTGTTGTTTCTTTCTTTGTCTATATGTCAAAAGTGCGCAGAATAGTTTTCCCAAGGCACGCTCGTAACTGTCCCTATTTAGCGCAAAAGAGGGCTCACGGTCAAATCACAGCCAGCTTTACATGGCTTGCACGTGACGTCACGTCATCTGCTTTTTCAGCCGACGGCCATGTTTGCGACCCGATTTTATGTCCAGTGGTCATTTGCTCGTGTATGTCAAATTTTGTGGCATTGTTCTCGTAGGTTTGTTGGATGACGTTCGTGTAAAATGGCCGCAAATTAACAGTTCATTGCGAGCTATTACTCGGATCTCATCGGGAGCACTCCTCTCCGCTACAACGAAAAGATCAAATTTTGCGATAACATCGATCCCTACATGTTGCGGCCCGGAACGGATTGCAGTGCCGTGTAAGCTTGTTCCCTGAGGTGACACACGGTGATATCGTAGCGTACTTGGTTTTTTCCGCGAGCTTTGTTACACTGGAGCACATGAAAGCAATCAAGTCTTTGGAATCGCACAATTACTTCACCAGCGGTTGGGTGAAACACCTTTCTGCCAAGCCACTTCAAGATGACAAAGTGCTCCTGCTTAGCGAGGTAAGCCCTATTATTTATGACTTTTGACATTTAAGAACCTGTTGTGGCGATGCAGAATTTTTATGCGCTGTATCCAGCTTCGCGAGGTGTACGGTGATTCTGAAGATGGCTTGTTCGGTCATGTGCTCGCGCCAGCGGCTAAGCACGAAAAAAACGAGCCTGCACTGAATGCACCTCACGGTCGCCTTTTTTGTTTGCAGTCTCGGGGGTCTCGTTCACGAAGTGAATCAAACCACTCAGCATTACATGCACTGAGCTCTGAGCTGCGCGGTCTGTTCAGCGCATCTGAGGCACAACGTTAGACAGTGCACGCGAACGCTCATCAAGCGCTTGAAAAACAAACCAGCAGTGAACAGTACCCGTGGCCGCCAGCTTTTAATATGCGTTATTCGGATAGTGCTACTAGCGAACTGATCAGATAATGCGTGCAGCATTACATGCACAGAAACTGTGCTCCTTACTGTGTTTTTTAAAACATTGTCTCCTGGCCCAAAGCGTAACTAAAACCAATGCAGGTTTAAAAGGATTGGCCACTAACACTTGTTCTTGATCATTTATTTACGCAGGTGAATCATTCACAGAGACTGGGCAACCGACCTCTTCAAGCGTGGCTGCTATGCAGAAAGAATGGGACTGTGATTACTGCTCACTGCACTTGTATGGCAGGAGCATGTGAAGCGCGGTCACACATTGGAACTTGCTTGTTTGCAGTGGAGACCGGAGTGAAAATAAGGCAGTCTACAAGCTGCACACAGGAGGAAAGTGTCTGGCTGCCGGCATATGTAGAAAAATTAAATTCAAAATGTTGAAAGATATCAACTTTACGTCGTCAAGTGGCAAGAAGAGGATGCGCTGGAGTAGGAT
Source organism: Amblyomma maculatum (assembly GCF_055883805.1). Taxonomy (NCBI): domain Eukaryota; kingdom Metazoa; phylum Arthropoda; class Arachnida; order Ixodida; family Ixodidae; genus Amblyomma; species Amblyomma maculatum. The sequence goes on from NC_139352.1 coordinate 95,222,985, forward strand.
ACATTGTACAAGTCCATCCAGAATGCCAATGTTGTACCAGCAATTTTTTCTGTGCTGCCTAGCTACAGTGGTGCTTTCAAAAACCCAATAAAAAAGCAAGATGCAAACCTTCGATCATAATTCAGAGAAGATGCTATCAGATGACCTGGATACACTGGTCGAAAAGGCCAATGACATCCTCCCAAGTCTTCAAATAAAAGAGGACACTGCAAAAAGGTTGAGGCCTCTACAAGAAAACAAAGCAGTTCACCAGCCTGGCATTCTTACCGAGCAGGAAGGGTAACTGCATCTGTTATGAAGCGTGTCTGCCACACTACCATAGAAAACCAAGTATATCACTTTTAAAATTAATACGCTACCCAGAGAAGCCTTCTTTACATACGCTCGCCATCGCATGGGGTATCAAAACTGAGCCCCAGGCCTTAAAGACGTATCAAGACAGCGAAGCTCAAAAGCACGATTCTTTCCAGTCTCCAATTCAGGGCTTCACATAAGCACGCATCCTTATTTTGGAGCCACGCCGGACTCTCTAGTTACCTGTACATGTTTCGGTAAAGGAATCGTGGAAGTGGAGTACCCCTATTCATTTAGGGAAGTGAAAAATCCGACCGAAATGGGCACCCCAAGTTCATGCCTGGAACTTGTCGATAGTGTCTTGAAAGTACGACGACAACATGCTTATTTCTATCAGGCCCAGGCACAGATGGCTGTGTGTGATGTCGAGCGGTGTGACTATTGTGTGGGCACCCAACGCATTGCATGTGGAGCGAGTTGGCAACCAAAAGCAGTTCTGCGAAGACATGCTGGCTGCTGCAAAGAAATTCTTCATTCGTGCAATTCTACCCGAACTGTTTAGCAAGTACTTTACAAGGCAGCACGCAGGCCCAGGAACAAACTCTTCGAAAGAGGATGCCTATTGCTTCTGCCATGGGCCGAAAACTGGAAAAATGGTTGCTTGCGACAACGAAACGTGCTACTACAAATAGTTCCATTTTTCCATTTTTCTTGTGTTAGACCCAATAGAGCACCAAAACCTGCCCAATGGTTTTGTCCAGATTGCAAAGGGACAAAAGACTAAGTTTCCGGTTCAGCAGCCAAGCACGATACAGTCATAATGAATACACAGAGAAGATGCAAAGTTCAGTGCTTTATTGAAACGCACTCAAACAAGATTTCCCATCACTCACTCGGGACGTGCTCTTCTGCATTGTCTTTCTGGGCTGCAACAATTGATGAGCACAGATTTGATAATACGCAACAAACAGTTAATATTTTGTCGAGAGGAGTGGTCTTGTCTCCTGGCCAACACACAACAAAATCGATGGGTACGACAGACTTCAAAATAATAAACTTATTTCTTATCAGTCCAGTTACTCTCTCGACGTGTATACGCACATTTTCCAGCTTTCTTGTGCTTTGAACTTCTTCTGCTGAGAGCTGTTCCTTTGGTGTAGGCTGGCACATGGAGTCTGGCAGAATAAAAACCAATGCTTTCACTCACGTTGAACCCTCGGTCCGCAACAACCACATCTCTAGGCACCAGATGGTCCAAAAATCCACCGTGTTCAGTAATGTATTTGTCGCTTGTTCTACTCCCCCCCCCCCCTCCCCAACTTTCAGATATAAAGGTAGCAACACCCTGCTGAGCAATCCCAATTAAGTACTTCGCCATGTTGCTACCTTTATACTGAGACCACGTTTCACACCTTGGAAGATATGAAGACCATATTTATTTCGAAGCAGTCAATAATGACTGCCACATTGCTTCCGAATGAATCATAGAATGTTTGTGGCATAGTCTTCTGCAAGGCGTTTCGTGTTGGTCAGACAATTTCATCTTTAAGCGTGCAATATGCCACATGCACCCATTTGTTAAAGATACGAGATACTGTTGCCTCTACACAGAAAATACAGAAAACCCATGCACTGTGGAAGCAGAAACAAACAAAAAAATAAAAACCATTGTAGAAAGGCAAACATACCCTAAACACACACACACGCACACACACACACAAAAAAATATATATATATTTTAAATTACAGCACTGCTTAAAGAATAAAGCTTTAGGCATAATCAACTTTGAAAAAAAATTTCAAAAAAAAAAGCAACATAATACACTCGGACAACAATTATTGCACTTATATTGACAGGTGGCTTTGCAAATCGGTCAGAAACGATGTAGGAGGAGCGGTAGCGACCCGCGAAGGGAGACAGTTCCAGTCATGCAGTGTTCGTGGGAAAAAACTATATTTTAATACTTTTATACGGCAATTGTACTCGCGTACCTTAAGTGGGTGGTCAGTGCGGGCGGAAATGTAGCTGGGTTCATTAATGTATTTCTCTTTTGGAATTCCAGTTTTATTATTAAGCACATTATAAAAGAAAGAGAGTCTCAAATATTTGCGCCTGTTTTCAAGTAACGGCCATCCCAACTTCTCGCGCAAGAACTTTTTTGGAAATTATAATCGGCAGACACAAACCTAGCAGCCCGTTTCTGAACGCGCTCCAGCTCCTAAATATTCAGTTTTGTATGCGGGTCCCAAACCGCTCAAGCATACTCAAGTATCGGACGTACAGTAGACATGTATAATGTCTCCTTCAGCGTAAGTTACGTCTGAGAAAATATAATGTGCGGCTGGCTTTAGCAGATATGTAATTTACGTGTGTATTCCATGATAGGTCACTAGAAAACAAGACTCCCAAGTACTTATAAGTTGAAACTGTGGATAATTCAGTGCTACCAAGGAAATAGTCTGTTTGGAGGAATTGTTTCTTTGTTGTAAACCGGACCAGATTACATTTGGAGATATTCAGCGCCATATTCCAGTTGTTGCACCAAGAGAATACAGAGTTGAGGTCATGCTTTAGTGAAATTGCATCTGCTTCGGAAAAAATGTTGCGGTAGACACAACAGTCATCAGCATAAAGTCTGATTTTACTTGAAATGTTACTACTGAGGTCATTTATAAAAATAAGAAAAAGAAGAGGGCCCAAAACCGACCCCTGCGGAACACCTGAAGTCACACCCACACTTTTCGAGCTGACACCGTCGATAACCACGCACTGTTTCCTTTCCGAAAGATACGCTTCAATCCATGATAAGAGTGAGGTAGGAATATTTAATTCTGAAAGCTTCTGTAGCAACAGGTTGTGAGCAACTCAATCGAACGCTTTTCGAAAATCTAAAAATATACAATCTACCTGACCGGCAGCGTTTAAGGAAACAGAAATGTCATGTGTGAATTCGACGAGCTGTGTTTCACATGAGAAGCCGGACCTAAATCCATGTTGTGTCGAGCAGAAAAAGCTACTGTTTTGTAGATGGTTAATTAACTGAGTATAAATGACATGTCCCAGTGTTTTGCACGACACGCTCGTCAGCGATATGGGCCTATAGTTGCATGTCTTAGTTTTATCACCACTCTTATGAGTCGGAACGACATTGGCACTTCTCCAGTCAAGGGGTAAAGAAGAATTCTCTAATGATTTCTGAAATAAGGCAACTAGATACGGGGCCACTGAAGCCGCACAATTTTTCAAAACGTAATTGGAAATGTTGTCAGGCCCTGGTGCTGATGCAACTTTAATTTTCTGTAATAAAAGCATGATCCCCCGTTCAGAAATTTCTACGTCACCCATTCTGGTCAGGGCGCTGGAAGATTGAAAATCAGTACGTATATTAATGGGATCGGAAAACACCGATTGGAAATAAAGATGGAAACTTCTCGCTTTACCTTTTGAATCCCTTCCAAAATCAGTTTCATCTAGTATATCGGGTGCAGAGACCCTGTTGTTTCTCTTATTTTTAACATATTTCCAGACTACTTTTGGGTTTCTCTTTAGTTGTTGGCCTAGTGTGCTGAAGCATGCCCTTTTTTCTTTACGGATTTCTTTCGATAAGTTCTTAGTTTGCTTTTTCATCTCGGAGTACAAAGTTAGTGCGGGCGTATTACAATATCTGCGAAGCAGCCGTTTGCGCCGGTTGATCATTGCCCGCAGCTGTCTATTCATCCAATGCATATCGTCACGACGCTTGGCTGAAATTAAGCGGGATGGGATTAAAGTCTGCGTCAGTGACAAAATTTTAGTTGTAAACAAGTTCCACGAGGAATCAATATTCAGAGATGGCCGATGTGAAAGAAACTCAGGAAAAAATGCGTCGAGTTCCCGTGATAGCGAAGCATATCCCCTTTTTCATAAAAATACACTTTGCGTGGTTGAGTGTGGTGGGTCTTCGTAGCATTACAGGATACTGTTGCTAAAACTACATCATGGTCGCTTATGCCTGGCAGCGTTATGACAGACGAGACTAGGCTACGGTCATTCAAGAAAAAAAAAGTCTAGTACATTACAACTGGTAATACCGAGTCTGGTAGGGGTTTGAACAAACTGGAATAATGAGTGAGCACTAATTACTTCACGGAAAGTGGTATACAAGAGGGATGCAGTGCGAATTACTGGTTTAAAAGAAGACCATTCTACGCTGGGCATATTAAAATCACCGGCAAGGATAATATGTGTTGCGTCTAAGGCTAATAATGTGTTGCTAAGTTCAAAGAATGGCTGTGCGCAGGTTGAACCGGGCGTCCTATAAAAAGAGCCAATTGCGAAAGAAGTACCATCGCCCAGCCGTACCTTGCACCAGACAGCTTCACAGGTATCGTTTTCTAAGTTACCAGACACGCTTCTTAAACTGCTATGAACGAGGATGAACACACCACCACCGCGTACATTGCGATCCTTCCTATACGTGGTATAGGATGGAGGAAATATTTCACCATCGCTTATGTTGCTGTCTAGCCATGACTCGGTTCCAATTACCACATGTGCGTTCGTCATTTGTAAGAGTGAGAAGAATTGGTCAGTTTTGTTTTTTAGACTGCGACAATTAACAACAATACAGACAAGTTCATTTTTAATAGCAGTTTGTGGGCTAGCTAAAAGCCTCGGTGATGGCTATTGGTTTACACAAGTGATATCGTCGGTTTCAAAGTTGTACATATAGGTTTTGTTGTCCAGGTTTAGCTTATTAAACCGCAGTTTCAACTTTCCGCCGCGTGCCTTAGCAAACTGCATGAGCTTTTTTCTTTGTTGCCGTACTTTGGCCGAATAGTCCTCGCTTATCGCCCAGTCAGTATCTTTTCGTTTGGCAGCATTTAAAAGAACACGATTCTTCTCTTTAAAGGACAAGAATTTAACGATCAGGGGTCTGTGCTTGTCGGGCGCATATCTTCCTACTCTGTGCGCTCTTTCAGTCGGTCTGAATGGAGATCCCTAGAGGAAAAAAGAATTTTTCCACATTTATTACCGGTAGCTGCACAGAGAAAGGTATGAATGGCTAGGCATCATGCCCTACATAGGCAGAACTGCAATCCAAGTGCTTTTAAACGAAGACTAGAACGAGTACTTGTGCCCCCCCCCCCCTTAATTTTCTTCCTGCAAAAAATAACGAACTTGTCTCACGTTCTTCGGTATCGACTTTTTTTTAGTCGATATTTATTGCCTCAGGCCATCAGTAGGATATGAGATGAAGGATGAATAAATGATTAAATGAATGGAAAAAGGTTGGCTGATTTTATGAAGTCCAGAAGTGAGCGATGATCAGGTCCCTGCGTCCAAGTAACGTATGAGACAGGATTGGTTGCTGAAAGGCCAGCTATGCTCAGGTACCGGATTCATGTTGGTTTGAGTGCTGGGCAGTCCCACAGCAAGTGGTGGATGTCGGCCTCGACATCTTCGTTTTCACAGATCGGGCATCCTGGGCATGGATATAAGTGTTGGAAGTATGACCACGTCCTAGTGACAGCTGGTGTAAGGGCAACACCGACCCGGATCCTCCTAAGCGCAACCTCCTCTGCACGGGCGAGACCGTGGGGAAGGGATATCGCCAACGGAGGGATAAGTGCACGTGTGCGGCGCCGGAGGTGCTCCTTTTTTGACAAAAGGAGGGTAGCGTCGTCCACTTCGAGGAGCTGTGGGATTGATGTGTCTTGGTTCACGAGGCGGGTTGCTAAATCAGCTTGACTTTGGGAAGGCAGCAAATCCCGTGGGACCCACTTAATGCGTATTGATTGTGGGATGCGCGCCGCAAGCTGGTGGATGTCTTGGCAAATTTTAGGGCAGCGGCTGACACGTCGGAGCAGACGTACAGCTTGAAGTGCGTCAGTGCGGATGACAACGTGGGCTCTAGGGAGCAGGGTTATGGAAGCCACGAAGCAGAGTGCCTCCTGGACTGCCACGAGCTTAGCGCAGGAAGATGTAAGTGGTTCCGAAAGCTGAGACGTAGAGGTCTGATTCAGGCTAGGTATCCGTGGACAGTAGATTGCCGTTTTGGCTTCACAACCTTGCAGGCTTCCATCCACGTACACTACTATGGAATCTTGAGGCAGGTGAGTATCTTGCTCTTCAAATGTCTGGCGAAGTAACGATGCCGTCTTGGCAGACGTTGGTCTGCGGATATCAGTTGGCTTGTTGTCTCCTAACTGTATAAATTTCCAGGGAGGGAGACCTGGCGCAGGTGACTGAAGAATAATGTGTAACGTTGCATACGCCCTCAGTGCTTGCGTGGAATGTGACAAAGTGGCCTTGAGTCTGCGAGCATCACGGCGCTGCTGCACCAGTTCATCGATGGTGTTGAGCTGCGCATTCTCCTGTAACGCTACGACCGGTGGGAGTCGTGGAAGGCATGTTATAGTCCTCATAGCCTCTCGATTTACGGCTTCAAGGCGATCCCATTGTGCTCTTTTAAGATGCTGGAACTGGGCCTGATAAGCAATACGTGGCTGCAGAACCGCCCTCACTAACTGGCGTGCAACAGACGAGCCAGCGCCACTGTTTTAGGTACAATTGTTCTTAATAAACTCATAGTTTGAATTGCTTGCTTTTTTGCCCGCGAAAGCCAAGCAGTCGCTGATCCTGATTGGTGAATTCTTAAGCCCAGAATTTTCAGGCTCGAACTTTCTTATATTGGGGTGCCTGATAGAGAGGGACGAATTGGATTTGCGGTACGTTTACGGCGTCCCCAGCGGTTGGCGACTGACGTGTATGAAGTTTTACACACAGAACGTTGAATGCCAATGGAATATGCGTAATCAGAGATTACGTCTAATGCTGACTGAAGGGGGACCTCTTGAATGAGAAGATCATGGTGAGTGCTCCATACCGTGATATCATCTGCGTATTGCAAAAACTTTATTTCAGGGATATCATGTAAGCGCCACGCCAATGGGATGAATGCAATATTGAACAACGTCAGAGACAATACTGATCCCTGGGGCACGTGACGTATTGAAACTAATGAACCAACAGTGTCACCGCTGAGGCGTTTTGCATATTTCCTTCCGTCCAAAAATGATGCGACAAAAGTGCGTACTCTCGGAAGGAGATGAAGCATGGCAATGGCATTCAGGATGGAAGCATGACTGGTGTTGTCATATGCCTTTTCAACGTTCATTGCTCATATACTACGTACATTGCGGCTTCGGGTAGATGATAGAACTGCTGATGCCAAGACAGCCAACCCGTCCTCTGTACCTATGTATGGACGAAATCCAATTTGAGCAGTTCAGTTCAGTCGTTCAGTCATGTCCGACTCTTCATGACCCTATGGACCATGTCACGCCACGCTTTCCGGTCTCTCATTATCTTCCTAACATCACATAACTTCATCTGCAGTGCCTCGAGGATGCCATCTAACCATCGCGTTCGCTGCCTACCCCCTTCTCCGGCGACCCTCAACCTTTCCCAACATCAAATCTTTCTCCAGCGACTCCTCTCTTCTCATCAGATGACCAAAGTGGCTGAGCTTTAACTTTAGAATTTCACCCTCCAATGAGCAGTCAGGGTTTATGGTCGACAATATCGACTGATTTGATCTTCTGGCAGTCCAAGGAACTCTCAGGAGTCTTCGCCAGCACCACAATTCAAACGCGTCAATTCTTCGGCGGTCAGCCTTTTTCACAGTCCAACTCTCGCATCCATACATCACAACTGGAAAGACCATAGCACGAGATATACGGATCTTGGTTGGCAGACTAATGTCTCTGCTCTTTACTCGGCGGTCAAGGCTAACCATTGCTCTCTTTCCAAGAAGCAGGCGTCTCCTAATTTCATGGCTGCAGTCTCCTTCCGAGGTAATCTTGGAGCCCAAGAAGAAAAAATCTGTCACACCTTCCACTTCTTGTCCATTGATGCTCCAGGACTTGATAGGGCAAGACGCCATGATCTTTGTCTTTCTAATGTTCAGTTTAAGCCCAAACCTCTCACTCTCTTCTTGTACGTGCATCAGAAGTCTCTTGAGTTCCATTTCACTTTCTGCCATTAAAGTGGTATCATCCACATATCTAAAGTTATTGATACGTTTTTCAGCAATCTTCACTCCAACTGAAGACTCGTCCAGACCGGCCTTCCTCATGATGCACTATGCATATAGGTTAACTAGGTATGGCGACAATATGCAGCCTTGTCTCACTCCATTCTCAATCGGAAGCCAATCAGTAAGACCATTCCCAGTTCTGACTGTGGCCTGTTGTCCTTCATACAGGTTCCTGAGGAGACAGATGAGGTGAATTGGAACTACCATCTCTTGGAGAGCGAAGGTTGGCAATTTGGTCTCTAGTTCCTCTGCCCTTGCGAAACCCAGCTTGCACGTCCGGAAGCTCCCGATCCACATACTGCTGCAGCCTACCTTGGAGGATTTTCAACATCACCTTGCTAGCATGCGAAATAAGCGCGATCTGTGGTAGTTGGAACAATCTTTGGCACTGCCTTTCTTTGGAATGGGGATGTAAACTGACCTCCTCCAATCCTGTGGCCACTGCAGCGTTGTCCAAATCTTTTGACATATTGTATGCAGAATGTTAACAGCGTCATGGTTGAGGTTTTGAAGCAACTCAGCTGGAATGCCATCATATTCCGCTAGCTTTGTTCTTAGCAAGGCTGGCTAAGGCCCATTCAACTTCACTCTTCAGGATGCCCGGCTCGAGATCAGTAATCACAACCGTCTTATGTTGGGTTTGCACATTCGGGTCCTTCTTGTACAGTTCTTCTGTGTATTCCTGCCACCTCTTCTTTATCTCTGAGGCTTCAGTGAGGTCCTTGCTTCGTTTGTCCTTTATCACGCCCAGCTTAGCACAAAAGCTTCCTTTGATATCTTTGATTGTCTTATACAGAGCTCTTGTGTTTCTTAATTGGCTGTTGTCCTCAACTGCTTGGCACTGTATGTTCAGGAAGGCATTCTTATCTCTCCTTGCTATTTTCTGAAAATCCGCATTGAGAACCTTGTATCTTTCTCTTTCCCCCATAACTTTTGCCATCCTCCTTTCCTCAGCTATTTGCAAAGCGTCTTCAGATAACCAGTTTGCTTTCTTGCATTTCTTTTGCTTTGGAACTACCTTAGTAGCAACTTCTTGTATTATATCACGAACATCAGTCCACATCTCTTCGGGCTCTCTGTCTTCTAGATCTAATTCTTGAAATCGATTCCTCACTTCCACAGCATATTCTAATGGAATTTGATCCAGATCATACCTGAACGGCCTTCTAGCTTTCTGCGTTTTCCTCAATCGAAGCTTAATTTTGGCAACAAGAGGCTGATTATCGGTGCCACATTTGGCCCCAGGCCTTGATTTTACTACTTGTATAGCGCTTCTCCATCTCTGCCGGCAAAGAATATAATCGATTTGATTCCTGCACAGACCGTCCGGGGAAGTCCATGTGTACAGGCGCCTCTTGTGCTGTTGAAAATGAGTATTCGCTATGGTCAGGTTGTTTTCTTGACAAAACTCTACTGGCCTCTATCCAGCTTCGTTTGGCTCGCCAAGACTGAACTTGCCTATAATTCCGGATATTTCTTCACTCCCGACCTTAGCATTCCTGTCTCCTATGAGAAAAACAAACGTCTGATGATGGGGTGCGGTCTAAAAGGCATTGTAGGTGCGCATAAAGTCTCTCAACGTCACCTTCTTCAGCAGTAGTGGTCGGTGCATAGACTTGGATAACTGTTATGTTGAAAGGGTGACCTTGGATCCGAAGTGAAACCATTCGGTCGTTTTTGGGGTTGTACCCTAGCACTGCTTTGCCCATTCTTCTGTTTACTATGAGAGCGACCCCATTCCTTCTCTTGGATTCGTGCCCACAATAAAAGACATAATGGTCGCCGGAGTTAAATTCTCCCATTCCGGTCCACTTGAGCTCGCTGATACCCAAGATATCAATGTTCAATCTGTCCATTTCTCGCTTGACGACATCCAGCTTACCTTCCGTCATAGATCTTACATTCCATGTTGCTATGTGAAATATCTCCTTGCAACATCGGACTTTCCGGTCGCTTCCCGACACATCCACAACTGAGCGTCCTTTTGGCTTTAGCCCAGCCGCTTCATTTGTCCTGGAGCTACTAGGAATCGCCCTTTGTGCATCCCCAGTAACATGTGGGACGCCTACCAACCTGGGAGGCTCATCTTCTGGCGCCATATCATTATTGATATTGTGACTGGCCATAGGGTTTTCTTTGCAGGGAAGACTGGAGTGGGTTGCCATTACCTTCTCCAGTGAATCACATCTTGTCAGAACTCTCTGCCGTGACATGTCTATCTTGGGTGGCCCTACACAGCAGAGCTCACGACTTCATCGAGTTTCGCAAGCCCCTCCGCCACGACAAGGCAGTGATCCATCAAGGGGTCCAATTTGAGCAGGGTGATAAAAACCGTGCTGTTAAAGCCTCTAAGAAAGTCGTATGGCTAGCACTTTCTCTGCGAGCTTGCAAAGCGTTGATGTTAAGGAGATTGGTCGTAAGTTGGCGAGGTCTGTTGGAAGATTCCCTGGTTCGGGAATAGGAATGACGACAGCGGTTTTCCAGCTCTTGGGTACGACACCATCAAGGCACACTTTGTTTATGGTGTCTAGCAGTTGAGGAAGTGCAGCAGTACTGAGGTTCTTGTAAACCCCATGCTGAATTTTGTCCAGGCTGGGCGCTGTTTTTCGTTTCGCATCGTCAATTGCAGCCAGCAGCTCAGACATCGAAAAGGGGCTCGCAATTCCATCTGCGTCGGCAGCAGATGGTAGTTTCCATGCGTCTGCAGGGATTTGGATTGGTAAAACGTTTATTCGGGGCCTGCAGTAGAACGCGCGCTCACGCGCGCGCTCTCCGGACGGGGCCTGCGTCGTCCTCTGGGCACCGGCCGCGCGGCCCGGGGTCCCCGCTCGCCGTGGCCGGCTCGCTGGTTCCCTGCCGGGCCAGCGCCTTGATGACCTGCTGGACGGCCCAGAGTTGCTCCTCTTGATTGTCGCTCCCTGCGGCTGCTTCCAGTCGCGGCAGGATCCTCCCAAACTTAGCTTCTTCCTGGTACTTGGTACAATTCCACAGCGTTTGTGCGAAGCCGGCCGTCTCCATTCGGCAGACTCTGCATTTGTCTGTCGGGTGCGTCTCGGGATACATTCTATGCATCAGCGACGGACTGGGGAGTGAGCCCGTCTGTAGCTGTCTGAATAAAACGGCTTGCTCTCGACTGAGCCCCGAGCAAGGGGGTGGAAGAGTTCTGCGAGCTAGGCGGAACACCTTGGTTATTTCGTTGTAGTCGGTCATTCGGTTTTTCGGTGCTGAACCACAGCGGCCAGTCGAACTAGGCGCGGTCCGTTAGCGCGCGCGCCTCGGCGTGTGCCGTCTCGTTGTGGTTGGCGTTGCGGTCTGACGCCTCGTTTGCGTGCGCCGGGAACCACTTGATTCTCACTTGTCTGCTGCCATCGTCGTTTTTGGTTGCCTGCTGTATGCGCACAGCATCTTTCGCTATCTTGCCTTTGGCGTAATTTCTCACCGCCTGCCTCGAGTCGCATAGCACTGTGTGGCAGTCGCGGTCGGCGATGGCCAGGGTGATGGCCACCTCCTCCGCTTGCTCTGCCTTGGTGCATCTCGTGCTGGCGGTCGTGCGAACGGTGCCGGTCGCGTCGACGGCGACCGTCGTGAGCCCGTGTATCTTGGCATACTCAGCCGCGTCAACGTAGCGTGCGTGTGTGTCGGCCGCGTGCTGGTCTATCAGCGCCTTGGCTCTGGCTGCTCTACCCCTTTGTTATACTCCGGGTGCATGTTCTCCGGTACCGAGTCCACTCTGATGTTGCGCCTGATCTCATCGGGGACGAAGAGCTGCGTCTGCTCCCTGCCTTGATATCTAATTCCCAGGTTGTCCAGGATTTTCCGGCCGGCCTTGGTCGTAGACAGTCTTTCGAGCTGTGCGGCACGTTGGGCCTCCGCTATCTCCTCCAGCGTGTTGTGCACCCCTAGCTGCAGGAGGCGTTTGGTGCTCGTTGTTTCGAACAGTCCCAGTGCCGTCTTGTAGGCTCTGCGGATGAGTATATCTATCTTGTTTTTCTCGCTCTTGTTCCACTTGTAGTAGGCCGCCAAGTACGCTACGTGACATATGACGAACGATTGGATCAGTCTGATCAGGCTCTCTTCCTTCATTCCACTTTTTTGTTCGTGACTCGTTTGAGTAGTCTCGTGGTGTTCGCCGCTTTCGCAATGAGCCGCGTGACGGTCTCGCCGTTTCTGCCGTGCGTCTCGATCGTCATCCCCCACACTCTGATCTTGTTGACTCTTGGGACCGCGTTTCCCTCTCTGGTCGTGACTTTGATTGCCTCGTACTCTCTCGGGCTGCTCTTAGGTTTGCGGTGCTTGACGGGCGGGTACACGAGGAGCTCCGACTTGCTCGGCGAGCATCTGAGCCTCGTTCCGTCGAGTTGGTCTTCGATCGCATCAACGGCCGCCTGTAGGGTGGATTCGATGTGGGCATCGCTGCCCCCTTCCACCCACAGCGTTATGTCGTCCGCGTATATCGTAAGTCGGACTTCCTTGATGTTCCTGAGCCTTTCGGCCACTCCTATCATCACGAGATTGAAAAGCACCGGTGAGATGACCGATCCCTGAGGTTTGTCTGTGCTTCCCAGCTTCTTCTCCTGTGCTTGGAGGTCCCCCGGTCTGAGCTCGGCCGTTCTGTCCGTGAGGAAATCTTTGATGTAATTGTATGATCGCTCTCCCATGTTGAGTTTCGAGACTTGGGATAGGAACGCTGAGTGCTTCACCTTGTCGAAGGCGCTCTGCAGATCGAGTCCCAGTACCGCTTTGTTGTCGCCAGTGTTGCCGTCGATGATCTGATGCTTGAGTTGTATCATGGCGTCTTGGGTACTTAGATGCTGCCTGAAGCCAATGATCGTTTCCGGATATAGATCTTCTTTCTCGAGGTATTCTTGCCCCCTGTTGAGCAGGACGCGCTCCAACACCTTGCCCACGCAAGATGTGAGCGATATGGGTCGGAGGTTTCCGTGTCGGATGGCTTGCCCGGCTTGGGGATTAGGATGATCTTGGCCTTCTTCCACTGCGTCGGCAGCGTTCCCGTTTTCCAGCATTTGTTGTAATAGCTCGTGAGGCTTTCTATGGATTTGTCGTCGAGGTTCTTAAGCGCCTTGTTGATGATGCAGTCCAGCCCTGCCGCCGACCTGCTGTTGAGTTCCTGCAGTGCAGTGCGAACTTCTACGTCTATATCTCTGTCGAGACAGGCGTTGGGCAGCCCCCCGTACGGCCCATGGCACTCCGTGGGCGTAGTCGGCAGGTATCTGTCGCTGATGCGTTTCGGCACCTTATCGGCTCCGTGTTTAGTGACTTCTCGATGGAGGAGTTTCGCCAGTCGGTCCCTTTGGAGTGACTTAGTCTTGGTTTCGTCGAGCAGATGCTTCAGCAAGTTCCATGTTTTCCCGTTGTGCATCTGACCGCCGGCAGCGTTGCATATCTCGTTCCACTGTTGCGCACATAGCGTGCGACAGTGGTCCTCGATTGCTCTGTTGAGTTTTGCGACTTTCTTTCGTAGCCTACGATTAAGGCGTTGTTGTTTCCATCTGTTGGGAATGGACTGCTTGGCCTCGATAAGGTGGGCCAGTCGGCTATCCATTCTGTTCGTTTCGAGGTCTGTTACTATGTCTTTGGTTGAGTTTCGAACATCTTGGAGGATCTTGTTGGTCCACGCGTCGATGTCATCGATTTCGGTCTCTTCCGCTTCCTGATTTCTGTTATCTCTGAAAGCATACCAATCGATCCACGTATGTTTCCTGACTTTGGTACTGCTCTGCTCCGGTATGACGATTTCCAATATCATGTGGTCGCTACCGAGGTCCACCCCCGTGTTCCTCCACGTGATCGTGATCGGTTCGTTGTTCTTCACGAACGTGAGGTCGGGACTGGTATCTCGGGACACAGAGTTGCCAATTCTCGTTGGGTAAGCCGGGTCGGTTATGAGGGTATAGTCGAGTTCCGCCGCGTCTTGGGATAGGTTTCTGCCCTTCGCATTGCTCTTCACGTAGCCTCACGCCGGATCCATCGCATTAAAGTCGCCGCATGCGATCAGCGTGCTCTGGCAGGCCGTCGTGCTTGCCTTGTTAAGAATGGCTTTGAACCTCTGGAGTCTCCGCGATGGGCTGCTGTAGATGTTCAAAATGAAGATGCTGTTTTTTCTTTTGCTTGGTTGGTATGAGTTCGGTGAGCGTGTGTTCAACCCTGACATTGCTTAGCCGGTGTTCGACGAAGGTGGGTCCCTGACCAGGGTGCACAGGCCTCTGCCGTCGGGCGGGCCCGCGTGCACCCTGTAGCCAGAGAGGGACGGCTTGTCCGTTAGTGTTTCTTGGAGGAGGAGCACGTCGGGCTTGCGAGCCGCGTGCTCGATGTACTGCTGGACGACTGCCTTCTTTTTGACGAAGCCGCGGCAGTTCCACTGCCGCACTGTTATGCCTGTGGAGTTGGAGGCCATGATTGTCCGATTCCGAATTCTCCGTGTTGCTGCGCTTGATTGACTTGATGCTGTACTGGCGCGAACGTTGGGTTGCGTAGTATTAGTTGCACGCTTCTTTCCAGATTGTTGAGTCTATTGAAGTTCTCCGTTTGGAAGGCTTCGATGGCTTGCTTCATCGATTTGATCATATCCTTGAGGCTGTTGAGTTTGGCCTCGACGTTGTTGTTGCTGCAGTCGGTGCTGCAGTTGCTCATGTTGTTCTTGGTCTTGCGTGATTCGACGTCCCTCTTCTTTGTTGCCGGCTCCTTGTCTGCGTCGGCCGTAGTTGCTTCGGCCTTGTAGCCGCTCGGGCTGGATCTTTGCTGTTCGACGTTGCGGAGGGCGTTGCGGATCTCCGCGATTTCCTTGGTGAGGTTGTTGATGATGGCTCGCAGGGTCGCGTTCTCCTTTTTTAGGGCCTCGTTGATCTCTCGTTCCTTGGTTGAAGCGTTGTCTTCTGTCTTGGCATTGTAGCTCGGATTTGTCTTCATGATACCTCGTGCGGCGTTGCCCCAACCGACTCTCTCGCGCGACGGTGATCCTTGGGTTTCCGTTTTTTGCGCGTCTCTGCTCTGGCTCCTGCAGCTGCTATTTCTCGACTGCGCGTGGTCTCTCGATGGCGTTCTTGACTTATGGGCAGCTGGCTTATCAAGTGGTGGGAAATCGCTGTCCGACGGCAGCTGATGGCTGACCTTTCGGCGCTCCCACTGACGCTTGCGAACGACGTAGGGAACCTTGTATCAGGCTTTACATTCTCTGTCGGCGGTCGGGTGAGCACCGCCGCAAAGTTTTCATTTGGGTGTACATTTGTGGTCATCTTTTGGGTTCGCTTGGCCGCAGCCCCTGCATATCCGGTTGGTTGGCGTCGCGCACACGTCCTTGCGATGCCCGACCCGACCACACTGGTGGCAGACGTCAATTTGCTTTCTGTACAGGTGGCACGGTATGAGCGTGACACCATATCGGACAAAGTTTGGTACCTTGGCTCCTCTGAAGGCTGCTATGATCGTGGTCGTGTTGCCGGTTCTTTTGGCGCCTACGGCGAGTGGGTTTCTATCGTTTACAATATTGCTGTCAAGATCTTCGGCTTTCTCGTCGACAGGGATGCCTCGGATGATGCCCTTCACGGTGTCGTACGGCGCCGTGCGGTACGCGCTGACTTCGAAGGTCTTGTCTTGAATGTATATAGCTTGAATTTTTGCGTAGCGGACGGCGTTTTCTTCCTTGGCCGTGCTGATTACCATTATATTTTGTTGCGTGTTCGGGCACATCGTGTCCGATGCGTTCTCTTCTTTTGTGATCTTGGCCGCGGCGAGAATGGCCGCAGCGACGGTCGTAGTGCCGATCTTGGTGATGTCGAGTCCCCCTCGCGGTCTGATTACGATTTTGTTTTCCTCCAGCGGCATGGCTGGCATTCTCGCTGTCTTGATGGCCGAGGCTCTAAAGTTCCTATTTCCTTTCGCTTTCATGCTTACTTGGTTGTCGGTGCCGGCGAGCTTCGCGTCGAGGTCTCGT
Organism: Amblyomma maculatum; assembly: GCF_055883805.1. NCBI lineage: Eukaryota > Metazoa > Arthropoda > Arachnida > Ixodida > Ixodidae > Amblyomma > Amblyomma maculatum. The sequence continues at coordinate 95,239,311 of NC_139352.1, forward strand.
TGACGGAGTCTTGACATGCGTTCCCCCGCGAGCGTCCATCCATGGCCGGGATGGAATTCCTCGGGTGAAATTTCTTCGCCTTGAACTGGAACGGTCATTGGAGAGTCGGAGATTGTTGCCAGAACGGACGTTTCCTCCATCTCAGGGCTGAGTGGCTGTCGTCGAGGCGGCGAGCCACGACAGCCGCAACAGCGACGAGGCCTATCGCTCGCGGAACACGCCTAGCGGGACGCCCCCCGCACGGCGGTGATGAAAACTGTCCGGTAAATCGAAGAAAAGGCGTACCTTTTGGAACTTTCAATATCCGTCGGTGCTTTTCGACTTCACGAACACATCGAGATAGAGAAAACTTCGATTCGCGCAAATTAGCACTGCGAAATTAATCATAAATGACGGAGCCGACGCGAACGCGTCCGTTCGCTTCGGCGATCCCAGCGCCACCCCGTCCGCAGGGATACCTGCCAAATTAAGATTTGCAGCTGAAGGAGGCAGTATATCGTATTTTGGAAAAAATTTTCGAGCAGCTTCTTTCCCGAAATCACCCGGCTACAGATTAGCCGCAAAGCATGCTGTTGCTGCTGCGTCAGTAGAACGACGACCGTATTCCATTGCAGGAAACGTTCGCCAGAGTGAGACATTCGATGATTTATCAGAAAATTGTTCCCACCATGCATGCCACTGGCTCCTCTTGTGATGTCTTCGCTTGAAAGTCGGCGTACGTGAGTAAAAATGAGCATAGCTAGTCTTAACTAAAACAGCGTAAGGGGTAAAAAATTACACGGACGCGCACAACGCTAAAACAGTGAAATGAACGCACTCGGTACTGGTGTCTGCGCGTTCGCTTTGCGCTGTTTTTAAAGAGACTGTAATGCAAGAGTTGACTCACCTGTTATAATACGGATGCCGCATACTCGCACATTACGACTTTCGTGATTGAACTGAGTGCGTTTGATGCGCGCCAACCACAAGTTGCGACGCTTCTCGCTCAAGGTTCTGGTCTTCTCGCATTGGTTTTGTATGACTTTTGGCAGAGAAAAGAACCTCATACTGGTCGGGAGCCACAGCGAGTGGCCGCCGAGTGCGGACACAGTTTTCATGGGCTCTGTGAATTTTCGCCACCTGTGGCGGAAATGACCAGCTACCCACAAGATTCTTCGTCAGGAAACGAAGAAAGCTACAAGGACCACGCGGAGTGACCTGTTTCGGCAAGTGAACTTTGTTTCCCGCCGATTTTTCGGTTTCTCGTTTTCACGGACCACGTCGATCAGCTAACCCTAGAGAGCCGCCATTACCGAGCTGCCGCGGCGAACGCTGCGGCAGAGTCACTGACGCCGACGCCGCACATCTACGGCACGGCCGGGAAGAAGGGCAAACTCTAAGGAAATGACAAACATGGAGATCGTTGATGGAGAGAATATAAGCCCCGAGGATATGATACAAGGCTCATGGTTCACCGTGAGGAAGTCGAAGGCGCTAGCACTCGAGATCGCGGAGGCGCAGACAGACGAAGGAAAATGCGACACGAAGCAAACATCTACGACGAAGGAAGGCAGACGCTTAGCACGCCAATCAATAGAGACGCTGCGTACGCATTTGCCGCCGTGCACGTACAAAATCATTCTGCGGCCGAGAGGCGGTCTAACAAAATTGCTACAGGGTGGAGAAGTGACCGCGATAGACGCGGTGAAGATGGCGGCAGGACTCGATCCCTCCAAAAATAAGGACGACGTCGTTGTACTCAACCACAAGCAAAACTCGATTATGGTTGGCACTAGCCGAAAAGAGAAGATGGAAAAGTATTAAAAAATTACCCACATCACCTGCGGAGAAAATCGCATCGACACATTTGCCTACTTAGCGTCTCCTGAAAATTGTGGGAAAGGCGTAATACATGGCATACCTCTATAACACTCCGTGGAGTACATCTTGGACATGTTGAATTGCCTCAACAATCCTCGAGTAGTTGGAGCCCGAAGGCTTGGAAAAGACTCCAAGACGGTGCTTATACTCTTCGAGCGAGCGGAGGTGCCCCGATGGATCTTCTATGGAGGCATGCCTCTGAAGTGCCAACTTTATCGCAAGAAATATGAAGTTTTTGAATCGTGCGGGAGACTTGGACACCGTTCAGATGTCTGCTCGGACCCCGACAACATAAGATGCAGGGGGTGCGGCATGGAGCTCCCACCACAGGAGCATCGCTGTGAGCCAAAGTGCATGCTCTGTGGGAAAGCCCATATTCTCGGAGACAAGAAGTGCAAGGAAATGTATCGCACCCCGCATCACATTAAGAAGAAGGCATGGGACAAGCTGACTCAACAGCAACAGCAGCAACATCAACAGCCGCAAGCTCAAGACTATCCCCCGACGGGTCGGCGTAGCAGATCAAAGAGCAAGCAAGGCCGAGAGTTCAAGGCCAGGGACGAATCCTTTCCCCGGCTAGACGGCAACTAGACGGAACTAGTGGAATGTTCCAGCTCACGGGACCCGGCGGACGCCTGGCGGCGGAGCGGCAGCCAGGAGCAGCAGGGGGTGAGTTTCGCAGATATGGTCTCCCAGAAGGAATTGGCAAAACTAAGAGATGAAAACAGACAGCTTAGAAGCATGCTACAAAATCTTAATGGGGTAGTAGATTCCCTTCGAGGTCAAATTCAACAGCAGAACGCTAAAGAGGATAGCATGATCACTGACACGACAAGCCCTCCACCTGTAAAACGGAAGGTACGCGAGGATCTCTCCGAGGAAAAATCAGTAGAAGAAAGGGTGACCCGAATCGAGGGGGCGCTAGATTCGATGGCCGCCTCCCTAAATCAAATCACCTCCCAACTTCAGACGCTTGTGGGGGCAGTGCAAAAACAAGCTGAGGAGTCTCAAGTACTCCGGAACGAGCTGCTAGGCATCAACGCCTGGCAGCAGAACATCGAACAGACCCTTGCGAGTAAACATGGCTCTCAAGGCTAAGTATGAGATATGGCAGTGGAACTGTCGCGGATTCCGAAGGAAACGGCCGGTGCTGCAGCAGTTCCTCACAATGATAGAACATGCGCCTCTTGCATTAGCACTTCAGGAAACCGGGGACCCGGCTAAACTTTCGGGATACCAAGCATTCCACAGCGATAAGGGGGAGCGGGCGGCAGTGACAACTTTAGTTAAAAGAAATATGGCAGCAGTACAACACGGCCTCGCATCGCCAGAGATAGAAAATGTTTTTGTGGAGATTATCCTGGGAGCCAGTCCTAGGGCCAGTATCTTCCTCCTCAATATTTACAGCTCACCGAGGCAGCGCAAGGCCAGATTCAGGACTTTGCTCGAAAAATAACCGACCTCGACACGTGGGTTGCACAACTTAAGTCCGACGTCAAGGCAGCAACTAAATATCTCGATGACGCTAACGCTCCGGATTTAGTGGATAGTCGTCTTCTCCGCATGTGGGAGGCAAAGGAACGAATGGAAAGGAGACTTAAAGGGCAGCGGTGGAATCATAACCTGAGGCGCAAGATAGCTCGGCATAATAAGACCATTGAAGATTACGCGTTCAAGCTACGCGAGCAAAACTAGGGGGATCGATGCGAACACATGGAGAATAATATGAGCATGCCTAAGACCTGGGGACTTCTTCGTCACCTTCTGGACCCTGAGAGCTCGAAAGCTCAAGTAGGCACTAACCTCATGAAGATTAGACACTCCTTTCCAGGAGATGACGATAAGTTCTTTCGACAGTTGCAAGACTTGTATGTTAGCGATACAAGCAGGATGCCCCTTCCTGATTACTTAGGGGACGCCAATGATGAGCTTGATGCCCCTATTAGCACGGCAAAAGTAAGAGCAGAGATTCTTCGGCTTAGAACCAACACGGCACCGGGCCCAGATGGTATCACTAATAAAATGCTGCGAAACCTAGATGACCAATCGGTAGCCGCACTAACTCAGCTTATGCAGGAGTGCTGGGAGAAAGGGAAAATACCTCAGCAGTGGAAAACGGCTGACATTATTCTCATACCCAAGCCTGGTAAGCCACTTCGGATAGACAATCTACGGCCAATATCCCTAACATCATGCTTGGGAAAGCTACTAGAGCATGTTAACCTAACCAGGCTCACCAAATATATTGATAGACACGACTTTTTCCCGCGGGAAATGATAGGCTTCCGCTCTCATCTCTCGACTCAGGACCTCATGGTCCAGTTGGAACATGACATTATCCGGTCCAAGAGTGAAGATGCTAAGGCCATCTTTGGCCTCGATCTAAAGAAGGCATTTGATAATATCTCACACCAGGGAGTCATGGACGGCCTATCAGCATTGAATGTAGGGACAAAAACGTATAACTATATCAAAAACTTGTTGAGTGGGCGTAGTGCCCGCTTTAAATTCCGCGATAGCACATCGTCACTTTTCCCTTTGGGCAGTAGGGGTACTCCTCAGGGCTCGGTACTCTCGCCTCTTCTCTTCAACGTAGCAATGGCAAAATTACCAGAACAACTACGACGTTACCCTCATTTAAATTTTAGTATTTATGCTGATGACATTACACTATGGATCAGCCGGGGTAGCGATGCCGTAATTGAACACACGTTACAAGAGGCGGTGGACACGATCGCGCGGTTTGTAGCAGAACGTGGACTTACATGCTCGCCGGAAAAATCAGAATTCTTAATTTACAATCCACGGTGCCTGCGGAAAGGGCGTAAAGTGGATATACAGATTTCGGTACAAGGACATCAAGTTCCCCAGGTATCGCAGATCCGTATATTAGGTCTCCTTCTCCAAGATAATAGCTACAATGGAGAAACTATTAAAAAGCTTGAGCGGCATGTATCTCAAACAGTTAGCCTCATCCGCCGAGTTTCGAGTAAAGGCAGAGGACTAAAGGAAAAAAATCTTCTGCGCGTAATCCAGGCATTTATCATTAGTCTAATCAGCTATTCTACGCCATACTTACCCCTTAAGGCGGCAGAACGACAGAAATTAGAGAGCCTCATCCGCACAAGTATTAAAAGAGCCCTTGGGCTCCCGCGCTGTACTTCCACCGCTAGCCTCCTGCAACTGGGCATCCATAACACATGGGATGAAATCGCGGAAGCGGTGCGCACTTCACAGGTAGAATGGCTCCGCCTAACCGCCGCAGGCAGATCCATACTAGAAAAACTGGGCATCGACACTTGGGGAGGCGCTCAGACAAAATCTGAAATAGACATGGCTGTACGGGACAGGCTATGGATACCTCCGCTGCCAAAAAACATGCATCCCGAACACCATACGGAGCGTTGGCTAAAAAGAGCTGAAATGCTCAGTAAGAAATTTAGCCGCTTGCCGCCGGAGGAAGTAGCCTTTGTAGATGCTGCCGGAGGGGCAAGCCCCTTTATGGTTGCAGCGGTATCGAATGGGTCGGGTAGACCGATCACCGCGGTCACCCTGAAAACTAGATCTCCTGAGACAGCTGAGGAAGTGGCTGTAGCTCTAGCCTGCGCCCAGACAAAGGCGCGTTTCGTGATCTGCGACAGCAAAACTGCCATACGAAATTACAGTCGTGGGTTGATTGCTCCCCAGGCGATTCGAATATTACAGCAATCACCAATCTCGCGAACTATACAGCTGATTTGGACTCCATCGCACACTGGCGTTCCCGGCAACGAATCCGCCCATGCCCTGGCTCGAGGGCTCTACCACCGAGCCGGCGGCAGAGAGAGGGGCTTGGAGTGGGGACCATAGAGTGTGCCACATCTTACACAGAAATTCTGCAGCATTATAGACTTAGTAGACGGGTGGCTGCTGCGCCAGCCTCTACCCTAAATTTCAGGCAGGCCGTCGCCTGGCATCGCCTTCAGACTGGGACATTTCCGCACCCGCTCTTGGTGAGCCATATGCTCCCAGGAGAAAGATCTGAATTCTGTGCAAACTGTGACTCGAGAGGGACCCTCAAACACATCCTCTGGGACTGCCCCTTTTCTCCCCGGAAGGGTCTAAATCTGACGCCGCAACTCTGGGAGACCATGCTGCGCTGCTCGGACCCTGGGCTCCCGCTAGCCGCCATCCAGCTGGCCTGGGACGCCGCCGGCCAACAACGTCTGCCGGCCTGCGTCTGAGGTGGGGCACCCGCCATCCATCCCAAGCGACGGAGGGCCGGAGCCTCTTCACCCGCTGGAATAAATAAAAAGTTCTGCTCTCTCTCTCTCTCATACTGGTCGGCTGTTCCTTCTTTCCTTTGACGTCGCTGCGATTGAAGCAGCCAACACTAGCGCAATTAACCCTGTTTACACAAGAGAGTTCACAAATGCACGGAAAACAACGCGGGCTTGCTCGAAAGCGACTGCGCGCACCACGGCCATTCCGCCACTGGGTAAATGGTGGGTCAACCTGGGTCAACTGGGTCGCCAAAATGGCCGACGCGTTTCCCCGAGTGACGTATGATGACGTCAGTGCAAGCCATGTATATAACAATGCGAAACACAGCTGGTACAAAAACGGGAACACCGGCGCCGTTTTGATGGCCACAAATTTGAGATTCATTACAGGGGCGCTCCCGAGAAAGAAAGCTTCGCTTGAGAAATTCAACTCGACCCCACCACTGTCACTGACACACCCATGTTTTTGTAGCGAGTTACATTGGCCGCAAAGACGCATTTTCGCAGTGGCGGTGACCGAGACGTGGTCGCATCGCCCTTTGCGCCGTTTCCTAGCAACCGTTGTGTTGCCATCTGGCATGACGTCAGGGAGAAAAGCCATTGAAAAAGAAATTGGTAAAGAGCGAACACTCAGTGACAACTTGCCTCAGTAAATGACGCGCGACTGCGACTATTGCGCTGCCGCCGATTGATGGATGGTGCAACCAGCGCGGACGCCCACGCGTCGGCAACCCCTGCAGCGGCAGCCCGCCTGAGCTGACGACAGAAAGTTGTCGAAGGGGCTGGCTGGCTGCGCGTACCTCACCTGTGCGGCATACATCGCATATTTTTATCTCTACCGTATTTTCGAGATGAACGAGTCATGTTATTGCCGAGTTTAACCAAGGAAAAAACCGTGTATTTCCGAGTTTAACCAAGAAAAAACCGTGCATTTCCAAGTCTAGCCACCAATATGTTTCGCATCTGACTAGGCTTAACCTTAGCTGAGCCTCAGCATTTTTATTTATCTCTCTTGGGCTGCTACGCCGAACGACTAAGGTTTGGAACGACGGCAGCGCGAGCAACGTTTTTTGCTGAACTACGCTGCATTTCAGACAGTTTAGGCTGAACGCGCCGGCCGGTGCGCACACCATGTGGCCAGCCGGCTGTTCAGGCGCAGTTTGTGACACTCCGGCAGTTTCTAATCACGGCAAGGTGTAATATGTTGTGTTCCTGCGTAACTGGCTTGCATTTAGAACAGTTTAGCTCAGCACGCTACACAAAGTGGCATGTAAAGGCACCAAGGCAAGGCGTTGCGCAAATGCGGCGTGTTCGCCGTCCGGTACGGTCAGGACTGACACGGTTGGCCAGGGCTGACGTGGTTTGCCTAACGGCTATTTTCGCTTATAGTTTCGCGTTTAACAGGGCACCCGCAAGGTGAGATGTTTCATTCTTGTCAAACCGTGCACCATTTCAGGCAGTTTAGCTCAGCACGGCGGTCTGCGTTTCAGAAAGTCGCGTATGAAGGGCAAGCTAACATGGCGTGCTTGCCGGCCGTGGTGAGGCCAGGCCGCATTCGCCTCGCCTGACGCGGTTTTGCAAGCGACTAGTTTTGCGTGCTGTCGCATTGCATGTAATGGGGCAAAGTTCAAGTGAGAAATGTTTTTATTGCGTTGCAAGATTCATTGCTTCAGCCCTTCAGTGTTTTTGAGGAACATTATTAGTTTAGTGGCTGTTATTTCACTCACTCTAGAAGTTCATTTTTAGATAGGTTCGGTTAGCCTGCATTTCCTCACCTGTATGTTGCAAAAGTAGCTTTTGAACGAATTTTACGAACGACAGTTTTCTGTTCTGAGCCATATCTGCTGCTCACCAAGCTTCAGTACGCGCCCACATGCACAGATGTGTGCGCGGTGCAGTGGCCTTACAGTTCATTGCAACCTTCTGCATCATGTTCATTTCTTTTCCAACAGCGCTCTATGAACCCATGGACTACAGCCGAAGCACGGCAGATGCGACGAGTGAACGGTGTGGCCTTCCCCCAAGCATCAGTACTCATGTCTGGCGTGAACAATACAAGTTATTCTTGCTACGCTAGCCGCGACTGTGATAGTGCACTTTATGTATAATGCCTGTTTTATTACATAGCATTTGCCATAATTAGGAAAACTACGTCATGCTGTTTTTGTCTCTACCTAAGTGTTGTTTTCGCCGTGTGTATTTTTATTTTCTGTACTGTGCACATCGCCTAATGTGTGCCAAGATTTGTCACATCTATTGCATCTCTTATGTGTTTTATATGCAACAAAATAAATATTAATTTCACAAAGAACTTGGCATCTTTTCTGCAATACTATTTTGCAAAGGCTGTGGCGCAGCTGCGTTGATGGCCAGTTTAGCGCACTGGGAATCTATTTTTCATGTTATTAACATGCTAAAAATAGATACCAACACTAGCAGACCATGTAAAACCAAAATAATGCGCCAAAACGGCAAGGCACAGCGCATGCCAGAATTCAAATCGCGCTCCTTTCACCAAGACCGGAAGTAGTTGCCGCCGGCCGCTTGGTGCGCTGCAGTCAAATGGGCCGCAGGGCCCTGTGCGAGTGTCCGCTCTTTACCAATTTCTTTCTCTATGGAAAGCTGCGCACCGCGGAATCTGTGACTCACCGCTCGTGGCGAATAGACGTGCGGTCGTTGAGCTGCGTCGAGTGCGGCCGCTCGATGCCAGTTAGGCACAGTGGTACCGGACTTCCTACTGCAATCAATGGCAATTGATGAGCGATCTACGAGGACATCGAGGTTTACAGGCCGGCCTGCGATTGTACGCTTCTCGGGGCTTTGAGTACATGCCAAAACACGAGGAGAGCTAAGCCTAAAGTCGTGAAGAGGACGTACTACCTCACCGGCGGAGGCGAGAGCCGCGCTCGGAGATGACTTTGACCACTATGGAGGTCGTGGACAGTACGGACATCAATCCGAAAGACTTAATAATTGCAGGCCAGTGGTTCCAAGCCAAGAAGAACGGGAAAGCGGTCCCGTAAGTAAGCGAGAGTGAAAACAGCCACATTTATCAAGGCCATCTTGAAAAGCAAAGAGCGGCGGAGAAGCGAGCAGGTAGGGAAGTGGCGACGAAGTCAGTGGAGTGGCAATATACACAGATTCCACGCGGCGCCGTAAAGATTATAATGAGATCGAAGGTAGGTCTCGGATGCCTGCTGAAGTACAGAGAGGCGTTTTTAGCGGACCTGATTATGACAGCTGGGGGCTATGCAATGACGCATTCAAAGAAGATGTGAATTCGATAAACGTGAAGCAACGCTCCGTCCTCGTCGCGACAACCAGCGAGAAACGGAGAAACAAGTATGCAGCAGTGAAGCTTCTCAAGTTTGAAGAAGAGATAGAAGTGAAGACATACGTCACCCCACCAGAACGCTGCGGAAATGGCGTAGAGCACAAGGTCCCCTATTCTGGTCGGAGATGGAAATCATGAGAAGATTGAAGTATTACAGAAACCCTTCTCTCCTGGGAACCACAAGACCAGGACGGGAGTCATCATCGATACTAATACTTTTTGAAGATAATGATGTGCCACGGGAGATGCGTCTCTCAGCCGCGACAATGAGATGCGTAATCTTCCGTAAGAAGCACCAAATCTGCTACGCATGCAGCCGATACGGTCACCATGCGGACGTTTGCCCAGACCCAGCCAACATGAAATGTGGCTGTGGCATGGAATGCCCGCCGATAGACCACGAATGCGAGAAGAAATGCCAACTATATGGGAAGGGATACCCGTTATGAGACGAAAAATCCAGAGAAATCTGTAGCGTATCGTACGAAGTTAAGAAGCTCTGGAAACAAAACCTGGAGATACAAGAGCAGCCAGAACTGCATTCACAACACACATGGGGAGTGAACAGCGGATTGATCAGCCAAGGTCGTCCGAGGAAAGGCGCGCGAACGAGTTCCGCGCCAGAGATGACTCCTTCCCAAGACGGAGAGGAGGCGGCAGCCGAGAAACGGAAACAGCACGGACGCTCGAGCTCTTGTACAAGGGTCGTTCAGGCTCCTTCACTGGGGGACGTTCCGGCTACAGGACCAATGGGCGATCTGACTCCACACCCAGGGAGAGATCCTCAGCCCCGAGCCCGGAAACTCAGTAGATGCAGAAGCGAGACCCGAGCAGGGGCCGTATACAAGTAAGATTCGGGGGATGGGGGGGGGGGGGTTCTGGCAAAAGACCAGAAGGATGGGACGATAAATTAGATAATGCAGTAGGGGAGCCTAAAGCACTGATTACAGAGCTTACCCACGAAAAACAGAAACCAAAAATGCAAACGTGGGCGAAGACCCACACTTCCCACAGGGCACCACTAAACTTTTCAAGAAAAACAAACCCTCTAGCTCCGATGGCGGCAACCTCCAAGCCGCCAGCGACCCCGGACAATGAGACATGGTAGTGGAACATGTTAAACCAGCCCCGATAAAACATAAGGCGGAGGGAGACGCTGACCCACTGGCAGCCCTGAAAAAATATAGACGCCAATCACGCTGAGGTCAAAACGTTCATGGCACAAATCATGGGAACACTTAATCTGATAACAGAAGAGATGAGTGAAAAAATTGTGCAATTGCATCAGAGGAAGGAACAGATGCACGAAAGGCTGAAGCAGGCACAGCAAAGGCAGGAACAAATGGCAGCTGAACTGCAACTACAGAAGATAGAACTTACTAATCATGCAGAGTGGCAGCGAAACACTGGAGGAACACTTATACAGCTTCAAAATGGCCAAAAACGCAAATAATGATTCCATCATCAGGCCGTGGAACTGCTGTGGGTCCCAACGTAGGCGAGCGCTACTGCAACAATACCTAGCGCTAATAAGTGAAAAACCACTAGCCATAGCCTTACAAGAGACGAATAAAGCTGCCACGCTCTAGGGCCATAAAGCGATTCATAGTGATAAAGAAGAAATCAAGAGTCACCATGCTCGTTAAAAGGAACATCGCAGTGATCGAACACCAGGTCAATTCCAAAGACGTAGAAGCAGTTCTTCGAAAAATATTAACGGTACGAAAGGAGGAACCAAGCTGACCCCTTCTAAACCTATACACTAACCCGAAGAAAAAGGAGGTGATGGTTCAGGGCCCTCTTTCACTAGGCGATAAGAGCGGTAGAAACCAACCCCTTGACTAAAGTGGAAAACTAACACTAGACACCAAGAATGCATATACACGACCCTAAAGGCAGGCAACTGTGGGAAGATGCGCACGAACACACGAACCCCGAGTGTCCGACTAGAGTGGGAAATAGCGTATGTGCAGATACCTCCCCACACCTAACCTTGTCAAAAAACGTGGCAAACCGAAATGGGTATATCTCGGAGCGATCGCTTCATCCTAGCCTAGGTCCTCAAAACGGGTGTCAGGACACGTTGGGCGTGTCAACCGAAAGTAACGGAATGGGAGAATTTCAGAGAGACAAGAGAAGGATACCCCATAGAAGCAAAGGTGGAATCGCAACCTCAGAAGGAGGCTTGCCAGACACAACAGAGAGATTGAGGATTACGCGATCAAACTTTGTGAACAAAGTTGGTAGAGCCGATGCGACGATATGGAAAAAGGATGAGCCTAAGACGAGGTCTAGTTAGGCACTTACTAGACCCAACTAAATCGAAACCCCAATCAGGAATCAGGCTATCGAAAACCAGACTTCATTTCGAAGGGACGGACGAGGAGTTCATGGACAAAGTAGGAAAGACGTACTATCGCGCCTGATATGAGTCACACAGCGCGAGCGCGTGGCTGAGCGCTGTGTAAGATAGTACAGTAGCGCTGATTGTGCTGTTATTTATAGTTATCTGGAGAAGGTGCAGCTGTTCCAACAAGTGCGCTTGAATCCCTCGGTCCCGTTTATGTGAAGGACACGTCATTTGTTTCCTTTTGATTTGGTCTAGCTGAAGGAAAAACTAATATCAAGCAGCGCGTTTGCACTGGCGAGACATGGTGTGCGAAAGTTACCAAAGACAGAGCTTTATTCGTCCAGGAAGGGCTGTGCGTTTAGACATGTTTTCAGCAGTTATTTAGCGCGTTAGCACCCAGCGTAAAATTTGCAGCAGCCACGACCTGGGCCATGCAGTTTATTCAATGGAGTGTTAGCACCTAGAAGCATGCACCTAAATGCGGCGCTATAATCCAGCTTTCACTGTTCAGTAACATGATGGAGCACAAAGCGGCATACGAGATAACACCGAGTGTTCGGACCGAGAAGTGCGCGATCATAAAGTTTGGGCGTCAACCGTCTGCTACAGTTATCATTTTGTAAACTGATATGAAAGCACGTTTTGAGGGTGAAGGTGAAAGTATGCAAGCGGAGATGATGCGAGCTTGCTAGAACAGCTACATGCTCTCCAGGTAGCTCGAAAACAAGGCACAATTGGCGCCACTGTGCACCCATGTCGACGGCTCTGTCACACTCTCGCGTGGTGTAGCTCATATTGAACTCGATAGTACATGGGGGACACCAATAAAATCGCTCTCCCAGAGTATAATGGAGCCGCTAACGAGACACTTTTCGCGCCTATCACAGAAGCAGAGGTAAGAGCGGAACGTTTAGGACCTAGTCACATCAGCCCCCGCGACCCGACGAGGTCACCAACAAAAGTCTGAGGATCCTAGATAAGGACTTCATAAGAGCCCTGCCGAAGTACATGCAGGAAATCTGGACCGACGGAGAGCGACGGCGACACTCGGCGGCCTCCCGGAGATCGGAGTGGGATCCAGAACGTATAACTACATAAGGTACTTCTTAGCAGACAGGACAGCCTGCATTAAATTCCAAGACATTGAGTCTCCCACATTGCAGCTAAGAAGCAGGGGCACATCGCTGGGATCGGTTCTCTCCCCACTCCTCTTCAACGTGGCTATGAGGGGTTTCCAAAAAGTGCTAAGCAACACCGAGTGGCTCAAATTTAGCATGTAGCGGACTACTTTAATCTCTGGATAACCAGGGGAGTGACATCAGCACTGCAGGCAGCGGCAGACACAGTAGTGGACTACGCAGCTAGTAGGGCGCTTTCGTGCTCACCTTATGCAGGCATATGTGATATGCCGCATAAGCTATGCTACGTCATGTTTAAACCTCAGAGCAGAGGAAAAAAGAAAGTTTAGACGCATTCATTAGGCGACGCATAAAGATTGCCCTGGACCTACCGTAAGTACATCTTTAGAGGAAGGAGGGCAGGCAACAGGATGCCTCTACACTGCGATTAAATCCCAGCTGTCCCCACGTTTGTCAATACGCCAACAAGGCACTCAGTATATCCCACGCGCTCTCTGTCCCAAACAACTTCCTCCTTTGCTCTGATTGCAGATTCCCGCACGAATCGCAACACGCTCCGCGCCTTGAGGTGAGACGAAACTCGAAGGCCGCCCACAGTGCAGAACAAGATGAATCCGTAGGGGCGTGACCGCACAGGCTCGAATCACACACCGCAGCCTACCCTCTCTTCAAGTTCTTTTGAGCATTCTTCTGCTATACGCCCTGCAACAGACTTCACTGATTCATCGGCTGAGTGACCACAGTACACAACCCAACATCAATCCCTTTGTTCAGGTAGGAGTCTATTATGCCACCACCTGGGTAGTTTTTCTGCCACCTGTGGATGCCGATATGATGACAACCTGCGACTGATCAGTGATGTCGAAGACGCCGTCATAGAGTTGTACATCGAAAGTGGCTGGCACTCATCGAGCATCTACTTCACTTTAGCGTCATGATTCACCTTCCATCACTTGCTCTGCTTCCAGGTGACGTGATTGGATGTCATCGCTCGTTGGAGCCATACTCCCCGGCACGAAGGTCTTGTTGTGGCTTCGTCCCACTTCACTGTAAACATAATCGGCGTTGATCTTGATCATCTGCATAAACGGGTGAGTTCAGAGCTGGAAGGTCACAGCCTTGACGTCGCCACTCTGACACAGCTCACACACACTGACACAACACAAGCACACACTTATCTCAAAGTTAATAGCGCAATGTCACACACTTGTACAAAAGAAAACAATACACGTAGTCGCTCTTACTATCTAAAACCAATTTCTATTCCTCAAGAGCACCTTCGCACGAGCGCTTCAATACCCACTGATGTGACACAAATTGCAACACAACTCTCTCCATTCTGTGTAAGAGTCAACTAAACACTATCAGTTCATGCTTTACCGATTCGCACTTATTCCATCTGCGCATACTAAGCCTTTTGCAAGTTTCAGCACATGTTAAACACTCTACATCAGATATTGAAAAATCTATTCATAGAACTTTCTAGCGCTCACCACCTTTACATAATAGGCCGTCAACAAAAATGCACAGTCAGCATGGCCAACAAACCGGTGCCTCCACTAGGATCAAATACTCGCGCCTCCCGTGTGAGAAATTCATCTCATGCGGCACAAGGCACCTGCGCGGAACAAGCCTCCCGATCATCACACCATGTCCTCTCTGATTGCAAGCCCTTGCAAGCTGTTAGTGCAGTCCGACCGCACAATGCCACAGGTTGCACCAACTTCACATCGGGGATCATCTTCGTGCCTCACACAGCCAGCTTGAACAGCTCAGTTTCTGCTATCCATTGGTCAAGCCCGTTCTCATGTACATACCCGCCGGGATCACAGAATGGTTCATAATGCACCGTCAAATGTTCCGGCGTTTCTCAATAGGGCGATAGACGAAGTCTATTAACGCCATAATTAAAGCGAACTTGCTTCATGGTTTCCGCGCCAGTGGGCTTCGACTGTTCGTACTGGGCTTTCCCGACTATCAAATCGCCCTTTTCGGCATACGCACCAGATTCATCGCGATAATCTTCCATGTCATGTGCGGCGTCAACTTCAATCGGCTGCGCTAGCGAGGCTCGCCTGCATACTGGAAGCTAGGTATCGCTCTTCCCTTTCTGCCACCACTGCATACGCAACATCAGACGCCTCGCTGCTAACAACCTCTGCTATGCTCGCCGGGACCTGTACTTCGCTCGGGACGCTCTGAATATCAACCGTCTTCACATCGCCGCACTTTACCAGCGCGTCTGACTCACTGCACAGTGCTTCGTTGGCGTCTCTTCAGCAGGAAGCTAGCGACAATGTTCTTGCTCTGGCACTAATGCTGCCACTTTTTTATCAGCTGCTGTCACCACAAAAGGACGGCTGTCTGTAGCAGGCGTAGGCACCTGAAGGCCCTCGATGTGGTGGCAGAGGAGCGTCATCATTCGTTTGCCAGTCTCCTCATGCTCCTGTACAGCTATGTCTTCTGCGCAGATGTCGACTTTAAAATATGCATTTTCTCGTTTAGTACGCACAGGCTGTCGTTGCATGTTTCCAGCCTCGCGAGAATAAGCTTTGACGCAAGAATATCTCCAGTTTCGGAATTCTAAAGTTCGCTTACCTCATGGAACACTTGGGTGAGAAAAGCTCGCTGAATGACTTGCTTTCTTTTGATGCGGTTCATGGTGTCTTGCTGAAGCCATCTTCGTCTCTCTCCGGTGGGTTCGCTGGCGGAGCTCCTGGTAACTTCCTTAAGGGTCGTTGGCGTTCCTCTTGAGACCTCCAAGAAGGATCAATGGAGGCGCTTGCATTAACCTCCCGGGTTTCAGCACCAAAATATATAGAGCAAGGGCAGCGCACCAAGACGCCTCTACACTGCAATTAATACCCAGCTGTCCCCACGTTTGTCAATATGCCAACATGGTGCTCAGTCTCTCCCAAGCCATCCTTGTCCCAAACCTCCTCTTCCTCCTATGTTCTGATTGCAGATTCCCGAACGAATCTGCAAAAACATCCACAGAAAAGCTCCTCACTATGGGGGTGCACAATACGTCGGAAGAAGCAGCAGAGGCAGATTGTCGCAACACGAAAGGCTAAGCCAGACGACTACATGAATTGCCATTTTAAATATGGTAGGCCTGCAGACAGACAGAGGGATGCAGCAAAAGTCCAGCATCCCACAGATATGCCGAGAAACCTATTTCCAGCTTCGTCAAAGCATGCGCCCTTTACACAACGCGGAAAAGAGGCAGAGAAGAGCAGAGTAGTAGTAGTAGTATAAAACTTTATTCCGCAAAATGGGAAGGCGTTCAGGGGTTGGGGTCTCGAGCTGCAGGTGGTGTTTCTAGGTACAGGATCCCATTGGTTCTTGCTGCCTCTTCGGCCCGCTCGACCAGCGCTAGCTGATCGTGCGGGTCGGAGCTGGACAGAAGCCCCTCTCACTGCTCAACTGACGGGTTTGTAATTTTGGGCTCTATCGCGCACGCCCGACTGCCCCATGTGGAGTGATAGAGTGGGGTTATTTCTCCGCACCACGCGCATTCTGGAGTTTATTGCGTAGGCCAAATCTTACTGTATATGTAGCGACTTGGGTATTAGTTTGTAGCCGTTTCCAGGTAGTGGCTTTGAGTCTGGTGAGTGTCTTGTGGGGAAGCGCGTATTTACGGCGCCCTAACTTCCAAAACATGGTGAGTGTTGGTTTCCCCCCTGACGTCGCTCGCTCGGTTTGTGTAACCTCGAACTATCGCGTTGACTTTAAGGTTTCCCTCCACCCCTCCATGCCCAGGTGCCCATACCAGATTCTGCTTGTTTTTTTGTTTTGTCGCCTCCCTGAGGAGGATGCCTGCTTGCCTGCTTAACCTTCCCTTTAGGAAGCTTTTGCATGCGGCCTGTGAGTCTCTTACTATTGTATAGCTCTTGTTTCTGCTTGCTTCCGTGATGGCTAAAGCTATTGCCACTTCATCCGCCATGTTTACATCCCTGTCCTAACTGACATGCTGGACATTCTACTGTGCCGGAGTTCCCGGGTTCGAACCCGACCACGGCGGCTGCGTTTCGAAGGAGGCGAAACGAAGTGGCGTCCGTGTGCTGTGCGATGTCAGCGCACGTTAAAGATCCCCAGGTGGTCGAAATTACTCCGTAGCCCTCCACTACGGCTCCTCTTTCTCTCTATCCCCTTTCACTCCCACCCTCATCCCTTCCCTTACGGCGCGGTTCAGGTGTCCACAGAGCAAGTGTGACAGATACTGCGCCTTTCCCTTCCTATGAACCAACCAACCAACCAACCATTTCTTTTCCCTGGTTATTAACTACGGCTACGCCCGCCGCTTTTCTGTCTCTGTACGTGGAAGTATACACGTAGAGGACGTTTGACTTCTTTGACAGGCTTCAGCCTAGGGCTCTTGCCCTAGCCTCTCTCCTCCCTGTGCTGTGTAGGGGGCTCAAGTTTTTTGGTATAGGGCTGACCACGAACGTGTCCCCAATCTTTTGTGGTATGTCAGTGCAATTTTTCCATCTCACTTACTGCGTCTCGGTGGCCAAGTCACGTTAGTAGGTGTCTTCCTACCTTGGATTGGGCCCACTGTTTCCAGTCGCGAGTATTGCAATAAAAAAAATCAAAAGCTGATGGCTGAAAACGTATGCGGGAAGCATGCAACGACAGTCCGAATGAGGTTTATGTTTTTGCTTCACCGCTCTCCAGTAGATCCTTATTTAATCACCAAAGAACATTTTCAGTGATCCAGGCATACTTCGTACCAAGGACGGACTTTCGAATGTGATTCTTAATTCACATCCTCCACCATCGTACACACAGCACGCTGCGCCGTCCGTGCCTCCCTCAGGCCCCGCACCAACGATAAAGGTGGGTCCCTGGCACCAGCGTCAGAAGAGCAGGCTATACATTGTTATGTCCTTAAATAATAAGCCGACTGCCAAAAAACAAATCTTCATTCAGGAGTCTCGAACCATACGTTGTTGTTCGTTGGTGTGATAACTGCGAAGCAAGCAAGTTTCTGCTCAAAGCCAACTGCCTCCAGTACGGCGTGGCTCATCGTCTGCCTCCACGCTATCTCCGCTGTACTGAGCCATCGCCAAATTTAAACTCATCTCTCTTTTATTACACAAATAGATGGGATTGATGGCAAGGTACTTCCATAACACACCCTGTAGTCTATCGTTCAACAAATCTAAAGCGCCGTTTCTAGTGCTTTCGATGCGAAACAATTTAAGCATAGCGACGACTAGGGTGTATCGCACGGTGAGCGCGCCGTCGATCGCCACGCTCTGGTATGCTCGCGCATCCGTTACTGTAAGTACTGTTAACTTTAATGGGGCAGCTGAGGCCGCACGTGTTTCAACGTTCAGCTCAACAACGCGGCCCCCAAACGTTACTGCAACGACGGTACGGGGCTGCGCTGTTGTCGGACGTGCTCGAAGGAAGAACTAAAACGCCATCGTGCATACTCGAAGGCTGAGCCAAAACACAATCTCTAGACACAGCTTGTTTTGACTGCTGTTCTCGGAAAGTGATTTAGCGCAAAAAGAAGTTCTTAAAGGGCTGCGACACACTGCTTGACGTGATGTCGGTTGTATTTCAGGTGCATTCTTTATGTCACACTGATACTAGCGCAAAGAAATTTTAAGAATCGGTGCACTGAAACGGGAGTTTTTTAATGAAGTAATTTTAAAATACAAGCAAACAAAATGCTGTCCTCAACTCTGTTCTTGCGGGGCTTCCCATTTTGCTCTCCCATTTACATCATTGGGAGCCACCAATCAAAAAAGGCAAACCAGTGACGTCACAGAAGTTATCACTGGATGGTAGCTTGTATGCTTTAACTCGCTCCTGCCAATGCTGGCAGCGTCATCGCCATGGTTACAAGGAACACAATGGCATAAGTTGCCAGCGTCGCTTTCATGGTGATAAAAAAGTGGGTGGTCAGTGATGCTTCATTATCTGATCAGCACTGCTGGCACCTTAGGAGTGCTTAAGAAATCCATGTAAATGGACCTTCCCGACTTAGTGGAATTCGAACGCGAGATAATGCGACGGAGTGACAATCTTCGCGTTATTCCGTACGGGTATACGCCGAGAGAGGACGACCAGCAGCCATCCATCAAATCTACCGCGCGGTGTTAACGATCGCCCAGCCATGCCGACAGAAGATTGCCACCAAGCTGATGATGTATACCGGTAAATATGAAACACAGCACTTTTTCCACACTTTCGTGTGGTTGAAAAGAATACTTGTAAATGCAGTGGCTCAATTAGATCAATTCAGCCAAGCCGTTCTCGGTATGCATGCATGCCACATGAACTTCGAAAAATCTATGTGTGGTTGACGGAATGCGCCTTGTCCATTATCGCGATCCAGAACGTGATAGAGCCACTGTCGTAGTATTACGTTCATTTTTAACCCCAGAGGTGAACGTTACTGCCCAGTCAAAAAAATCAGTGGGTCCAATTGTGATCACCAATCAGATTGAATGTGTTTTCGTAATTCCAATTTTTTTTCCATTGGGTATTATCCAGCCCAACTGATTTCTTCACTCGCAATTGAGAAGGCCCATTGATTTCTTTAATTCCAATTAGGAAGACCCATTGGTTTCTAAACTCTGACTTGAGAAGGCCCATTGATTTCTTCACTCCCAATCGAGAGGCCAACTGGTTTCTTAGATTCCATCTGGGATTAAATAAACCAATGCGCCTTTCCTATTGGGAGTGAAATAACCACTGGGTCTTCCCAATTCGAATTGAATAAACCAATAGCCCTCCCCAATCGGAAGGAAGACTCCAATGGGTCATACCGATTGGTACTGAAAAATACAATTTCTAGAGTAATCTACTTTTGGTGCTCTATTGTATGTGTTCAGAGTGACTGGAATACAAGACAGTATTTCTCTAAATGATAAATCGAATATTCAGCTGCCACTTTCACCACAATTCTGAAACTTCACGACCTATTTACTCGAATTCACTTCAGAACATGTACAGGATGTACGGCCCAGAAGTCCAAGCTGTGAAAGGGATGCATGGAGTGTGCATGTGCTTCTATTTTCAGGCATTGTTGTATTTGTGTTGTTAAGCATAATTTTAACATAACGCTTAGCTGCTAATCATTTTATTCTCCTCTCATTGTATGTATGTCACTCATCTTTTCTTTTTAGATAACACACCAAACCTGCTAAATGCTTATGAATGGATGCAAAAATAGGACATTGATTGAATTTATTCACACGACACACAATGCTGACACGAAGACATGTGAAATGTGTACAAAACTACGACTCCGCTGCCAAATAAATCAAAAACAAGCAATATATAGCATTAAAAGTGTAAATGCATATCACAATTTAACATCGCATTGAAACTGTACATGCATGTTACAATTTATTATCAGCCATTTAAACAGCATAAACACACAAAGAGTTTTGAACTAGCCTGAAAGTATACATACCAAGGAACCAAATTTTCACAAAAAATATGTGTCATCTAGAATACAAATAAATGCAGCACCCAACCATAATTTAACTAGACTGTATACAGTGCACAGCAGTATAACTGGATAAAACTTTAAAAAAAAGCAGCTATGGCCAGTGATCTGTGACATATATTACACCACTGAACAGAAAACAGGATCAATTTTTAATATTTGACTATACCAAACGAGGGACAGGTTAGCTTTTTATTTAGGCAGCCAGAAAATACTTAGCAGTGGACTGATTTCTGTAATGGCAAAATTGCATTTGGCAGTTCTTGCAGACTTCAGTTGTGTCCACCTGTAGCTAGCAAACAGCCCTTCATGAAAGACATGTCCAGACAAACAAGAAGTCATACATAATCATGCCTCATTAATATGAACATTTTAGTTCCCTGACTGAGGGATTAAAAAAAGGATTGAATAATGCGACAAGTGCATGGTCTACGAGCTGCATCAATTTTCACTGTCCAGAGAGATTCCATATTGACACGGTGTAAATACATACAGTATCGTGAGACCACCCAAAAATAATAAAAACTAGCATGCCTATGCCCACGCCACTAAGTATAACGGGCTTGCGGTATAAATACAATGAATGTTTACTCCTCATAAGAGCTGTCAACAATTCAAGCTGTCCATATTGACGAGGCATGACTACACAAGTAAACAAGCAGCCATTGGAACTTTACAGCAGCATTGGACGCTCAAACGAAAACTTATCACAGCTTAGATTCCAAATCTCGACGTCCATCAGTAGACCGATGACAGTAAAACGCTTTTTAAACTCTTTCTATGAAGCTGATCTGCAGTGTAGCTTGTTTAAAATTTTTCAGCAAAAATATTTATCCTGCATTAAAACGTGAATGCACTCGGGGTTGCTGCAGCGTATATCATGAAGTTCCATGACTACACAAACTCTTAATTTCTGGTGCTGGTAAACCAAGCGTGTCTGGTTCTCCCTTGGCTCACTGGTTTTAAATAATTGTTAACAGAAATACACTTCAGCTGCTTGAACAAAACATAAGCCTTAGCATCACTGCCGCATACCAATTTTTGAAGTACACCAAATTAGCCATCTGACAGCTGAACTACTGAATTGTTTGCTTTCTTAGCCAGTGAATATCTTTAGTCTGTCAGAACTGATCCACCTAGAAGCATTCTTGCATACTGCTTAGAGTTAATAGGTACGCTGTATTTATTTCTAAGTTGAAAGTTTGGCTGTTCATATTAAGTACCTTTACCAAAAAAGCGGAGGCCATCCGAGGTGTTCTCTTATGGGTGACTGGTGCATCAAGTGATGAACAATATTGAAGTACTTTTTGGTCCGCGAGATCGACCTAGAGGTGGCGCCACAGTCACTCCGGTAGTGTGGATCGGCAGCCGGCGGCGCTCGCAGAAACGCACGCTGCGTAGGTCTGCTTCCGAGTTTACGGCGGGTTTGTTGGCGATGAAAACGCGTCTTCTGCAGTATTTCTGCAATATTGCATAAAAAATCCCAGGATTTCGCCAATGCAGCAGAAGAAGAGCGGACTTTAGGAAAACAAAGCACGCAACCACCAGTCTTCTAGATTTGCTTTGCACGTTTCTTGCGCTGTACCGCGCTCACGCGCTGCCTAATGACAGCTTTGTTTTTCTTATCGACTTTTGAACAGTTTACGCGTGTCTCATGCGAGTGAGACCGGCGTATTTAGTGTCAAGCCCACGCAGATACAAGGTTCGTGCTCTGACCTGCAGTACTTTAGATTGAATCGAGAAAGCCTGGTTCATTAATCGTACTTGACTCGAGGATTAAGCGGGTTAAATGTAGCATTGGCAGCGCCCTGCATGCTGAGTTGCTTTAGACTGAGTGCGCATCAACTCTGTCCCAGACAACCACGCACAAATATTCCCCAAAAATGAGATCATGCCGACACTATATAGGAAACATCGCCGCACAGGAAAGCTGATTGTTCACGTGTACAGCGCTGAGTGGATTTAATTTGCCGAGATGCTTTTTGCGGTCACTGTCATAAAAATGTGATAGTGTATTACTGCATGCGCCACTAACTGTAAATGATTTTCTGAAACCGAGGGAAGTATAAGGGATTTCTGATCTGTGTGATGTTAATATATAACGGTAAATTAGTAGTGTAATTATTTAGTTTTGCAATGCGAATAAGTTCCACCGTGTGAGAGAATTTTACATACTTGACAGAATTTACAATAATCAGTGATTAATTTTCAGTAACGTTAAAGTGCAAGCTACGAATTACTCGCTGCGAAGACATTGATATAAACTGCGCATGGGCACTGTCATGTTCTGCGAAGCAATTTTGCAGGCTGAAAATTTCTTTATCACTAATTATTTAGCAGTGACTAAATCTTACGCGAATTAAAATATTAGGGTTGCTTCCAAAACAGATGCCGGATACAAAACTATTCCGAAAGAAATGGAGGTCATCTTGTCATGCGACTATAAAAATGTATTTATTCCCGAATTAAACACTGATATTTAAGCCCGCATGAAGCTGTTTTACTCCCCTTGTCAGAAATGACGAGTTTGCTCGGAAGACAGCACTTGGACGAAAAGGGATTATAATGATTATAATACGCTACCAGTAAAGTACATTGATCTAGGTGTATTATGTAATATTTAGGGTAACAATTAGGTGCAGAGAATATGTTTCCCAAACATTCGAGCATTTCTCTAAAGCAATATGTGCTCACTAAAACTTTTACGGATGCACAGAAGCCTTCAACAAGAACAAAAAAAGAAAAGAAATGCATATTGCTCCGGGTTTAACGCATGAAAGTGGCATCGGCTATGACAGATGATTACAGAGGCTTATTTTGGTGTCGTCTTTTTTTTTTTCATTATTAACACCACACTTACGACGTGGGATTGTTAATTGTGCAGTCAAATCACTCAGCAGAGGAACGCCTTTCGAAACGGTTGTGATTGAATCCCCCGTTCTCTAAATCAGCAGTCGAGCACTGAGACACAGCGACAGAGGTTTAAAAGCAAAAAAAAAACAGTACTCGCACGACTCTATCGTGCATACAGACGGCATAGTAGGCATAAAGTGGTCTGTTAAAACTGCCTTCTGCTATATGAAGCAGTCTGCGGTGGCATGTTTTAGTAGCTGCGGTATTCCAAAGAGAAACAGAAATATGCAATTTCTGAGCGTTTGCATTAACTTTTATAGACGGCAACGACTTGCTTTGCTCTGACACGGCGGTAGCGATAACACCACTTCGTTTGAGACATTGCATGTCAAAGGATCTCAAGCGCTGAAGACCGCGATGGATGATGTCCTTATCCAAGCATGACATGCTCGATACCGACAAGCATATATATATATATATTTTAATGAAGCGTGTGGTTATAGACTTCATATTTATTTTGCAAGCGGCATATAGGTAAGAAAAAGCTCACAGGTACCGCGAAACAAACAAAAACACCCTTGTACACGCCGCATGCGCGCGCGTAAATCACTGCGGGCTAGCACGCGACGCGAAAACGCATCCACACTGAGTAGGTTTCGCCGCTGAGCCGCAAGGTGGCGACTCTGCTCGATCTCGAGGCCAATAGCCAGCTGGTTTAACTCCTGAGATATATACTCCATTTGCAAAACACGGCATACCTGATGGGGGATTTCATTTGCCGCTTTCAAGCCTTCTTTAGGTTGCAATTCCATACCTCAAAAGGGATAGCGAAATGAGTCCACAGTGGACCCCAATGATGAATGCTCTTCACAATGTGTGTGAGCTGATTCATATTAAACGTCATAAATGTTTTTCCATACAGAATTTCAGCACGTATATGAAACATGACTAGAAGTTCTCGCCAAATCAAGGTCGCCAGGTTTAACATTGCTTTTCAGCATAATGTGAAGTTCTTCCACTAAGCATCCCCAGCGCTGAAGGAATGTTTTGGGGAGAATCCCATCAAGACCTGTAACACTGTAAAATAACATCCAATTTTCCAGCTCTTGGCCTTCCACCACCTCCGCTCTTTAGTCGGTCTTGGCATTCGTCTTACACTTTTTGGAGGATGTATGGCCATTAATCTATCAACCCTCTTTTTCTCTCGGCTGATAGAAAGTAGGCAGCTAGATGAATCGTACGTATCGAAAATTTGATGGCCAATGTTCAGAAGAATGCAGTGATATAATGCGGCACAAAACTCTGCACTATGTTGAAATGGGGCAGACTAATCAAGGGGGAGACTGTTTTGACACCATGAGTAGGCTTTTTTTTTTCTTTTTCTGCAGTTTCCATCTCCAGCAGCATTTGGTTTTCAGTTCGTTCAACAAGGTTAATGCTTTGCACTGAATACCTCATTGAGTCCTTAGCCCATTTTCCTTTTTGGAGGCGCTAATTTCACCCAAAGTGCCCATTGAATTGTGTCACCCTTTGCATGGGTGCCCGTGCAACAGTCAACAGCACAACACAAACAGAAAGCTCTGAATATTTCCCTTTTCCATTGATGCTCGAGAATAAAACCTTCATTGCTGAAATGGTACCTACTATTGACAAATGCACCTAGGAAAAGAGCCATGTCTGGTTTTTTTGCCAAACCACAATGCCTAAAACCAGCTTTGTCATCCTTTGCTTGGGTGGTACCTCATTAACTATTAGCTGAATGGGCCCAATGGCTGTACCACTTGATTTGAAAAGTAGCATCCCATCAGCATTCAATAAAAACCTAATCCTTGGATTAACTTATTTTGTACCAGTGACAAATTCATGGTATGGCTACCCATCCCAAATACCTAAGCATGTGCTGCTTTGCGACAATGGTTTTGTCAAATCGAGAAGTTGAGAATTATGCAACAATTTTTGCAACTGCGACTTTATATTTGAAATGACAAAAAATGATAAATAAGCAAGAGTGGTGACATTTGTCATTCTGCTGCAGCTTGGGCACTAAAATGTTGACTTTGCTGGTACATGGCTTATCTCTTTTCAGCATTTTGGACAAAACAAAATAAAATTCATCGATGCTCTTGATTGTTTAAGAAGTGTGTAACATTGTACTGAGACTGTGCCAAGACTGTATGCTCAAAGAAATGGGTAATAATATGTATGAGGTTTGTGAGGCATGTTAGTGACAAGCTATTCTTTATGGCATACTTTGTTTGAGAATTGGCGGCTGATATATAAAGAAAATTAAACACCAATAATGTTTGGCCCAACAAAGCACCAGTGGTTATGGCTAGGTGATGCCTTTCGAAATAGACTGCAAGGAGCTGTTCTTAGTAAGACATTTTGTCTTATTTTAATTTTATGTAAAAGGAGAAATTAAGACAAGATAGGATGAAAACTTCAGCAGCCATAACTGTGCTCCTTGTTTTAAAAAATGCTGCTTATATGCTTGGTAGTCTCTAGCATTATTTTAGAGCTACATAAAAGCAAATAATGAGAATTTGGCTTCTTACTCTGCTAATATGCTTATTCACCCACCATGATATGGAATGCCTCTGTGGCAGCAGACAAGGTTTCTGACATTGGTTCTTGCAAAGAATAGGTCGACTCTAGAAATGTACAAAGAAAACAGCAGCATCGCTGATCTTATCTAAATTGCATGTCACTAACGGGGCTTTCATCAGACATTGTTGTAAGTTAAAAATCTGAGTTGTTTATAATTACTGTACCCCCTCTCCCCGAATGGTCATTTTGAAAGTACTAACTTCTTCACTGTCAAGCTCGAATGGAGGTATGTTAGTTGAGCGTCCATGTGACGTTCCTTCATTGCCACTTTTATCGTCGGTTGCTGGTTCACTCAATGCGGCATGATGGTCAGCATCTCTGGCTTGCATACCGCAGTTGTCGCGCTGCATGCGCTGTTTCGAAGTAGTATATTTTGGCACAGCTTCCTGTCCCACGGCGAATCTTCTTCACTAGAAAAGCCTGTTTGTGAAGCTCCCTGCGGCAATAGCTTGTTCTATTAAATTCATGCATCTACGCTCGGTTCAAAACAGCATGTAAGCGCACATAGACAGCGAACTTACGGCATGCTGGTGGCGGGCGCAGGCAGTAGACCTGGGAAGTTTAAATCCTGTGCTTGGGCTGAGGTAGGTTTTATAAGGTCCCCGCCTTTTTCATTTGTGTGATGAAAGCGTCATTGGTCTCAACCAGGGACCATAGTCTCAACCATGACCATCTAAAAATGCGGATGCCGCCATGCTGGGAGTAATGTTAATCCAGTCGTTATTTTCCACGGGTTTCGTACCAAATAATTTTCGTAATGAAATGCTGATAACATGTAAGCATTAATACTACCTGGTTTATTAATGGTTTTACTTCAAAGTTTAATGCGAAAATTATTTGTTTTGAAATGGGAAACTAGGGACAAAGCCATGCCGGCGATGCATGTATCGCCGCTGACATGACAATCGCACATTTGACATTTCGTTTTCCTCTGCAGCATTTCTGATGACCTCGTGCTTTCAGCACCACGTGCCACGAAAATTGTGCTCTTATGGCAGCCCAAAGCACAATGATAACTCACGCCTATGTCGGATATGAGGATAAGAAGTTCGCGGTTGTGAAAATCAACGACATCAAAGATTTTAGCCCTGTAAATAACAAGGACTTTTCGTATCTGGCCTACTACGCTGTCAAGTGGACTGCGGCGGACGGCAGCTTCGACTACTATCGCGCGAGAATTTTAGGGTTGGGCGGTAAGTTATTTGATGCTACTTCATGTTTGCAGCTTATTAACTAGGTTTCTGGATGTTTTTTTTTGTGCCGTTAGTAGGGAAAATGGAAAATTGAGCATATACCAGCAGAACTGAGGCATTGTTTTCGTGCTTGAAACTTAACAGCGTTGCAACAGGGAACAATAAAGTGATGGAAGGAAACTAACTAGCACAAATGTTTCTTTTACTGACGCATTGTTATGGTGGTGCTGTGAAAGAAACGCATTTTAAAGCATTTTAGTGCTACTTTGGTTGTACATTAGACTGAAAGTTATACGAATTTTATTTAATGCACTTGAAAAATTAATCATGAACGAAACTTGCTTTGTTGCCTGCTCTATATACATCTTTGCATCACGTTCAGCGCACGTACGTGAGTCGGGAGATTTGAATACTACATCATCTGATTACATTTGTTTCCAGTTTGCATAGCAGGTGACAGAACCATGTGCGTGTTATTTCTTCATGGCTCGTGCAGATTGTCGAGAGGGTGCAGTGAAAAATAGAGGAAGAAGTAATGATGTGATCAGTTTCCTTGTTATTGACTATATAACATTTGCACCATCAACAATAGTGTCAATTTCTTGTAGGTCACAATTTTTGTGCTTGGCTGGAATATTCTTCAGAGTCTGAGGAAGCCGTGCTAGGGAAGGCGGGCAGCAGAAGGGTCCGTGTCAAGTCGAAACCAGTGACAGTGATGAAGATTTTTCACCGGAGGTGAGTTCACAATCATTTTCATGGGCTCTGCGTAGTGCCTGTGAGAGGCGTATTTTCTGGAGGGGTTAAACTATTGTTGAAATATTTCTCAGCTTTTCAGCCACGAAAGAAAAAACAAAGAAGGACCTAGGGAATATTTCAATAGTATTCTAAAGAAAAAAGAATGCTCAGCCATCAACAAGTCCCAAACCCAAACACGAAGAGGCTTGACATGGATACTGAAGCCCGCCAACAAATAGCTATCTTACAGGAACAGCTGAAGCGAAAGGAAGACACAATCCTCCATCTCAAGTAGGAGATTAAAAAGCAGGAGAGTGAGATCCTGTAGCTCCATAGATTGAATATGGGGCTGCAGGAAAATATTCTGGACAAGCTCTGCACTAGGGCAAGTGAGTAATTAGTGCTAATCTCAAACTTGACAGCTGTTGGACAAGCTCTGGACAAGCTCTGCACTAGGGCAAGTGAGTAATTAGTGCTAATCTCAAACTTGACAGCTTAGCTGCTGCTTAGCTGCTTCAGCTTGTTTATATACTTACTGTTGCACCACTCAGAAAAGGGCAAAAAATTCCCATGGTCTAATCATTCATTCCTTAGAGCTCGAATGTTGCAGAGCTGTTTTATTTAGTGGTACTTTTTGTTTTATGCTGATAGGATGGGGTACTTGCCTTATTTGGCCAGAAGTAATAATACAATTCCGATCACTTTTCTCATTCTTGTGAAAGACGTACAGACACCAGACATTACCTGCAGGTTGTCTACTTTTAAGTCACATATAAAGCAAGTGATATAAAATGGTCACCACATAATGTTTTAAAGTTTCAAGTTTGAAGTTTTATTGTACGTAAAAGGTTAACAAAACACGAATACAGAAGGAGGTCCCAAAGTCAAGGACTGTGGACGGGACCTCCTATGATGAATATTGTAAAGAAATATATATTGAGAAGATGCAAAATTTATACAATATTTCGCATCAGTGGGATGGGGTGAATGAAACGTGAATTTATTACAGGCACTATTGTTGTAATGAAAACGGTTACACACCTTATCACATAATGAAACACATAAGAAACAATTCATAAATAGATATAAGGGATAACACTGGAACAGTTTACCTTGAAAAATACGATTAGTGTGATATCAAAAACTGACGAAGATTGGATTTCAAGGAATAAATAATGATTGTTTGATAGATACTGGTAAAGAATTCTAGAGTGGTACCAGAGAATCGGACAGCTTGTTTCCAGTAATTAGTGTTTCGTTTAGGCAGCAAGAAGTTATTATTGTTGGCGAAACATGTGTCGGTACGACGCGGTATTTGATCATTGGTGGTTAGAGAAAATGGAAGTAGCTCTGTAAAAGATTTATAATACATAAACTGTAGTCGATTATTTTGTTCACAGAAAGAATACTGTGTGATTGGTGCAAACGAAGGGCATTTTTTTTAGCAGTGAGTACAAGTAATAATGCGTATAGCTTGATTTTGGATAATTTGCAGGGAAGATAAATGCGAAGGGTACGTGTTTCCCCAAGATGAAATGCAGTACTGAACGTGAGTGTGGACGAACGAGTAATATAGAGAAATGAGCATGGGAATATCAAAATACGGGCGAACTTTAATTAGTACTGTAATGCCATAAGTTATTTTGAGAGAAATAGATGTGATGTGAGTCCGAAATATTAGATATTCATTAAGTTCCACACATAAAAATGACACATGATCAGAAGCAATGCTAGAGTTTGAGCCGATGTTAACAGACGGGGTTTCGCAGATAATTTTATGAGGTGAGCTGAAAACTATAAAACTAGATTATGATGCATTAATGGACAGCATATTATCCTGGCACCAGCTGAATACAATGTCTGCATCAGCATTCAGTTTTTCTACCACCTTGTTTATGCGTGAATCCGAGGTTAAGGTGGTCGTGTCATCTGCATAAAGAAAACAGAATTATTAAGGCACATAGGAAGATCATTAATGTATAATAAAAATAAGAGAGGACCAAAAAGTGAACCTTGTGGAACTCCAATGTTAGTAGTTTTGTATTTTGAATATGTCTCTGATATGAATACCGCTTTTATTTCGAATAAATAGCTTTTTATTAGAGTAAGGGCAGGCCCAGTTATTCCGATAGCGTCATGCTTATTGAACAGAAGAGTATGGTTAAGGGAATTGAATGCATGGAGAGGTCGATTAATAATTCACCAGCGATGTTACCCCCATCAATGAAGGATTTAATTTAATCCGTGAGAGCGATCACAGCTAATTCAGTAGAGAATCCCATTCTAAAACCAAATTGGTTAGGCGAGACAATGTCAGATTTTAATGCATAGCTCTTTAGTCCTGCAGCAATGGCTTTTTCGATGATTTTACTGAAAAATGACATAATAGCGATTGGGCGGTAATTGGAAATGTTATGCGTATCTCCCTTTTTGAAGATAGGAATAAGCTTAGCCTTTTTCAACGCAGTAGAAAAAATTCCGGATTTGAACATCAGGTTAATAATGTGAGCGAGGACATCGCAATTGACATGAGCAATCATCTTTATATGAGAAGAATGTATATTATCCAGACCTAGACTGGTGTCATTTAGATTGCGTATTATTTTGCAGATCTCGTCAGGTGACACAAGAAAAAGGAAAATGCTATGGGGAGATCGTTGTAATGATTGAAATGTAGCAAAGTTTGAATTACCTGAAGGTAAATCAAAAGAATCACTAAACGCTTCAGCAATGTCAACCGGGTTGCTATATGTTTTCTCGCCTGAAGTAATTGTAGATATGGGAACTTTGGAGGTGGTTCTGTTTAGGAAGGCTTTAATAATTTTCCACTTCTTGTTAACGTCATTGACGGCTAGATTTAACTCTCTTTCATAATACTTTTTCTTACCTGTTGTCAGGAGTATGCTTAATACGTTAGAATAATTCTTATAGCGTGCTAGAAGTTGCATGTTAAATGGTTGCTTTTTGCTCTTTTTATAGAGGTTATCTTTTTCTCTTAAACTGTTTAATAGGCTAGAAGACATCCAGGGATTAATCGGAGCTGAATATATTTTATTGCGTAGATACAGTGGAGCCCTGATTAACAGCATTAGAGATAATAGGAAAGAACTGATTAAATGCATTATCAGCGTCATCAATAGCCTTGATTACTGACCAGTCAACACTTGCAATCCATTCAAGAAATAATGCAGCGCTCAGTGCTTTTTTTTTAATGCGGAGTATGTACCAAGCCTGGTTAACACAGTTATCCAGTTGAATACAAATAGGGCTGTGATCAGTTAAATCAGCCTCTAAGACACCATATCGGGGGCGGTTATTAGGTTGGATAAGGCGAGATCTATAAGAGAGCTTGAACCACTCGCCGAAACACGTGTCGGAATGGTAATAAGATTTTCAAAACCATGAATATTTAAAACATCCAAGTAATCTTTATGTGAAGGGCAGTTGGGGTCTAATGTGTTAATTTTGATGTCACCCATTATAATTACATTTTTGCGTTCCATAGATAAGACTGAGTGTAAAGCTGAACAGAAATCTGACAGGAGACGAGGGTGATCGGTATACGCAACCAATGGTTAAATTTTTTTATCTTGTGAAAAGAAAGATTCATCCGGTTCAATCCATGCAGATACAGTTTATCACTATTAAAGCTAGATCAAGACGGCGACGA
The DNA here is from genome assembly GCF_055883805.1 of Amblyomma maculatum. Classification (NCBI taxonomy): domain Eukaryota; kingdom Metazoa; phylum Arthropoda; class Arachnida; order Ixodida; family Ixodidae; genus Amblyomma; species Amblyomma maculatum. The sequence continues at coordinate 95,270,785 of NC_139352.1, forward strand.
TAATGATAGCAAGACGAAATAAAGATTGATGTGCCGCCATGAGCGCTATCGCTACGATGGCAGTATTCTGCGCTGTAAGAAGGCAACGAGTATAGTTTTTTATTTGTTTCAGACAGCCAAGTCTCGCTGACGCAGATTACTGAGAACTGGTGATGAGTAGCTGATAATAAGTTAGCAATGTCGTCCGAATATTTTCTTAGACTTCGTGCGTTAAAATGAATTAAAGATCTGCAAGAAGGGGAAAGATAAGATTCTAGGTTTGAAGGCGTGAAGTATGAAGCTATTCTAATGAACGAGATGGGCAGAAAGAGTACAGATTCTTAGATGAAATTCGACAGGTCGGACTCGGATTTAATACGAAAGACATGGCTATTTTCTGACTTACGTGCCAAAATTTGACAGTTTGTCGTCCAGAGATGCAGCCACCCCTTTTCTTTCTTGGGTGCTCGTGCCCTAGTGAGAAGTTTCTTGTTTTCCATGGTCAGGTGGTCATTTACGTATATTGGATCCTTTTCTTCCCCTAAGAAGCCAATGCTACCAGTGTCAAGCTGTGCCTTGCGCGCCCTTTCCAAGAAGTAATTTCTTTTGGAACGGGAAATGAAACTAGCAATAATGTTCTGCCCTGACTGTGCAGAGACCCGGTGAACAATACCCAAGTCAGAAGTGGCAACAGGACAGCTAATTTTGTCTCCAATTGACGCCACAATTGCAGCGCAGTCTTCGCCCTGTGCTGCAAATATTTAATGCATACAATATTCCTCCTCATCCTGTTCTCATTTTATCGCTGAATAGAATTGTAATGCCAGAGTTATATTTGCTTTTCATTCACTCACATTTCTTTTCTTGAGGCAGGCTGATTAGTTCTACGAAGACAATGAAGCAGCAATTATTTGATAGCTTTTCCATCTCATGTGATCAAATCTCAAGTCTTTTGTTAGGTATTTCATATAACAAATCACCTAACCTTGTGTTTGGCGCATCATAGCCTTAGATGCTGTTGTGCCATAAAACCCTATATAACTAACAAATCTTCTGTCGCAGCAATCAATTATTCTATAAAAAAAGGCACTTGAGGTTACAGATTGATCTTAGTATTCATAAATGATTACCATGTGGTAGGTCATAGATTTCTATTGTCTTATATATAATTATTAAAAACACGCTCTAATGTATTTGGTGTCCTTTAATGTCGAACTAGGAAGTGTGGATCACAGATATTGAAACAAGGTAAAATGTGGTCTGTAAACAATTAATGCTTGACGGAATATGTTATATATTTGGCTGCTGTTAGCTCTTGTTCTTTTCATTTTTTGAAAGAGAAATAATGAATATCTGAAAAGAATATCTTGTGAAATCTCACGCACAACAGTATCTAAAATGCATGCTAGTGTGGGTAAGTTCATGCATCATGAGTTAATGAGCGTGTGTATGCTCAGCCTTTCTGCATTTTGCCATGTGTGGCAATTTGCTGTGTCTGGGAAAAGATAGTAAGCTTTTTGTTCTGAACCTATTTTTGATACTTGTGGATAAATATTTTCTTATTTTCTGCTTTTGCTCACGATAATACCTGAATATAGGTATAGCCAGCTCATCTCGCCTCCATTGTGCGAGTCGCAGCTCCAATCCAGGCAGCTATCAAAGATGTGCCACAATTTGAACCACGCACAGAAAAACTCTTGCAGGACTGACAAGCACATGCCAAGGTGATGAAATGGTAAGTATCACGATGTTTACATTAATTACATGGTGTCTCAGAAAATGTTACTGAAATGTTTCGTATATAAATGTTGCTTAAGAGACTTTTTCTACAGGTGGACATTGGACAGAGCCTGTGTATAAAGCATGAGATTTGGGAATACATCCGAAGCCAAAAACAAGATTCCATTTTTGCTAAAGCATTAGTCATGGCAATCTGAAGTAAAGACGATCTCCACGACAAATCACTGCAAGGTAGGCGAGCATGTTTTTAATTCTCAATTTCACTGTACTCTTATCCCTGTAATAGTCCAAGTCCCCAATAATCTCAACCCTATTTTGTCGCCAGGCAAAAAAAATGTGCACGCTTTCCTGGAAAGGCTCCCAAAGCATCACTCACGCCTTGGAAAGTGAATGTTGTGCTTGGTAAGTAAGTGCTGAATGGTTGACCATGTAACCAAATCTAGTGCATTCTACTGTAGTATTCAACCGTGCATATTGGCAAAAAATTATGTCGGCTCTCGATAACTCGGTTTGGAAGGACAGTTTAAGTTTGTGAAATGCTTGTCCAATGAATAAAAAGGTGTCAAGTTACATCACAGTCCTTTAGGGGCGGGGGCATTCGTCTTGGGGCTCCCAGCACTGCAAAAATATTGGTAGTTTTTAGGATGGAAACGTGCAGCCTGTGCACTTTCCTTACTGCATTTAAGGGCTAGTGCAAGCAATCGCTAATATTTTGTTAAAACACCCTTGCACACATTATGAAAGTTTCAGGAAATTGTAATCTTTGAGAAATGTTCATGTTAAGGTTATATAAGCTTGCTCATGTTGCTTGACCTAGAAATTTAGTGTGTAGTATCTGGATGGCAGTTCTATACTGAAAAGAGACACAGCAGATACAAAAGTTAAGAATGTAGCAGAGGCTCTGTCTTGTGACTGCTAGCTGGAGCATATTTTGGGTGGCTGCTACTCACGTTATATTTTATATGTAACTTCCTCATTTCAGAAGGTTAAGAGCTCGGCTCGCCAGCCAGAATGTGCCACGAGGGCTTCTGACGATGGTAACCAAAAATTTGAACCACTTCAGAGTGGAGAAGCTTGGCGACATTGAGAAAGGCGCAAAGCGGTAAACTGCTGTTATACTGCGTTATGTCTTGCCATATATTTAAAATTTTGTATTTCGCACCTAACATGAAGTAAAAGCGGTGTATAAAAATTCACTTATAAGTGTGACTGCTAGGTTCCATGCAAAGTGCTGGTGGAAAAAAAATCATGACCTATATACTCGATACTTTCTCAATTATGTGAGTCTTGAGCATACTCTGTTAAGAATGCTGAAAAAATTTCCAGGACATCACAGGAGTCATGAATTTCTCCTAGTCCTGAAGCCAGAGAGCAAGTGTATTTTCCAGTATTTTTCAAATGTTCAAATAAGCAGTGAGTGTTGAGGCACCTTCGTGGGAATGTCTTGCCAAATCGTCATTCAGTCAGAAATTTGGGCAATGTGTCCAACGTTTGAGTCATTTTATATGCATTAATTTGCATGCTCATGAAAATCTAGTTGGCTAATCATTTCGGTCTAAGTGATTTCCCAGTTAAAACCAAAAGAGTAACCATTTACATTCAGTGGATGTACCATTCGAATTCAGTTGTGTGGTTGGATGACCAGTTCAAACCAAATGGACAAATTTTTAGATTGAATAGATGTTCCATTTGAGTTCAATTAGTCTGGTTAAGTTACCAGCTCAAACTAAATGGGCGACCTTTTAAATTCAATGAGTCTACCATTTGAGTTGGATTGGTGTGGTTAAGTCACCAGTTCCAACCAAATGGGCAACCTTTTAGGCCGAATGAGTGAACCATTTGAGTTCAATTGGCCGACCATTTGGTCTGCTTAGCTAGCAAGCTGAAATCTATTGGGTAACCATTTTTATTCAATGGGTGCACCCATTGATCTCAACTGGTCGGCCTCAATGAGTGGCGAAAACACAAATGGAATTCGAACAATTGGTTTCAATGGGAAATTTCCCAGTTGGACCTATTGGGTTTTTACTGTGTGGAGAGAACAACGGTACCTAGCACAACCTAGAACAGTGCGGAAATATACGCCAGTGGCCGGAATTTTCGAGAACCTTCTTAAAGCATCTTGCGCGACAAAGAAATTTATAAAGCTGCGTCTCGCGACCACGAGCATGGTCAAACAAAGAACACAGAATCGATATGCGTGCCAGAATCACAGTGATAAAGCTGCATGCCGCACTCTAAAAATATGGTGTAATCTTAGTGTTTTGGGGGTTAAACCGCTCGTCGCTGAGCTGATACCTTTTTAGGGGTAAGTTACGCTGTTTGTCGGAGACTAAGTATATATATAATATTGCATGTAGTGTAACATTACGCTTCTGGTAGCCTACACTTGCACCTTCACAAGCAGCATAACTGTAGTCTACCTAGATATATTCTTACACCTTTCATAAAGGCCTATGTTTTAGTCTGTGGATGGCATAACTATACCCATCCGTCAAATGTGCAAGTTTGCACCTTGAGAACATAAACTTATTCTTTGTGCACAGATGCAAAGTTACCATATTAGAGTATAAATTTATACTGCGACAAAGAGAGGAACGCTTTGCACCTTTGTGGTGAAAGCTTATACCACAAGGAGAAGGATAATGTTGCCCTCCAAGCAGTTTAAAGTAATGCCCTATTACACAAGGTATCTATGCATCATCTAGTGTTATCCTCGCAGCAATGCTATTGCACATTTGCATCGTAAACTTGCTCACTGGAAGCAGGAATAAAGCTGACTATTATGCTTCAAGGTTTTCTGAAAGGAATGGTAAAGTTGAAATGTTGCAATATTTTTATGCCGTGTTTAGTGTGACAGTGAGCAATATTTTAGGTGATGTATGCTGTGTCGTGTTGTGTTCAATCTTTAAGTTCTACTGCAGATTGAACGAAAAGAATTCACAGAACAATCAGTGAAAATAACATACCGTAGTATTTATTTCACCTGGGTAGTATTAATTTCACGGGCTGGGTAATCTCTCCACATTCAGAGCAGATATGCACTAAGTATTGACCTGCGCAGAAAAGAGATTCCTCCTGAAAAAAGACTCACAAAACACACTTATGGGGTATTTAATTCACGTACAATAATAAAACTGAACAAAAGGCAGATAAAAAGGAAGAAAAGTGAAAATAGTACACTAGTTCAGGCTTCCAAGTGTTTGTATAGTGCGAAGTGAACTCACATAATATATAGATGAGTGAAAATTTTACAAATCTGATCTATACCTATGCCACTAACAGAATATAGATAATTAGCACATTGCAATCTCCGGAAAAATTCACAATGTGCTCAATAAGACAATATACAATTAGACGTATTGTTGTCAGGAGCAGGGTCAATCCACAGGCACCACTGATGTTGGACTATGAGAGGGTCGGGTCGTTTAAAGAAATATTAACGAAAACATGTTGATCAAATGGAAGCTAGCCTAACTATATATATAATAAAGGCAAAAAGTGATTTAATAAACCCCTCTCTCTCTATTCTATATGTGTGGTTCTATATTTTTTCATTAGGTTTTATGTTAAACTTTGCTTTATAACCTTCACTTTTTCCTTTGTTGTTTGCTGGTTTTCATTCCATCACCAAAACTTTGCTTTCACACCTGACAATCATCATCATCAGCCTGATTATACCCACTGCAGGGCGAAGGCCTCTCCCATATTTCGCCACTTAACCCGGTTCTGTGCTAGCTGCATCCACTTGACCCCTGCGAACTTCTTAATATCATCCGCCCACCTAACTTTCTGCCGCCCCCTGCTACGCTTTCCTTCCCTTGGAATCCAGTTTGTTACCCTTGGCGACCATCGGTTATCCTCGCTTCGCACTACATGTCCTGCCCATGTCCATTTCTTCATCTTAATTTCCACTAAAATGTCGGTAACTTGAGTTATTTCTCTGACCCACCGGTAAGCTGCTAGTCATAATCTGCGAGTGCTTGCCAAATGCGCTCCATCCCAATCTTATTCTTCTTCGAAATCCTTTTCACGGTCCGGATCTGCGGTTACTACCTATCCTAAGTAACATATTCGCCTACTACTTCCAGTATTTCGCTACCTAATCTAAACTGCTGTTCCTTCCCGCGGCTGTTGAACATTACCTTAGTCTTCTGCATAATGATTTTCAAGCCTACCTTTCTTCTTTTTCTGTCTACGTCATCAATCATTATTTGCAGTTCATCCCCCGAGTTGCTTAGCAAGGCGTTATCAGCAAATCGCAGATTACTGAGGTATTCTCCATCTACCCTTATCTCCAACTGCTCCCAATTCAAGTCTCTGAATACTTCCTCTAAACAAGCTGTGAATAGTACTGGAGAGATTGTGTCTCCTCGCCTAACACCTTTCTTTATGGGGATTTTGTTACTTTCTTTATGCAGAACTATGGTTGCTGTGCAGCCACTATATATATCTTCCAGCACTTTCACGTACGGCTCGTCTACCTCCTGATTTCGCAATGCCTGCATCACCGCCGAGGTTTCAACTGAGTCAACTGCTTTTTCGTAATCAATGAATGCTATGTATAAGGGCTGGTTATATTCCGAGCATTTTTCTATCACCTGATTGATTGTATGGATATGATCGATAGTAGAGTACCGTCCGAAACCCTGCTTGATCCTTTGCCTGATTGCAGTCTAAGGTTGCCCTGATTCTATTAGCGATTACCTTAGTAAATACCTTATACGTAACAGACAGTAAGCTGATTCGTGTGTAATTTTTAAGGTCCTTAGAGTCCCCTTTCTTGTGAATGAGGATAATGTTTGCATTCTTCCATGATTCCGGTACCGTCCATGACACCAGGCTCACGTATACAGAGTGGCCAGTTTTTCTAGCACGATATCCCCCCGTCCTTCAGCAAATCTGTAGTTTTCCGATCCTCTCCAGCTGATTTCCCCCTTTTCATAGTTTTTAGTGCTTTCTTGACCTCGTCCTTCGTCACTGGTGGAACGTCTGACTGTTTTTCCCTACCGCCAATCTCATTACGGTCCTGACTACTTTGGCTACTGTAGAGATCTGTATAGAAATCCTCGGCTACTTTGACTATCTTGTCCATATTAGTGATGACGTTGCCCGCCTTGTCCCTTATCGCATACATCTGGTTTTTTTTTTTTTTTTGCCTATGCCCAATTTCTTCTTTACTGCTTTAAGGCTTCCCCCGTTCTTTACAGCATGCTATATTTTCTCCATGTTATACTTCCTTACATCGGCTACCTTGCGCTTATTGATTAGCTTTGATATCTCGGCCAATTCGATCTGGTCTGTCGATTGGAAGCTTTCATACTCTGGCGTTTCTTAATCAAATCTTTCGTCTCCTTAGACAGCTTACCGGTATCCTCTCTAACTATCCTACCGCCTACTTCTACCGCGCACTCAGTAATGATATCTCTGAAATTATTGTTCCTTGCCTCTAGGGTAATGTCGCCATCCTCAGTTAGAGCTGAATACCTATTCTGTAGCGAGATCCTGAACTCTTCTGCCCTCCCCCTCACCGCTAATTCGTTGATGGGTTTCTCTCTTACTAATCTATTGCGTTCCTTCTTCAGATTTAGGCTAATTCGGGACCTCACCATCCTGTGGTCACTGCATTGCACTTTCCCGATTACCTCTACATCCTGCACAATGACGGGGGTTGAACACATTATAAAGTCGATTTCGTTTTTAGTCTCTCCGTTAGGACTTTTGCATGTCCATTTCCGGTTCTTCCATTTGCTGAAGAAGGAATCTGTAGAAGTTACCTGACAATCCCAGTGGCCTTATTTCTAGAGTGAGTATAGTCTAATCCTCCGCCTAGAAAACAATGTGTGGTCCCACATGATATTATCTTTTCTGTATGGGGTTACTTTTTTCCTGAGAGTACATTGTCTTGCTGTCATGTGATCATCCATGACAAGTGATAACTACACACCCCTTATTCTTATTTATTATTATGTGGGGTCTGTTTTCTTGCATTTTTCTCTATATTCATTTCACATGAATATAAAGAATGAAGCTTGTTCCTGCAGGGGTATTTCTAAGGTGATCCTATTGTCCCTGCCCTTAGTGCAGTTTACAGTATTGGAGAAAGGCATGAATATCACACAGAGGATATACCTTATAAAATGCAAGCCAATACTTATTGAAGATGATGGAACATTTTATGCTAAAACTGCAATGGTAGCAAGGCACATCCAAAGCGCCATCTGCCCTTCTCCACATGTGGATTACTGAAGTTATGCCACACATGCAGAAATATGTAAGGCATGGCTATAAAATGCAACATTTACTTACATTCATTGCTTGCTTCACACCATACACCTGCTATGGCTGTGCAAAAGACTATTTTCAAGACTGCCGTTTCACTTCAAAACTACTTTATTTCGTTCAAGAGGCATAAAACAATCCCCTTCAATACTCCTATAATTCCTTGAACAAGCCACAAAGATAGAAATATTATGTATTGCTGCTTCATGTAATGCTTAAAGCACATGCAGCAGGAATAAAAGTTTTCATAAACTGCAATTTGCCAGAACTGTCCAGTGTACCACCTCTCTTTAGATGCCTAATGAATGAAATTATAAATGCTGACCAACAGTATACAAGAATGCTTGTTAAAACAGTGTCTCCAACAAATTTCTCTAAGATGTTTTTATCTGTACAGGTTTTATTTCAGAAAACTCTCAAGAGACAACCGTGCAGCCTCTGCCGATGGGTTGTGCTGCAAGGTGGACTTTGGGTACCTGATGCAGCTTAATTATTAAGACTTAATTACTTGTATTCAACCAATCTTTTTTTAGAAGAGGCAATATGAATATTTTGAAACTGAAGGCTATTAACATCACGAGTAAGCTCAATTCTAAAATTCTCCTAATCAGCTATGTGGTCTAACATTCGAGCTTCAAAAACATGCCTTTAAAAGCTTTGCAATTTGTTTTTCCCACAATACATAACTAAAAATTGGTGTCAGTGACTTATTTTATTCAAAGATTATGGACATACTGTTACGTATATGCCACCCGAAGAGGACGACGATAGAAAATAGAGTGAGAGACGACGAAGCTGAAGGAACCGTTGGTTGGTTGGTTGGTTTGTGGGGTTTAACGTCCCAAAGCAACTCAGGCTATGAGAGACGCCGTAGTGGAGGACTCCGGAAATTTCGACCACCTGGGGTTCTTTAACGTGCACTGACATGGAACCGTTGGGGCTTGCCTGAACACCTGCTGTGTTCTGCTCTGCTGTGCTGTGAACACTTGCTCATCACCTGTTGTGGTTTCCTGTGCTAGCCTTCTGCCCCGTATCATCTTGGTGGAGGTGAATCAAGGTCCCCGTACGCACAGATAGCCCATCTACGCTGCAAAAAGCTGGATTTTCGCAGCGGCCGCCACCTACCTGGGATCCCAACGACGCCACAAACAGCCACGATGACCTCTGAAGCAGCCCCTACCACCACGGGAACATCGCCTCAGCCAGTCGTACTCACACAAATTCGCCACCCTCCCATCTTTAATGGCGATGACCACCCAGACGTTGACGACTGGCTGGACGAATACGAGCGATGCAGCAGGAACAATCACTGGGACGCGACCATCATGCTGGCCAATCTGATTTTCTATTTGGCGGGACCTGCTCGCGCGTGGCTCCAAAATCACGAGCACGAGCTGGCGACCTGGGAAATTTGCAAGCAAAAGCTTCACGACTTGTTCGGGAAGCCCATTGGACGTGCCCTCGCAGCTAAAACCGAACTTTCCTCTCGCGCCCAATCTACCACGGAGTCCTACCTTGCCTACATACAAGACGTGCTCGCGTTATGTCTCAAGGCGAACAGCTCCATACTGGAAAGTGAAAAGGTAGGTCACATCCTAAAGGGCATCGCAGATGACGCGTTCAACATCCTCTTCTGCATGGATTGCTCTACAGTCGAGTCGGTGCTTCAAGTGTGCCGAAGATTCGAGCAGGCTAAACAACGACGCCTGGTACATCGCTTTGAGCGCCTTCCGAACACGGCAGCTACATCATCCTGCGATGATCTGGCTCCTCTGCAACAGCCTTCTCCGTCCACTACCATGACTCGGATCGTCAGGCGAGAACTCGAGGCCTTAGCTCCTGCACCACTCCCATCTCCACTGCCCGACACCGTGGCCATAATACAGGCTGTTGTCCGCCAGGAACTTGCCAACGTCGGTCTTTCCTCCAACCCCGTACCGCACTCGTCACCATCGCATCCTGTTCCTGTAGTGGCTGCTGCAACCACCTGCCAAGCTCCCCCACGCCGCTACGTTAGTCGCAATCCTGCAGAATGGCGCACCTCAGACGACAGGCCAAATTGTTTTATTTGCTGTCGAGCCGGCCACACTTCACGATATTCCCGCACTCGTACCTTCCCCACCCCTCGTCCTTATTACAACGCTGACCGTCGGTACTACTCCGGACCTCGACGCTTCTCTGCCCAACCTGAACAACTCCGCCCCGCATATGATGGACCTGGACACTTCCCTTCTAACCCAGAACCTCACTTGAACCTCACACCGAAGCCGTATCAAGGGTCCGTCACTCCAGCCGATCTCCATCTCCACGGTCTCGTCGATTCCGTTCACCGGTGCCTCCTGGCAACTCCTCATACGCCGGCACCTACTCGGGAAACTAGCGAGTGCAGCGTCCGGGAGTGACGCTGCATTACCGGCCCGGACTGTCAACTCGGAACTGACCCTCGCACCCAGACGTAACCTCATTGACATTTTTGTGGACGGAGTCTCAGTTTCTGCTCTTTTTGACACTGGCGCCCGCATTTCCGTCCTCAGTGCCTCGTTCCGTCAACGCCTCAACAAAGTCCTCACACCCGCTCCCTCATCTACCGTTCGTGTTGCTGATGGCAACACAGCTACTGTGGTTGGTATGTGTACTGCGAGAATCACCATTGCCGACCGCCATATCCCTGTGCTATTTACAGTCCTTCAAGCACAAGCAGGCATCTGATACTTCATACACTGCAGCAGAAGCTGCAGTGTATGAAGCACATGAGCACATACACTGCAGCAGAAGCTGCAGTGTATGTGCTCATGTCGCCTTTCCCCTCTGTTACTGATGGCGACTACGTTGTTTGCCCCATAACCGACGTGACACTGGAGCGTAGGATCGCTCTCCCTCATAACATCGTGCACGTAGAAAATAACCGCGCTTATATTCCAGTCTTGAACTTCGACCTTTTTGTGCGCGTTCTTCCTGAGGGCATTACTCTCGCCGAACTGATCCCACTGTCTGACGTCACAGTGGCCGCTCTTTTACCTGACCCTACTGCTAAACTGTTGGCACGACCTGCATCGTCCCTACCTCCGGAGGCCCGCATATGAGGAATGGTTGCACCTAACGTGCGCCCTGACCGAGCTACAGCACTTACGAGTCTTCTGACTTCGTACAGCGATATTTTCGATTTTGGTGACCGCCCCTTAGGACAAACTTCCCTCGTTACACATCGTATTGATACCGGAGACGCCCGGCCAATTCACAGAAGACCTTATCGAGTCGCCATTTCTGAACGACGCGTCATACAAGGTGAAGTGGACAAGATGTTAGAAAAAATATTATAGAGCCTTCGAGCAGTCCCTGGGTGTCGCCTGTCGTGCTTGTTAAAAAGAAGGACAATACCTGGAGATTCTGCGTTGATTACCGACACCTCAACAAAATTACAAAGAAAGATGTTTACCCGCTCCCCAGGATAGATGATGCCCTCGACTGCTTGCACGGTTCCAGCTATTTCTCTTCCATTGATCTTCGTTCCGGTTATTTGCAGATCGCTGTCGACGAACGAGACCGAGAGAAGACCGCCTTCGTCCCTCCCGATGGCCTGTATCGATTCAAGGTGATGCCTTTCGGCTTGTGTAACGCGCCCGCAACATTCGAGCGCATGATGGATTCTCTCCAGCGCGGCTGGAAATGGACGACGTGCTCGTGCTATCTCGATGACGTCATTGTATTTTCTTCTACATTCGAGAGCCATCTTCATTGCCTTGATACCATTGTTGGCGTCTTCCGAAGAGCTGGCCTTCAGCTGAACTCGAAGAAATGTAGCTTCGGCCGACGTGAGCTCAAGGTGTTTGATCACGTGGTCGACGCCCGTGGCTTTCAACCCGATCCAGACAAAATACGGGCTGTAAGGGCATTTCCTGCACCCCGTTGTACCAGCGACGTGCGTAGTTTTCTTGGGCTTTGCTCCTATTTTCGGCGGTTTGTACCCAACTTTGCGGAGACGGCTCGTCCACTCACCAATCTTTTGAAGAACGACGCTTCATTTTGTTGGCACCAAGAACAATCCCAAGCCTTTTCTGCGCTCATTGCAGCCTTCACCAACCCGCCCGTACTGGCACACTCCAATCCTTCGGCACCAACAGAGGTACGCATCGACGATAGTGGTCACGGTATTGGTGCCATACTCGCCCAACAGCAAATGGGTCGCACCCGCGTCATTGCTTATGCCAGTCGTCTCCTTTCAGCGGCTGAGCGGAATTATTCGATCACAGAACGTGCATGTTTAGCCCTCGTGTGGGCCATTACAAAATTTCGCCCTTGTTTGGCCGCCCGTTCTCCGTCATCACCGACCACCCCGCCTTATGTTGGCTTTCTACGCTGAAGGACCCTAGTGGTCGCCTGGGCCGTTGGGTCCTCCGACTTCAGGAATACACTTTTTCTGTCATCCACAAGTCTGGCCGGCTACACGCTGACGCTGATTGCCTGTCCCGCAACCCGGTAGATCCGCCACCTGCGAGCGAGTGCGACGATGACACATATCTGTTGGCCGTCTCTGACCTTTCAAGCATTCGCCATGAGCAGCGCTTAGACCCCAAGCTTTCCAGCATTATTAATCGCCTCAGCACTGATCACCTTGATGCTACCCTTGCTCTGTTTGTGCTCCACAACGGCACCTTATACAGACGGAATATGAAACCAGATGGCGCCGAGCTTCTGCTCGTATTCCCCGAACACCTGTGTACCACCGTTCTTCAACAGCTGCATGACGCACCCACAGCGGGTCATCTTGGAGTGTCTCGTACGTACGATAGCGTCTGCCGCCGCTTCTTTTGGCCAGGCCTCTATCGCTCTGTTCGTCGTTACGTGGCCTCTTGTGACCGGTGTCAGCGACGGAAGAAGCCCTCGGTTATGCCTGCTGAGTCCCTGCAGCCGATCGACATTCCAGTAGACCCGCTTTCCCGAGTTGGCCTTGACCTCCTCGGGCCTCTCCCACTTTCTGTGTCGGGAAATAAATTAATTGCGGTGGCCACAGATTATATTACGCGCTACGCTGTCACCCGAGCGATACCCACCAGCTGTGCAACTGACGTGGCTGCGTTTCTTCTCCATGACGTCATCCTGCTCCATGGCGCTCCACGCCAGCTGCTCACTGACCGTGGCCGTTGCTTTCTTGCTCGAGTAGTCGACGACATTCTTCGGTACTGCTCCATTAAGCACTATTTTACCACCGCTTACCATCCACAAACGAATGGCCTCACCGAACGCCTCAACCGCACGCTCACGGACATGCTATCAATGTATGTCTCGGAGGATCACCGTGACTGGAATATGACATTGCCGTTTGTAACGTTCGCGTACAATTCCTCTCGTCACGACACAATGGGCTACTCACCTTTTATCTTCTATATGGCCGCGACCCTCCCCTTCCGTTAGACAGCGTACTGCCTCCCACCGCTAACGCCAGTTGCTACGTTCGTGACGCCATCTCCCGAGCTGACGCGGCCCGTGTTATTGCTCGCCGCCGACTGGCCTCCTCCCAAAATTCTCAAAAAAGACGCCATGATTCTCGCCACCGGGATGTCCACTACTCTCCGGGCTCTCTCGTCTTGCTCTGAACTCCCGCTCGTAAAGTTGGGCTGTGTGAGAAGCTCTTGCCACGCTACGCAGGACCCTACTGTATTTTACGGCCAGTCACTCCTGTGACATACGATGTCGCCCCTGTACATCCTCCGCGACAGTCCTCTATGCCACGCACCGAGATTGTTCATGTCGCCAGAATGAAGCCGTACTACCCCTGCAGTAGTTTGTCCTAGTGCGCACCGGGACTGTGCTTTTCGTGGCGAGGTAATGTTACATATATGCCACCGAAGAGGACGACGATAAAAAATAGAGTGAGAGACGGCAAAGCTGAAGAAACCGTTGGGGCTTGCCTGAACACCTTCTGTGTTCTGCTCTGCTGTGCTGTGAACACTTGCTCATCACCTGCTGTGGCTTCCTGTGCTAGCCTTCTGCCCTGTACCAATATTTTAAAGTTTTGATGATGCAGAAGAAGCTAACATGAGTCTGGCAACAATACCAAAGGCAGCAACATTTTTACACGCAATGTGGGAAAGCAAGACAAGACTTCTCAGATATGCCGTTCCTTGTCCAATATCCAGAACTACATTGCCCATTAAACAATTTAAGAACTGGGCTCACCTCCAATAATAGGACCTTCGGTGCCGGTATGCAATACCGTCCACTAAAATTGAAATGAAAAGGTTTACGTAACTTTGGTTGATTAGCCATTCAACCATCATACTCTACCAAACACATATTTACCCTGCTGCTCAATCGAGTTCTGATTTTAGAGCAAATTTCACGTATTTCTCCCTTAAAGGCTCGTAGACATTACATAAGTACATAATGGATGGGGGCATATATATATATATATATATATATATATATATATATATATATATATATATATATATATATATATATATATACAAGTGAAAAATTGATTCATGCTGTTTCCAATTTTATTTGTAGTCGACGTTTCGGCAGGAGCCCTGCCTTTCTTGAGAAAGGCAGGGCTCCTGCCGAAACGTCGACTACAAATAAACTTGAAAACAGTAAGAAGCAATTTTTCACTTGTATGTAACCTCTAGCAACCAGGTACGTCTATTTACTTATGCTATATATATATATGTGGGGGGGGGGGTAAATGGTAGGGATCGAACACAAAAAAATTGACTGGGTGCAAAGGGAAGAAAACAAATACACAAAACAAAAGAAACAATAAATCTGAAATTGCTAAAGTATCATTAATTACAAATCATCTGCAGCCCTTCATTTTTAGTTTAATTCTGTTGTGGACATACCTAGCAAAACAAGGGCATAGGAGTTGTGGCAAATTATACCCATCAAAGAACATAACCTTCCTTCTGAGAGCCAAGTGCAAAAAATAGAATTATTAGGCTTTGAAGAGAAAAAAACACATTGATAGCTCATTCAATAAAAAGAATTCACGATATTCAGATTCATTACGTACAACAAACATTCTTTCCTTGCTAAATTGCTCAAAAACACTAAATGGTTCCAAAATCAATGTAACGCTGGGGCAATTCATTCTCAGCATAGAAAATATGCTCTGTGATGGACATCAAGCAACAATGTCCTGGCCACATTACCACAGCTACATCAGAAAATATATACCACAAAAATCTTGTCATAAGTAGTCGTCCAGCTTTGAAGCAGCCAGGTGAATCTTTAGCAGCAGGAGTAACAGCATTGCTACACTGCATTCCTCCTAATGACAGATACGCAGCAGTAGAGGTATCACTTAACATTAGCATGAGGGTAATTCTTAGTCAGTTCAGTCGTTCTGTCGTGTCCGACTCTCCGTGACCCTATGGACCATGTCACGCCACGCTTTCCGGTCTCTCACTATCTTCCTAACATCACATAACTTAAATCTGCCGTGCCTCGAGGATGCCATCTAACCATCGCGTTCGCTGCCTACCCCTTCTCCGGCGACCTTCAACCTTTCCCAACATCAAATCTTTCTCCAGCGACTCCTTCTCATCAGATGACCAAAGTAGCTGAGCTTTAACTTTAGAATTTGATCCTCCAATGAGCAGTCAGGGTTTATGGTCGACAATATTGACTGATTTGATCTTCTGGCAGTCCGGAACTCTCAAGAGTCTTCGCCAGCACCTCAATTGAAACGCGTCAATTCGTCGGCGGTCAGCCTTTTTTACAGTCCAACTCTCGCATCCATACATCACAACTGGAAAGACCATAGCACAAGTTATACGGATCTTTACTAGGCGGTCAAGGCTAACCATTGCTCTCTTTCCCAGAAGCAGGCGTCTCCTAATTGCATGGCTGCAGTCTCCTTCCGAGGCAATCTTGGAGCCCAAGAAGAGAAAATCTGTCACAGCTTCCACTTCTTGTCCCTTAATGCTCCAGGACTTGGTAGGGCAAGACGCCATGATCTTTGCCTTTTTAATGTTCAGTTTAAGTCCAAACTTCTCACTCTCTTCTTGTACGCGCATCAGAAGTCTCTTGAGTTCCGCTTCACTTTCTGCCATTAAAGTGGTATCATCGGCATATCAAAGGTTGTTGATACGTTTTCCAGCAATCTTCACTCCAGCTGAAGACTCGTCCAGACCGGCCTTTCTCGTGATGAACTCTGCATATAGGTTAAATAGGCAGGCGACAGTATGCAGCCTTGCCTCACTCCTTTCTCAATCGGAAACCAATCAGTAAGACCATGCCCAGCTCTGACTGTGGCCCGTTGCCCTTCATACAGGTTCCTGAGGAGACAGATGAGGTGAATTGGAACTCCCATCTTTTGGAGAGCTTGCCACAATCTGCTGTGATCTACGCAGTCAAACGCTTTCGCATAATCAATAAAGCAGAAGTAGATGGGTTTCTGGAACTATCTTGCTTTTTCCATGATCCAGCGAAGGTTGGCAACTTGGTCTCTAGTTCCTCTGCCCTTGCGAAACCCAGCTTGCACGTCCGGAAGCTCCCGATCCACATACTGCTGCAGCCTACCTTGGAGTATTTTCAACATCACCTTGCTAGCATGTGAAATAAGCGCGATCGTGCGGTAGTTGGAACAATCTTTGGCACTGCCTTTCTTTGGAATGGGGATGTAAACTGGCCTCCTCCAATCCTGTAGCCACTGCAGGGTTGTCCAAATCTTCTCACATAATGTATGCAGAATGTTAACAGCGTCATTGTTGAGGTTTTGAAGCAACTCAGCTGAAATGCCATCAATTCCGCTAGCTTTGTTCTTAGCAAGGCTGGCTAAGGCCCATTCAACTTCACTCTTCAGGATACCCGGCTCGAGATCAGTGATCGCAACCGTCTTATGTTGGGTTTGCACATTCGGGTCCTTTTTGTACAGTTCTTCTGTGTATTCCTGCCCCCTCTTCTTTATCTCCGCGGCTTCAGTGAGGTCCTTGCCTCGTTTGTCCTTTATCATGCCCAGCTTAGCACAGAAGTTTCCTTTGATATCTTTGATTGTCCTATACAGAGCTCTTGTGTTCCTTAATTGGCTGTTGTCCTCAACTGCTTGGCACTGTATGTTCAGGAAGGCATTCTTATCTCTCCTTGCTATTTTCTAAAAATCCGCATTGAGAACCTTGTATCTTTCTCTTTCCCCCATAACTTTTGCCATCCTCTTTTCCTCAGCTATTTTCAAAGTCTCTTTAGATAACCAATTTGCTTTCTTGCATTTCTTAACTAATAAATTATTAAATAATACAAAAATAATGACACCCCACATGCTGAAACATTCCCACAAATATTATATTGGCAATTAGCTTAACCCCAGAAGCCACAGCTCCTGTTCCTAGATAAATTTGGGACAATACCTGTCACCTCTTTATAGGTGAAATAATGGCTACAATAAACTGGAATAGTAGATTTATGACAAACAACTATTATCACAATGACAGTACACATAACTTCAACGGGGGAATGTCTCCGTACCAGTGAATTGTAGTAACTAGTATACCACATTGTCTAACAATATGCACTACATAAAGAAGGAATGTGTAGTTATTGGCCAGGAGGATACAAATTTCATAACGGGAAAAGCTGAGTAGAAACTATAGCAGATTTCCACATGAAAAGTATTAGTGATATAAAAATTTGTCTGAGCTTGCTAACAAAAAGAAACATGTTTGATCATAACAGCTGTGTGGAACAATTGGCGCATACTTAGCACGTAAAAAGACCGGTGCAAACAAAAGCGGGGACAAAGAAACACAAAATGTATTCCCGTCCTGTCATTTTCTGTTCTTTTTTCGCTGGTGAAAATTGAATAGCAAACAAAGGTTCTTGCTGTTGTTTAATTGTTATTGTCAACCTATAAGGACCAAAAGGCCTCCCACATACAGAAGGCAGCTGAAAGCGAAGTTCTGCATGATTTTTATTTTGCTAGGCTATATGTAAAATGGTACTATATTTTTATACTTCACCTTAAACGCATGAATGTGGTAATGATACAGTAAATTCATGGTAGTCTTTCAGCAAATATTGAGTCCTTACCTTTGCTTCGTAGACTTCTCTGTCGACCATCCACTTCACTCAAGTATCGCCAAGTGAACTCATCTGCTTAGGAAACACCTGCAAACACCTGCATGTCTGGGTGACGTTGACCATACTAGAGCTTGGCAACAGTAGAATTTTTCAATCGCTGCGATGGAGGCAACTCGCTGATTGTTATCCGTACAGGCCAGATTGAAAACGTGGAAGAGTTAAATACCGGACTGCAATTCGAGCTCACTGTCACAGAGATGTCCATATTGTTACGGGGATGTACTTAATGTGACGGCACTGCGATGGGCTGAACTGGACGCAAGACTTCGGTAGCCGTGCAGAATCCGCTCTCTCAGCGTCGTTCTCTTTTTCAACGCTTCGTCGTGTCTGCGTTCCTTGATCGTCGTCTTTGTCAGTGAGCACATCACTTTGGTCTCGCGTTTCCCGGTAACACTACCCCCCTCGGCAAAAGGCACCGTCCCGGTGCGTATTAGTCGTGCGGTGTGGAGGGGGAGTAATATGGCTTGAGGCGGGCGACATGTACAATTTCGGAAGTGGGTTTAGCAGTCGGTGACTTTGGGTGGAGCGGTGCAATCTCATAGGTCACGTCGGTCACAGGGCGTAGTACACGGTAAGGACCCGTGTAGTGGGGCAGAAGTTTCTGACACAACCCCACACGACGGCACGGAAGCCAGAGCAACACCAGAGATCCGGGAGGATAGTGCACATCGCGGTGGTGAGCGTCGTAGCGGCGTTTTTGAGCTTCTTGAGAGACGGTGAGGTTGTGACGAGCAATCTGGCGAGCAGCGTCGGCTCGGGCGATGGTATCGCGGGCATAGGTGGTGACGGGGCCAGCGGCGGGAAGCAAAGTGTCGAAGGGCAGTAAGGGGTCTCGTCCAAAGAGAAGATAGAATGGAGAGTACCGAGCAGTGTCATGACGCGAAGAGTTATATGCAAAGGTGACAAATGGCAGACTAATATCCCAGTCGCGATGACTGTCGGATACGTACATTGCGAGCATGTCGGTGAGTGTGCGGTTAATACGCTCCGTAAGGCCGTTCGTCTGAGGGTGGTACGCAGTGGTGAACTTGTGCCGAACGGAGCAAGAACGAAGTATTTCCTCAACAACTCGGGAAAGGAAACAGCGGCCACGGTCGGTAAGTAGTTGACGGGGAGCACCATGGTGTAGTATGACGTCGTACAAAAGGAAGTCAGCAACGTCTGTGGCGCAGCTGGTTGGAATGGCGCGAGTGATCACGTACCGCGTGGCGTAATCGGTGGCCACAGCGATCCATTTGTTTCCTGATAAGGACTCGGGGAAGGGCCCTAGGAGGTCAAGACCAACACGAGAAAATGGCTCAGTCGGGATAGCAATCGGCTGCAGGTGTCCAGGTGGCAGCACAGGGGGTTTCTTCCGGCGTTGACAGAGGTCGCAAGCGGCTACATAACGTTGGACAGAGCGGTAGAGCCCAGGCCAGAAGAAACGCCGGCGCACGCGATCGTATGTGCGTGAGAGGCCAAGATGACCAGCTGTAGGGGCGTCGTGCATTTGTTCTAGAACGGCAGAGCGTAGGTGTTGGGGAACGACGAGCAAGTGCTCAGCACCATCAGGTCGCATGTTACGGCGGTATAGCGTATTCCCATGAGGGAAGAACAGGGCGAGGACCGCCTCCGCACACACGGCTGTGTGTGCGGAGGCGGTCGATAAGAGAACTGAGGGTTGGGTCCAAGCGCTGTTCGTCGGCTATGTGAGAAAAGTCCGATATAGAGAACACACAGGGGTCCGAATCGTGGTCAGTAGAGGAAGGGGGATCGACGGGATAACGGGACAGACAGTCTGCATCCTGGTGGAGCCGGCCTGATTTGTATACAACGGAAAAGGTATACTCCTGCAAGCGCAGTGCCCAGCGGCCGAGGCGGCCAGCAGGATCCTTGAGGGAAGAGAGCCAACATAGGGCGTGGTGATCGGTAATTACAGTGAATGGTCGGCCAAACAAGTAGGGTCTGAATTTTCCAACGGCCCAGACGAGAGCCAGGCACTCCCGTTCCGTAATCGAATAGTTCTGTTCCGCTGATGACAGGAGACGACTGGCGTAGGCAATCACGCAGTGTTGGCCGCGTTGTCGCTGTGCAAGAATGGCACCAATCCCGTGGCCACTGGCGTCAGTGCGAAGTTCCGTCGGGGCAGACGGGTCGAAATGGGCCAACACAGGAGGATTGGTGAGAACAGCGATGAGGGTGGAGAATGCGTTAGCCTGCTCTGGTCCCCATGAGAAAGGAACGCCTTTCTTCAGGAGATTGGTGAGAGGACGAGCAACAGCGGCAAAGTTTGGGACGAACCGGCGAAAATAAGAGCACAGTCCTATAAAGCTGCGGACATCACGGGGTGAACGGGGAGATGGAAAAGCACTGACAGCACGAATTTTGTCAGGATCGGGTTGCACGCCGGTGGAATTCACCAAATGGCCAAGCACTTTAAGTTCGCGGCGACCAAAACTGCACTTCTTTGAGTTCAGTTGAAGTCCGGCACGGCGGAAAAGTGCCAAGATGGAAGAAAGGCGACGAAGATGGCTTTCGAACGAGGGCGAGAAGACAATGACGTCATCCAAGTAACATAGACAAGTCGTCCATTTGAAGCCGCGGAGTAAGGAGTCCATCATTCGTTCAAACGTAGCAGGGGCGTTGCAAAGTCCGAAAGGCATAACCTTAAATTGGTAAAGACCATCGGGTGTGACAAAAGCTGTCTTCTCGCGGTCTTGTTCGTCAACAGAAATCTGCCAGTAGCCGCTACGAAGGTCGATAGAGGAAAAGTAGCGGGCTCCATGTAAACAGTCCAAGGCATCGTCTATTCGCGGTAGCGGGTAAACATCTTTCCTTGTAATCGTGTTCAGATGTCGATAGTCGACGCAAAAGCGCCAACTGTTGTCTTTTTTTCTAACGAGCACGACAGGAGAAGCCCAGGGGCTGTTCGAAGGTTCGATGATATCGTTGGCCAACATCTTGTCGACCTCCTGCTGGATGACTTGGCGCTCAGAAATGGACACACGATAAGGCCTCCGATGTACAGGTTTTGAATCGCCGGTGTCAATGCGGTGAGTCACAACTGATGTTTGGCCCAGAGAACCGGCAGCAAAGTCAAAAATGTCGGAGAAGGATAACAAAAGGTTGTGCAGGTCCTGAGCGTGTTCGGGGCTGAGGTCAGAGGCAATCATTGCGGAAATAGGGTCGGTAATTGTGGTGGGGAGTACGGGTGTTGGAAGGACGCTTGAATGTGGGCCAGGAGTGAGTGCACAAATGGTGCAGTCTGTGAGAGGAGACAAGGTAGCAAGGGATATTCCTTCGGGAAGAACTTGGGGTGACAGACTGAAGTTCAGGATAGGAAGGTAGGTGCTGTTCTGTGTAACGCGTACGATGAGATGAGGAAGAACGACGTTGCGGTCAAGAAAGACCTCGGTGATAGGGCAAGCAACATAGTCACCGTCAGGCACAGGCGGGAAAGGTGACAGAGGTAGGTAAACAGCAGAGTCAGGGGGCAGGCGAGCAAACTCTGTGGAGCGAAGGCGGGGTGTAGATGGAGGATGTTCTGAGCAGACAGGTAAGTCCAAACGAAGAAGGCCGCTGGAACAGTCGATAAGGGCAGAGTGGGCCGTTAAAAAGTCAAGGCCGAGGATCACATTGTGAGGGCACTGGTTGAGGACGGTGAACAAAACAGGGATGTGATGACCGGCAAGGGTGACTCGGGCAGTGCACAGCCCAGTGACGGCAGCAGTGCTGCCATCGGCAACACGAACGGTGGGCGAAGCGGCGGGGGTCTGTACTTTCTTGAGGCGGCGGCAAAATGATGAGCTCATGATCGAGACTCCGGCACCAGTGTCAATGATTGCAGAGACGGGAACACCATCCACGAGCAGGGAGAGGAGGTTACAGGGCGAAGAGATGGGCAGAGGATTTCCAGGTCGGGGTACCAATGCAGCGTCACCTCCGGGAGCTGCATCGGCTAGTTTCCCGTGAAGCGGCCGGCAGAGGACGGCGAGGAAGTGCGGTTAGGAAGAGGTGAACGGGAACGGCGGGCTGGCGGCGAAGGAGAGCGACTGGACACAGGAGGAGGCAGAGTGTTATCGGTGCGGGGCGGTTCATAACGAGGCGTGAAACGGCGGTGACCGTAATCGGAGTAGCGGTCAACGTAAGGGAAACGTCGAGGTGGTGATGTCCAGCGGCTGCGGCAGTGGCGAGAGATGTGGCCAACACGTGAGCACGTGAAACAGATCGGCCTGTCGTCAGGGGTGCGCCACTCCTCAGGATTGCGGTATCGGTAGCGTGGCGTGTAGGTGTTGCGGGGCGCAGCGTGGGCGACCATGGGAGGGATGGGGCTCGAACTGGGGGGTTCCACGTTGTGGCTATAGGGGACGCCCAAGTTAGCAACCTCTTGACGAACGACGGCTTGAATTAGGGATATCGTCGCTAGGTTACTGTCCGAAGAGGGTGGGTTGGATGCAGCAGGAGCGAGCGCTTCCAGTTCACGACGCACGATGCGGGTCACATTTTCAGTGTTGGAAGGCTGCCTTAGGGTCGGCAGATCCTCGCACGTGGAGCTAGGGGCAGTGTTGGGGAGCCGATTGAAGCGATGTGCAATGCGTTTGTGTTTGGCCTGCTCGAAATGTCGACAAACTTGCAGAACGGAGTCAACCGTAGAGCAGTCCCGACAGAGTAGAAGATTGAAGGCATCGTCGGCTATGCCTTTGAGGATGTGCCCCACCTTATCAGGTTCTGTCATGTCTTTGTCGACTTTTCTGCAGAGGGCCAGAACGTCTTGTATATACGTAATATAAGACTCGGTAGATGTCTGGGCACGTGTGGCGAGGTCCCTCTTGGCGGCGAGTTGACGGCCAACCGGTTTTCCGAACAGGTCACGGAGTTTTTGTTTGCAAACATCCCAAGAGGGTATATCTGCTTCGTGTGTTTCGAACCACACGCGTGCCGTTCCGGTAAGGTAGAAGATGACATTGGCCAGCATCAGCGTGGCGTCCCACCTGTTGTGCTGGCTAACACGCTCATAAAGCGAAAGCCAGTCCTCGACGTCTACCTCATCTGTACCGCAGAATGTGCCAGGGTCACGGGGGTGGGCTACGACGACAGTTGGAGTTGCGGAGGTTGATGGAGCCGCGTCGGTTGTCATCGTAACGGTTCCGATGTGGCGGCCACTGCGGAGATCCAGCGTCAGATTGTGTCGAACCCGCGACCTCCACCAAGATGTTACGGGGATGTACTTAATGTGACGGCACTGCGATGGGCTGAACTGGACGCAAGACTTCGGTAGCCGTGCAGAATCCGCTCTCTCAGCGTCGTTCTCTTTTTCAACGCTTCGTCGTGTCTGCGTTCCTTGATCGTCGTCTTTGTCAGTGAGCACATCACTTTGGTCTCGCGTTTCCCGGTAACAATATCATTGAGGTTCAGCTCTTTGCGCTGCTGACAGTACAAGTCCCCGTCTGTGATATCGCGCTTGGAGCAATTGGGGCAGGTCGTTCAGATATGCTTTGCAATAACGTTTTCAATGACCTAGAAACAGCTTCAGACGAAAGGATTTTATTCAGCTGCTGCATCACTGGGAGGCTGACAAAAAAGCGCCCTGCTCAATAAGACATCTCCAGTGTGCACGCATTGCACTGCACAGATGTCAGTTGTAGCTGCTTCCTTTTCTTGAGGTCTCCATCACATTTGCCTAGGACACATATAATCGGGGCAGTACAAATGGACAGTCATACTTTCCTGGAAAATGCCTGCAAAATTCTTGAACAGAAACTTTGAATCTGGAAGATGGCTCCTTTTTAAAACAAAACTCATGAGCTTCATTAAGTGTTCTTCTACTTGTATCAACGAGGGACCATGGGCGACCGCGAAGTCCATCACGAGAGTCATGATGTATTTCGCGGAACAATTGGATCGAGGAGGCGGCGTGTGCCTGCCAGTCTCTTCGGAATGACCGTTTTCATTCACATATTGAAGGCAGTTGTCTTCGTCAAGTAAGCTGCTAAAAGCGTCATGAGCCTCATCGGCCACGCCACTTTCCGGTCTCGGTTTGTTCGGGCACAACTTGTACTGCGTGGTCCTCGGCAACTTGTCTCCATCAAAAAACGGTTCTAAGTAGAGCTTTCGCTGCTTGAGCGGTTTTGACATTCTTACCATGTCAGGAACCATTGCTTATCACTCGGAATCAAACCATTCATCACGTATGGTCGATGTATACAAGGAAGGATGCAGCAAGCAATGGGAAGGGCCTTGTAGGAAGGTAACAAAACAACTGCATGTAAACAATGACTGCGTTTCTGCTGACTTGTGCCAAACAGACTTGCTACATCAATATTAACTCGTACGAGCACGTATCTGTCCCCTAATTTTTATGTGCGTACGTTCAGCAGGGAAGCATTTAAAGCACAATTTTATATTCCAATGCATTTATTATTAAATGTGTACTCTGCGATGTTACGGTCAGCAGTGAATCCGGCTGCTTTCGGCAGCCGAAAAGTTCGTAGCCGTAGTCACATCCATGGCCGCAAACATTTGTGTGATTTTATAGTGACGGCTGTTCATTTCTCGCTGCTTTTTTTTCGTCGTTTTTTTTCGTTCTCTCCCCGTAGTACCGCTTTGTATTCATTCTCCAGCAATTGTCGCTTTATTCTTAGCAAGCGCGTAATGTACGCTTTAGTGCGATTCCTAGGGTGCCAGGACAATCACCGACACATACTGCACCAGGACCAGATACGTTCATTCAACCCTGCGCACAATAAGGACTTTGATAACACAACTGTGTACAAAGTATTTTGGAAAGATGAAATTGATGGAAGAACGCTGGAGATTACTCTGCTCAAATCCTCCTGCTGGGTGGTAAGCATATATTTACCTACTGCTTCGTGGATTCTACAATCCACGTGCAACTAGTACATGCATGCTGTCGTGAGCAAATTAAGAAGCCCCTCCGAGCTCGTGCCGGTTATGTGCCGAAATGCATGCGGGCGGCATCTGACAAAGCATTCCTAGGGGTTTTGAGGCCAACGCACTGGGCCAAAATGCTTCATTGGAGGTGGACGGCGACGGTCTCGACGCCGAAGCTTTCTCAAATGGCGCCCGCTTGCAATTCTGCATGATAGCAGGTGCACGCTCGGAAGGGTCTCTCACAATCTTGCTCATGATAGCTGCTGTATATGGACGGAACTCGGAGACACACCCTGTTTAATAATCACTGATGCAGATACTGAAGAAGTGCCCCTAAAAGAGTGCACATAACAAGCTGAGGCTAGAGGACAGCTCTGTGGATAACACATCCTCCCAGAAAAAGAAGCAGGTGCGTATTTTCCTACCTCACTCTTAAGTTGGATCGCATGGTGATCTAAGGATTTAAAAATATAAATACAGCCATTGACAAAGGAATGCAAATATAACGACAAATATAATATTGACAAAAAACATACACGTGGTGGTAAAGTATTTGCCAAGCACATTTTAATTTGCCCCTCAACATGTCGCAAAGATGGACATTAATGTATTTGCATGGTTCTGGTACCTCAGCACATCAGGAAATAACTGAACAGGCAACACTAATACAAGTTGTCTTGCATTCTTTCTTCCTTATGTATTGTAGTGTCTGGCAGCATGTATATAGAAAGCTGTGAGGTTAAGTTTTGAGTCGTTGTTGATTATGTGATGTTAAAACCAGGACAAACTTTACAGTCTGTAACCTATCACCGCTTTCAACAGCTCTGCTGATAAAATAGTGACACATTATAAACCTTTTTATTTCCCTATACACAAATGGGCCCAATTTATTCTTTGCTTACAAAGCCAGGCATACTGTACTCTCCAACAGTCAGAGAACATTTGGTGGATTGCTTATTAGCAGGCAGCAAAAGAAACAACCAAGCCAAAACCAGGAAGACCAGCTATGAACTCATTCTTAGGACTCAACTCACCCAAGCACGAAAAAAAAATACATCTGGTACTTCAGGGGTCGTGAGTATCCTGTACTGCTGGAGTGTTTTGTCAACTCTTATCCTAAAAGGTTTTAAACCATTTGTCCTTCATATATACAGAGCAAGAGGAGACGGGCATCTATGAGCTACTCAAATTCGGATGAATGCCTGGTGTCGTCCAGTGTGCTTCGCCAGACAAAAAGAACTGAAATATTGGCGGACAGAATGCAGGGAGATGCGGAAGGATAATGCCTTCTTAAAAGAACAGACTCAGGCACAGCAGGTGCTGATCAATTATAAAGTCCTGAGCAGTAAGTAAAGTTTCCTGGTTTTTTCTATTTGTTTTTAGAACTCTTGCTGCTGTTCTTCAAAGTGCATGGCTAATGTGTAGCTTTTTATTATAAGCCATAGAAGTGTAGAATTTGTTAAAGTATTTCAAATTCTTTCAGGAGTGGAACAGTAGCAAAGAAGCACAGTGCCTGCTGTGGAACATTGTGGCTTTGGTACTGTAATGCATTTCTTTAGAGTAGGTGCTGGAAGATGAAAGTTGTTCGTTTGTTGTGGTTTTTTTAATCATTAAGGAGGAGTGTTTAGGCTATTATGGTTATGGCACAAGAGATGCCGGCTTTTAAAATAGCAAAGTTTATTTAAAGTAGTGAAATTTCGTATTTTGGCAACTTCCATTTGTACTCACAGTCTTAACAGACTGCATGGTAAAATACCAAGGACAAATCATGTTCGAAGGCGCACTGTGATGTAGATTTGTTGACTGCAGCTGACGTCCATTATAAAATGCATTATTGTACCCGAAGTGGAAAGGAGTGTTGAAAGTCTTTAACAATATTTTGCACTTGAATATTTCATAATACACGCGTAACAACTTGTGATCTCAAAAATCTAGCTGGCTTACAGTATTCATGCTTCGTCTTACGTAAACCGTCTCGGAGGATGTGGAAGTGTGCCAGTTATGCACCTAAGTCAGGTCAGATTGAAAATTTGGTGCACTATTTTTGTACATGGAACAGTTCACACTGACACTAATGCTTCAATTTTCCTGTATGCAGACATTGAAGAAACTGCTGACAGTGACTAAATATCAGAGGAAGGTGATTTTTTTTTTTTTGCTCTTCACACATAAAACACAATCTGTTCATCAATGAGATGCATATGTATATAATGTCGCAACCAGACTCGTTTGTTGGTGTTTATTTTAATATGCTTATTAAAGAGTTTAGTGTACTCAGCTACATTGTTCTGTGTTTGTTTTCCAGCATGACACCTGGCTCCACATGCATCTACACAAGAGGCGTCCAGTGACTGGTGAGTTCAAGCCTAATGCGTTGCTATAAGCTCTAGTGATTTAGTGTGAGCCAACTGTTGTCTGCTGTAACCACTATAACTTACTACAGTGCATTGTTTTTACCGTTCACATAGTACTAGCAAATCCAGCTGAGGTAGAGATGATCAAGACGGCTCACTTTAGTGAGCGGATCGAAGCGGTTCCGCTCACTAAAGTCAGCCGGCTCATTTGGACGGCTCACTGGCTCACTTACATCTGTAGAGGTAATTTGGTCGCTCAGGGGCCGAATCGTTTATATATAAAATTAATAATACTAAAACGTAAAAACAATTTTGACCCTCACATTACAAAGCAAGTGGTGGCATTTACCATCAGTTTCTGCCTGCGGTTGTGATTGTAGTTGCGGGTTGTTGTTTTTTTAATTTCAAACACAACTAAACCAACACAAGGAACACTGCAACAAGCATCTGGATCCTTAGCTCGCAGGCTAGTTGGGATCCATGCACATATGTTCAAAAAAATTTAGTACACAGCACAGACATTTGGCAAAATTTCAAAAGGAATAAAACAGACACAACCTATTGTAATAGTACGACTTTAGCAGTGCAGAGAAGTTGGTATTTTGCTTTATTTCTATAGAAATTTTATTCCCTATTGTAGTCCCTACAGACAGAAGAGTTCTTTTGCCATACACATTTTTGCTAATTTGAATAATAAAACTGCTTTTCGCTGCGCTTCGTGATCTGCATTGTGAGAAAACAAAGTGAGATGAGAGTAAAGGACGGTTGCTGGTGATCGAACGGTGCACCATTATCGCAGTTTTATGGTGAATTATTAGATGAAGGGGAAGTACCTTTTCAGATTTGAAGAGAGGCGTCGTATGGGCACGGTAACTGGAATATGATATGAACCGAATTGCTCTTTTCCGAATTTTGAAAAGTGCTTCTAAATATGTCGGATAGGTATAGCTCCAAGATTCAACACAATATGACAGGTGACTGGGAAATAAAGAAAAGTATATTGTTCTTAGAGTGACAGAATCGAAGTACTGTTGACATTTTAACACTGTGAAGCAGACACGGGATAACTTTTTGCAGAGAGATGCAATGTGAGGTTTACAGTGTAATTGCTCATCAAGTATAATTCTTAAGTAAGTGATGTGATAAACTTGTTCAATGACAGAGCCTTGAATGTTAATATGCAGGTGGCGGCTTGCATGGGGACCTGAATAGAACGTACTTTGTTTTAGCAGAGTTAAGCGCCAGCTTATTGCTAGCAAACCAATGCGAGATAGATATAACTTCAAGATTTGCAGTTTCGATCACATCCTCATATGATTCACTAGCGCAAATTAAGGCAGTGTCGTCAGCATACATGAATGCGGTAAATTTAATATTTGGGAAGGTCATTTATGTATATGGAAAAAAGAATAGGCCCAAGGACTGACCCCTGCGGCACGCCGGCACCACAACCTTGTACCTCTGATTTTAGATGGAGCAATTCAACACACTGTTTTCTATTTCCTAAATAACTGCAAAAAATTCGGGTTCGACACCGCGAAAGCCACAGCACTCTAATTTGTGAAGCAGAATGTCGTGATCCACCGAATGAAAGGCCTTTTTAATGTCTAAGAACACGCCCAAGACAAATTTGTTAACGTGTAATAGCTGATTTATGAGGTTCGAAATTAAGAGGACCGCGGTGCCAGTTGATCGATTGCTCCTAAAGCCATGCTGACAGGTGGAGAGAATAGTTTCGCGTTCTACAAAAGCTGTTACTCGCGCTGCTAAAAGTTGTTCAAATAGAGTATTAATACTGCTGAGGATGGAAATGGGGCGATAATTTTCAAAAGCATTATGATCCCCACTTTTAAATATGGGAATAACTTTAGCTACTTTTAAAGAGTCTGGAAAGGTAGCTTCGTGAAAGGCATGATCAAAGATTTTTTGCAGTGGAACGGCTAACATATTCATGCATTTATTTAGTAAAAAAACAGCGATGTCACCTATTCCAGCAGAATGCTTCGCTGGCATGGCCTTAACAACTGCGACGATTTCATCAGCGGTTATATCAATATATCCGAACGATGCCGAACTGTAAGAAAGTGCAACGGGGCTCTCAACCAAAGGGCATGCGTCCGCAATCCGTGAGCCTATTTCACAGACATTCGTACATAAATGAAGCAACCAATGAATTCAGCGTTATTCCCAAAACATCAAAGTCAGGCATTACAAAACCAACAGCTGTAGGTTTATTAACCGAGTTAATGATTCGCCATGTTAGCTTTGAATCATTAGAACTTTTGGATATTAATTGAGAGTAGTATTCTTTTTACGCTTTTTATGGCAGCAGTGACTTTATTTCGCGCAACGTTATATTTCATTCTATAGTATTTTTTTTATTTTTCTTCTGTTTAAGCTTAGTATGCCAGAAATCCTTTTTTTTTTTATAAGCGATAGGATCGTTTTGGTCACCCACGGAGAGGTTGGAGTGCTATAGTACGTCTTGGAATGTGTTTCTGTTGACGGAGAGATCGCATTTCTTATAGTCCTACAAGCCCGTCATATTGAGCATTCGTGCCTTCTAGGTCTGATGGCTCTAAATTCACCTCTTGTAGACGTTGCTTTAGAGTATTAAAGTTCACACGATTGTAAACACGTCATGGGGTATTTTTAATAGTATCATTAGAGGGGAAAAGAAAGCCAGTCGGCAAACGATCCGTTACCGGATAGTCGTAAGTACTGCACCAGCTCAAATCCGGGCTGAAGTTACAAAGTATATGGTCAATTAATGATGACGAAGTAAGGGTTTCTCTTGTCGGTAATTTTACAACATTATGGTACCCATAGGCATCCAGTAAATTAAAGTGTTCTGTCGTACTCTCTTTCATTGCGTCAACGTTGAAGTCTCCTGCAATGACTGTTTTCATGCGAAAGCAAGATAGGGACATAAGCAAGCGCTCAAAATGTGGGAGGAATATATGCATGTTCCTGTTGGTGGCGCGATATATTACCGCTAAGAGCATATCTGAGAGCTTTATAACGAGTATATCAAATTTATTATTAAAGGTATAAGAAAGCTCGGGTACTACGAGACAGTGTAAAGATGTCTTGACAAATAAAGCAACACCGCCACCTTGTATTACCTGCCCTCGGTACATGTAAAAAAGAGTATCCTGGAATGTTGTGAAATTCCCCCCGGTACAGCCATGTCTCAGTCAGAGCGATGAAATCAAACATAAATAAATCTTGCGCCACCAAGGAACAAAGGCAGTCAATATTTTTTGTGAATACTGCGGATATTGTAATACATAAGCGAGCTGTATTGGTTGCACAGGGCAAAATCACAAGCCGAGGTGACAGTACTAGACCACATCTTAGAGATAAGAAAAAAAGACTTAGCAGATAAAGCGAGATCGCTGTCCTTAAGAATGTGGATGACAGTCGAGTTTTCTGCTTTCCGCACAAGAATTCGACCGTTCACAACCCATAAGAACTTTCATTTGTATTCCTTTTTTCTTGTATTTGCTTTTCCAAACAGAATCTTGTTTCCCGGGCACATATGTTCATTAATATACACCCTGTCCTCCCCTTCGTATCCAAAATCTTTTGAAAACAGGCCATTCTTGTTGGCAGCGTTGAGCAACTAGTTACGCGCCCTACGTGACGTAAACTTAACAACGACGTTAGGCCTTTCTTTGTCTTTGCAGAGAACTCGATGTACCACATCAATGTCCGTTGGACACACTGAAGCATTTAGCTTTTCAGATATTTTAATTACAGCCTCGACAAGGTTTTCATCTGGTCTCGAGGGAAGTCTTTTAATCTCCACGTTCTGTGAACGGGAATACTGTTTTAGCTGAATGATTTCATTTTGGGCTGACTGTAAGGCGGTTCGTAATTCATTTCATTTCATTTTATTACCTTAAAGACCCCTCCGGGGTATCACATAAGGGGTGGGATGAGCAGAAAAGGTACAAGACCAGGTACAAGGTCAGTGTTTGGTGCGCCAGCTGCATGCTATCTATTATCTGCTTGAACTGCTCACAATGAGGGTTCATGAACTTAACAGAGTCGCTAACTTCACGCATCTCATTTCTAAGCTCTGTCTGGAAGGAATCAAATTTGTTCCCTAGCTCCTGTAATATCTTAGCGACTTCTTTTATTGTGGTAGGAGATTTGTCATTCGTGGCGGCAACACAAAACACCTGTCGGGCAGCCCAGGCAGACTATGCGATCACAAAACAAGTGCTCGTACCTGCACAGAAAAAAACAGTCGAATCAGTGACCGCACAGCTACTAGCTGCGCATGCCAGGGCTGCCCACACAGTGCTGAAGATTTGGGGTTTACGACAGAATTTTATAGAGGAGAGGTCCGGAAGTGGGCGTCGCGCCGACGATAAGCACATCCCACCTGCGCAGATCCGGATTTCGATGGATCTTACCACGTACCTCGTTGTACTGTCCACAATCACAGGCACAATCCACAATCTCGGTGCTGAGTTCGCCGCACCGCACAGACAAAAACAGTCGATTCAGTGACCGCGCAGCTAGTAGCTGCGCATGCCAGGGCTGCCCACAGAGTGCAAAGTGCCTGTAGAGACGACTGAGGAAGGTGCTACGAATGAACGCGGAACATTCGGACAACTTCGCTCTGTTTCTCTCTCCGGAGCATGGCTCCGCTACGGACACTAAAAAACGCCGCGTACAAAGCACGCTCGAGTGCGACAACATTAGCCTCGATCCCCTGACGCCCGCCTTCGAGGGCGTCGAGGGCCATTCTTTGCCAATGAAGGCTTTTTACTGCCCCTTTCAGCGGCATCGGATGTCACACTATATTACGCATACACAGCCAAAGGGATGGCCGCAGATCATTTTACACAGCGGACGAGTACAAGTACCAGCCCCCTTCGTCGGCATGGAACAAAACCACAAAACTGCAAGACAAAAAAAGTGCGGGCACCAGCAGCAGTGCGCCAGCGGTACCCGCGAGAAGACCCGAAGGCCATGGTTTGGTTATGGCATTGACAAGGAAGGGCGTTATAGTTGCTTTTTGGGTTTCTGTTTTGACAAATCTTACCCGGCTCCGACAGACAAGCCTCACTGAACGAGAGAGAAACGGCTTTTCAAAGGCACTGCCGTTCCAGCCATCTAGCAGATCTCCATCCATAGAACAAAAGCAAAAGATCCACCTCACTCGCTCTCCAAAAGAACGACGCACACCGCTCAAAAGACAGCCGAGGGCGAGAACATTATTGCGAATCTTGCTAGAAAAGACAAGATGTTGCTTTTTCGCATTGCTAATAGATGGTGCGGAAGTCGAACCCACCTGTGACGGAAAACAACGGAAAGGTTCACTGAGCGAGAGAACTATGCAACCAACTCTCCGAAAGCCGACTTTGCGGAGCCAAATTGCTCACCCGCTCTTTGAAAAGAGCTGCTCCGAAGATCCGGCTCGCTCCGGAGCGACCCATGCCTAAGCTGACTCGACAGCGCATCCAGTGATAGGTGAGTTCAAACATAGTGGCTTTTTGTGCATCTTATAATTATTCATTATGAGCCCAAGCCTCTTTGCTAACCATTACAATGTACTGAAAAGCATTTTTCTATATTAACAGCTCATGCCGCACATCCTCGGCGTCCAATCCCAGTGCACCCGAAGCCAGCGCCAGCTGCACAACCAAAAGGGGAGCGTTCAGAGACAGGTAAGTGCAAGAACACTGTCTTGCTTTGAATATCTAGCAAATGGCTACAATCCCATACCTTAATTCTGCCAAGCCTCTGTATGAATTTTCGAAGGAGCGCCAATAAGGAGTGCCATTTTCGAAGTTTTACAGAATTCCTTCGCACTGGTCTGAGCATCCAGTGACGCCAACCCACGTGAGTTAACATATACATCAGATGGTTCTGTATGTCCCTTACTGTTTTTTGTAAAGTGCATGCTATTAATATACATAGTGTAGCGCACAGCTGCCAAATGTGCAACGCAAAGCGCAATATTTTCCATATCCTCCTGAAAGGTAAGCTTGCTACATGTTTATATTTTTATGGTGATTTACATGTTGGTATATGCAGCATTGACTTCCACATAAGCAGACATAAAAGGGGTATCATGAGTATTATCTTCGTCTTATTCCAGGTCCTTATGTAATTTTTCTTTTCACAAATTAGCCCACATGACAGCTAGCAATAAGTGCATTCTTGTGAAACTCTGGAAAAAATTGTATATTTAAAATTTCTGTTGTGCCAATACTTCTATTTTGTAAATTGTGTGACACACTACACCACAGTCTGAATCTGACTTCATGTTCATGAATATGGCATGCCCTTTTGCTTCATCTGTATTTGCATTTCCACCTCCAAACGAGTATATGCCTATCGGTACCACAGCCAAAACGGGTGATGAAGCTTTCCAAGCCACGGCTAGTGGTTACGGAAGTAGCTCAGTGCATTTGGGGCAAGCTGGTCTTACGGCTGGCTAGGAGTGTGAAAGCGGTGTTGACTCTAAATATCGGGGCACGGGGGAGCAGCTAAAGCCGGCGTTGACCCCAGAAAAGGTTGAAGTAATTATTAGTGAGTCTACTGTAATGAATATGCATTATCGGGTGTGTTATATTTGGCTATTTTTGTTGTAGCAGCCTTTTCCCACTGGCGAACATTACATGAGATCGACGTTGCCCTAGAATTGCTGAACCTGACATCCATTCCGACGGAAAAGATCTAGGACAGCTTTAAAGCTGAGAGGCGTCTTGCATACGCAAAACATTAAAGCTTGTGCAAGCAATAAATGTGAAGCCTAAACATACCTTTTCACTTGCGTGCTTTCATTACATGAATATTCAGGGACAAGCTTTGTGAACATGCCGGCAGCGTAGCCCAATAAACGTTAGGGACATTCGGCATGCAATTTTGAAGTCCAACATTGCTCTTTGGCTTTGCTGAACTGCACTGCCCGTGCATATATAAGCTTCCTGAAACAGCACCAGTGATTGGTTTCAGCAACAAATTTCCAGTTCTACTGGGACCAGTTACTATCTGGGAACACGATTCCAGTTCAACTGGGACAAGTTGCAACTGGACCAATTGAAGTGGAAAATTGTTCTTTAAACCACTTTAACTAGACTCATATGGTCCCAGTTGAATATTTTCACCTAGGCGGCAATGTCAAGTTTTCAGCACTGCGAATCTGTCTTCTTGTTGCCTCAGACAGAGTGGTAGAAGATTAGAACAGAGATTCAAGCAGCTGGGAACCAGAAACAAAAGCGCAGTTATAACCAGAACAAAGCTCCATTTTCTGCTGAGGCACATACACAGAAGAAACAGAAAAAGTTTGTTAGCTAAGCAGTATTCTCACAGCTGCTACTTCAATGAGATCTGAGCAAAGATTGGTGATGTTACAAGGCACATGTGAAATTTCCTATATATATATATATATATATATATATATATATATATATATATATATATATATATATATATATATATATATATATATATATATATATATATAGAGAGAGAGAGAGAGAGAGAGAGAGAGAGAGAACAGCGGCACTTCCGTCAGTAGTGCATAGGTTATGCTGCAGTTCGTACAAGCAACATGTCCGTATACAGATCTGCCACTTGGCAGACCAGCTTTGGAGAGGGCCAATGATTCACCACAGGTAACTTTAAATATAATTTAGGTTCAAGGCCACCTCACTAAAGATCAGTGCATTATAACGGCACCTTTCAAAGGTTTTGAGTTCAGCAAAGTTCGATAGGATCATATTTGAGTTTGACGAAGCTTGATTTAAAATGTCAACTACCAGCTCAAAGATAGACGTTATTCGGGATGCCAGGAGCTATCACTGGACACGGGAGCATAGGGCTTCAACAAAAAGTAAAGGTCAGCCATTTTTATTTCTGAGCTCCATATTTTGGCGCCGCATGCGTTTACAACTTCGACAAAAGATGCAGACTGGGGCACACCCTTGACACAGTAGTTTTTTTTTTTTTTTTTTTTTTGCATGCCACTTGTGAAGTCATCTCTACCATTGAGTCTGGCAGTGATCTGGTAGCTGGAGAATACGGGCACTTTTTTCCTGAAACAGCTCGAATAATTGGCTTGCACGCAGTATACCATGGTGTCTGGCTCAAAGACAGTCGCTGAGAAACATAGTATTTGCAGATGCAGAACAACACTTCAATGTAGAGCAGAATTCATCAGATGCAGACTCCTTGCAGGCTCAATTTTGGAATTGGCAACAAGGAACATTCAATAGTGTAAGGACATCCAGCTACCAAAACTCACATAATAATCATCCTGCAGGTGGCATAAAGTCTATTTTGCAAGTTTTAAAATCTTGTACACCACCCCACCACTTGCGGCGTTTATTGTTGGTAAAACATTTTGCCGCGTGCTTCGTCTTCTGGCACCTATACTGCAATGGTGAGGCACTTCAGTGAATACGACGGCTAAACGCTTTCGAACCCATGATGAAATTTTCAAGGGCACTAGTGTTAGCAGTGAATATCAGGACAAGAGAGTTTGTAGAACTCCACATGAACATTCAAGAGGATACAGGAGCAGAATAAAGGAATATGGACACAGAAAGGGAACGGGAAGAATGCTGAGCACTGTGGCTGTAGTTGAACAAGATTTTGCAAGTACTATGTAAAGACACCTTTGATAACACACCTGCACTTCACATAGCAGTACAGCAACAAGACGTTCACCCTGATATTGGCAATTTGAGGTGCAAAAGATGCGACTTGCTTTTCTCTACAGACATTCGGCATTTATCACAGCAGTAATAACTGGCCATAAAGAGCATGATAAAGTTTTGCTGTTTAAATGGCCCCTTTCTCTGTTATGTACACAAAAGTCAGTTATTACACAGCAACTTTCAGATACAATAACACTTCTTGCACATGTGTTTGGTATCAGGCTGCAAGACGAACGTCATATACCCATAGTATGAGAGGCTTGATGCCACACAGATGTCTGTTTGTTTATGAAGCAGCACTTTTTCATGTTGTCTCCAGAAGAACATATGGCACCAGAACAATACACTTCCCGCTGCCTTTTTGTTCAGCAATGGCTGACTGGACCATGTTAACGAGCTTGCGTTTGACCACGTTGTGGTCACACAACGGGCACAGACAGACATTACAAGGGGCATGGCACTGTCTGCAAGTTGTAAAACATTCCAGCAGGTTCTCCTCAGGGGCGATGAACTTCCTCTGGAAGTCTTCTGAGGCACTGGCAGACACACAACCTCTGCGATAATAAAACTAACATCTAGAGTAATAAGTAGATAGTAATAGTCACAGTTGCTACTAGAATACAGGTAGAGAACGCTGCTCACTACCTCAAAGAGATCATTATTTGAGGAGTGAAGGGTATAAGCTAAATTTTAATTAAATGACATTCACAAAAATGACTCAAGGGATGGCTCGTAGGTGTCATCAGCAGAGAATTTCAAAAGGGGTGTCTCAATTGCTAAGTGTGACAGCACATTTGGCTAAGGGTCCACTGGTAATAAGCACCTTGCAATGACAGAGTCTTTAGTAATCTCCAGCAAGGAGCCTACGGCATCGTCAAATGTGCCACCAGCTCTGCATATGATGCAGCCCACTTCAGTGAACAATACAGGTTTTTTGTACATTCACCTTCATAGCCGTGATCTCTAGATTGGCCTGCACACCTCAGAGTACAGTGAGATATTTCCAGTAGCGCTGAGAATGACGACCTAAAAAAGGCGTGTATACTCAAGCAAGGCATCAAAGTATTGCAAAGATGCATTCAAACACGTACTGCTTCATTGCTTTAAATGGAATGCAGCCTGGCTCACCCCAGGGAATGTGTTCCGAATTTTCGTCCTACGAGGGAAAATCAAAAGTTCCACATTCTAAAAAAAAAACCAGCTCGTGTTGATAAATTCCTTTTCTTTTCATCAATTCTATTCGACATACGTGCGTTCAAGTCACTGAAACAAATACGGCAGGATTGGCTGGAAATGCGTTTTATCGGCTTGGTTGCGTCAACAGACGCTGTGGCAAGGCAAAAGAAAAAGCGTGTCCCGGGGATGTAAATACGTCACAGCACTTTTTTTCCTAGTGACCATGGAGCAGGCCACTACGGAAGAAAAAAATAACGGAATTGGGTACTTGCGAGAAATTTCGCCAAACTTCCTGCTTTCCACTGTAATATGGGACTTAAAATCCACAGTCGACGGTAACGCGATATTATAAAGGATCCAAGGGGATGTAAGCTCTCGACAAGTCTGCTTACACTTGTTAACTTTGGCTGATCACTGTCAGGTGACAGGCGAGAGCACAGTGAGCTGTTGCCATGGTCATTACTCGTAATGATGAGTCTCTGAGAAAAGAACAGCAGTAAAAACATTGCAATCTCAATTATGTATGAACTTCGATAGGCCCCGATCGGCATGAGCTCTCACAGCTCAGCCAAAGCGTCACGATACTTTTTTTCTATCGATGTTTCGCGTAAGAGCCTGCCACCGTCAGCCAGCGAATGCTGAATCTTTGGTGAACCTTCGAGGAGTTTCGAGGTCGTGCTCGAATGAAAGGCACCGTGCACAACCGCCGCTTCGGTTGGACGTGAATGCCCAGAACTCCCTCCCATTCATTTTGTTCTCATTTCGAGAGGAACATAAATGAAAGGACATTCTGCTAGCACCTTCGCTGCTTGGATAGCGTGATACTACGTAGTTTTCCTGCTCATGGCAGCCCAGGATTCAACGAGATATCCCCAGTGAGAAACCCCTAAACCAACTGCTCAGACAGGAGTTTGCACGTACTGTACCTACATATAGAATGTATACGTGCCGAAGCCACCTGTGTAGACAGACGCGAAATTTCCCGGGGAAGATCTATAGCCAGACCTCTAGCGGTGTTTATTTCTTTTTTGAAACTTTGCAGTGCTTTGACGAAAGCAAACATGCTGGTATGTAGATATAGAGGTGTAAGAATACAGAAGATATACTTAGTTATAACAACTTTACGTATAACAAACACTGATTGATTGAATGTCCTTTATTGAATGGGAAGGCTCAAGGCCATGGATGGAGATAAAGGGGAGAAGACAGAATCTTCATTTTTTAGGCCGTCCCTCAAATCACATTGCTCTAACCAGGCCACTAAGCGAGCCATACTTGGCAAATATCATCTGTGTATTAGCATCAGTTTCTAGAAGGGAATGGTAGTTCAGGCGGTAGGGTTTGATCTCGGAGCGTCCAATAGAAAACGCAGGGCAATCCCAGAGTAGATGAGATATGCCACCGCGAGTTAACAGGGGGGGCACGTAATCATTTTCTGCGTATACTGACGCCAGCGGGCCATAATACGTAAAATTCTTTAATGCGATATGAAGGCCGTGAAACATCGACCAAGCCCCTTTAAGAGAAAATGGTTGGTTGGTTGGTTCAGAGGAAGGGAAAGGCGCAGTATCTGTCACACTTGCTCTGTGGACACCTGAACCGCGCCGTAAGGGAAGGGATGAAGGTGGGAGTGAAAGTGGATAGAGAGAAAGGGGAGCCGTAGTGGAGGGCTACGGAGTAATTTCGACCACCTGGGATCTTTAACGTGCGCTGACATCGCACAGCACACGGACGCCACTTCGTTTCGCCTCCATCGAAACGCAGCCGCCGTGGTCGGGTTCGAACCCGGGAACTCCGGCACAGTAGTCGGGCGTCTTACCACTGCACCACCCCGGCGGGGCATTAAGAGAAAATACAAAACATCAAATTAGTCGGACACTTGACGGTAAATCAGTACGGCGATGGAGGCGAAACGAAGTGGCGTCCGTGTGCTGTGCGATGTCAGCGCACGTTAAAGATCCCCAGGTGGTCGAAATTACTCTGTAGCCCTCCACTACGGCCCCTCTTTCTCTTTCCACTTTCACTCCCACCTTCCTCCCTTCCCTTACGGCGCGGTTCGGGTGTCCACAGACACAAGTGTGACAGATACTGCACCTTGCCCTTTCTGTGAACCAATTATTATTATTATTATTATTATTATTATTATTATTATTATTATTATTATTATTATTATTATTATTATTATTATTATTATTATTATTATTATTATTATTATAAATGGAAAACATCTCGTAGTAAGTCCCGCGTCCGGTAGTTGCCTGTGTGGTTCATTCGCTCTGGATTTGTCTACAGCTGCCGTTACAATTGTGAAATATACTTGAAAACACAGACATCCTTGTAAACTGTGACACTCATCACAAATTAATGTTGTGCTTGCGGAAGCGGAGCACAGTCCTTTGCAGTCACTCTGGCTACTATTGCTGGTGTCGGCAGCTTCCACTACGCAAAACGGATGATATGGTTTACTGGCGCACTCAAACAAAATAAAAAAAAAACCTAATTGTTTACCTTTGGTTAAACTGAGCAGTCGCGATAGCTCCACGTGGCTACGCCAGGCAAAGCATTAGGTTGCGCTGTATGGCCATACTTGGCAAAGCTTTTTTTAAAATATTGTGGTTTCTGGATTATTGCAATGAATACATCTCTTCTGTAGACATTTTTCCCTCGCATCTCCCTCATCAGTCAGGCGAACGGTTTTCAGATGGCGTTTTTGACGTCGACGTGGCGGCCGCCGCAGCTGCCTCCAATGCCCGGCGTTCCTGCCTAGCTGCGTCGTCGCGGCGTTGTTTCGCAAGGCGCTGCTCACGTCCTTCTGGCGTTTCAGCTGCTCTAATCGCTTTGTTCCAATCACATTTCTGCACCCCACCGGGGGGGGGGGGGGGGGTTGCAGTGGTTAGACGCCCAACTACTGTACCGGAGTACCCGGGTTCGATTACGAACGTGGCGGCTGCGTTTTGATGGAGGCGCAACGACGAGGCGTCTGTGTGCTGTGTGATGTTGTTGGCTGTAGGAAGAAAGAAACAAAAATGCACAGGCCTGCTACTGGTTCTGTAGCTCAGCCACCCCTACTGCCGCGCCGTAAAAAAAGGGAGGAGGGTGGGAGTAAAAGTGGAAAGAGAGAAAGTGGAGCCGTAGTGGAGGTCTACGGACAAATTTCGACCACCTGGGGATCTTTAACGTGCGCTGACATCGCACAGCACACGGACGCCACTTCGTTTCGCCTCCATCGAAACGCAGCCGCCGTGGTCGGGTTCGAACCCGGGTACTCCGGCACATTAGTCGTGCGTCTTACCACTACACCAACCCGGCGGGGCACCTGTACTGCCTCGTGCGGAGAGAAGATAAAATATATAAGAACGGAACACGAGGACGGAGAGAAAGACGCGTGCCTCAACAACAGCCGTCGTCCACCACCGAAGCAGTGGCGGGTGCTATGACGGCGAACAACAGACAAAATTCGGTAGCTGGCAAACCCCGCCGCAAGCGGCGTTGACCTACTGTCTAAGCACGTAGGGCCACGAACTGCCACCCTACACCACCTCCCGCTGTGCGACGTCACTTCAGTTCAGTTCAGTTCAGTTCAGTCGTGTCCGACTCTTCGTGACCCTATGGACAATGTCACGCCACGCTTTCCGGTCTCTCACTTTTTCAAATCTTTCTCCAGCGACTCCTCTCTTCTCATCAGATGACCAAAGTAGGTGAGCTTTAACTTTAGTTTGACCCTCCAATGAGCAGTCAGGGTTTATGGCGGACAACATCGACTGATTTGATCTTCTGGCAGTCCAAGGAACTCTCAAGAGCACCACAATTCAAATGCGTCAATTCTTCGGCGGTCAGCCTTCTTCACAGTCCAACTCTCGCATCCATACATCACAACTGGAAAGACCATAGCACGAGTTATACGGATCTTGGTTGGTAAAATTATGTCTTTGCTCTTTACTAGGCGGTCAAGGCTAACCATGGCCGAGGTCGGGTTCGAACACGGGAACTCCGACACAGTAGTCGGGCGCAGTGGTAAGACGCTCGACTACTGTGCCGGAGTTCCCGGGATCGAATCCCGGCCTCGGCGGCTGCGTTTCGATGGAGGCGAAACGAAGTGGCGTCCGTGTGCTGTGCGATGTCAGCGCACGTTAAAGATCCCCAGGTGGTCGAAATTACTCCGTAGCCCTCCACTACGGCCCCCCTTTCTCTCTATCCACTTTCACTCCCACCCTCATCCCTTCCCTTACGGCGCGGTTCAGGTGTCCACAGAGCAAGTGTGACAGATACTGCGCCTTTCCCTTCCTATGAACCAAAAAAAAAAACAACCTACGATGTCTGTTAACGGCGACGCTCATACCTAACCGCGTTCGTTCACGGGGGGCTCATCCAGCGAAGTCGCTTACCCGCTTCTCCCCTTCGGGCCGCGCGGGTACCGGTGCGAGGATGCCCCAATACCCTTGCGTTTAATAAGTTTTCTCGACGAGGTGCAATAAGGCTATCATATAACGCTATCGCGTTCCACTCTTGGCCCCGCCGGGGTGGTGCAGTGGTAAGACGCCCGACTACTGTGCCGGAGTTCCCGGGATCGAATCCCGGCCTCGGCGGCTGCGTTTCGGTGGAGGCGAAACGAAGTGGCGTCCGTGTGCTGTGCGATGTCAGCGCACGTTAAAGATCCCCAGGTGGTCGAAATTACACCGTAGCCCTCCACCACGGCCCCCCTTTCTCTCTATCCACTTTCACTCCCACCTTCATCCCTTGCCTTACGGCGCGGTTCAGGTGTCCACAGATCAAGTGTGACAGATACTGCGCCTTTCCCTTCCTATGAACCAACCAACCAACAATCCACTCTTGAAGGCGAAGCTTAAGCGTCCTCCAAATTTTTGTTTTCCTTCTTCCTACAGCCACAACAACAGCTAACGTAGTAGCCTTCGCGTTTAACACCCCGCTGGGGTGGTGCAGTGGTAAGATACCCGACTACTGTGGCAGAGCACCCGGGTTCGAACCCGACCTCGGCGGCTGCGTTTCGATGGAGGCGAAACGAAGAGGCGTCCGTGTGCTCTTCGATGTCAGCGCACGTTAAAGATCCCCAGGTGGTCGAAATTACTCCGTAGCCCTCCACTACGGCTCCTCTTTCTCTCTTTCCGCTTTCACTCCCAACTTCCTCACTTCCCTTACAACGGGGTTGAGGTGTCCGCAAAGAACAATTGGGACAGTTACCGCGCCTTTCCTTTCCTATAAATCAATCAGTTTTTTTTTTCTTCGCATTTAACGGCATAGCCCTAACGTGGTACGACAACCACGAGGACACTTTCACCGCCTGCGACCGGTTTGTGTACAAGATAAAAAAGTGCTTTGGAGATTTTGACGCGAAGAAGAAGCGAGCTGAACGATCGCTGTCACACTTTTACCATGCTCAAAACTACAACGCTACAAGTGACACGCATGATCACCCGCATCACCAACAGGCGGCATGGCATGCGCGAAGAGGACACACTAAAACTAGTTAGAAACCTGGTAGTGAGCCGAATTATGTACAGCCTGCCCTACCAGTGCCTCAACAAGAGTGAAATACAACAAGCTGATGCCCTGCTACGCAAAGCGTATAAGACGGCGCTCCGATTACCGCGCAACACGTCTACAGAAAAGCTCATGGCGCTTGGATTGCAAAACACATTCGAAGAACTACGCGAGGCGCAGCTTGAGTCGCAAAAACTCAGGCTGCTGCAGACAAAGACTGGAAGAGCGCTTTTACAGAGACTCGGATACTGTGAGCAGATGCGAGAAATAGCGAGGACGGTAACGATCCCCGACGAACTTCGCAAGTCCCTCAAGGTAGCTCCAATCCCGAGAAACATGGACCCTAACCTCCACCAAGGTAGAAGAGAAGCAAGGGCCAATTTTATTCAAAAAACATACGCTCCTGAAGACACGACTGTGTATGCAGACGCGTCCTCGAGAGGAGGACAGAACAAAATTGCAGTGGCCACGGTGGTCAATTCGTCTCTACGCGAAGTGACCAGCGCCTCTATCCGACACTGCACAGCAGCAGAGGCCGAGGAAGTAGCCATTTCTCTAGCGGTGGCGGAGGGCTATAGAGCTGGGCGGTCGCTAACGATACTCACGGACTCTCAAACAGCCTGTCGAAATTTCATGAATGGTAGGATTGGTCGTCACGCGCTTCGTATACTCCTCGAAGCGAGCGACAGATTTAAAAACCACGAAGAAAACAAGACCAGACACAAAATTATATGGGTACCGGGGCACATGGGGGTGGCAGGGAACCAAGAGGCTGACAGGATAGCTCGAGCATACACTACTTTCCGAGCATCCGACGGGTCCGCGGAACTTTTGCCAGCACCCAAGGCATACTCGGCCATACTAGAAAACTATAGAGGAAGAAGAATGCGATATCCCCCACCGCACAGTTCTCTCACCAGAGAGGAAACTGTCATATGGAGACAATTACAGACGGGTTCATACCGAAACCTACACATACTAAACAAAATGCACCCTACCTTATACGCTGACAGATGTCCGTGGTGCTATGAAAAACCAACACTGTATCACATCACATGGGCATGTCAAAACATAGATGTGGTCCCCAAAATTCGAAACCCGAGTGCGGAGCAATGGGAGACTCTGCTGTCCAGCGACCGCTGCGAAGACCAGAAAGGTCTGGTACAGCGAGCCCAACGGGCGGCAGCAGCCAGCGGAGCCCTGGACTGAGGGCAACCGACCATTGTAAAAAGTGGACGAAGTCGACGGAGAAGACTCTTGTGGATACAACAAGCAGACATCTCTGAAGACGTCCAAAAACCGCCAAATAATATAGGACTAAATAAAGTTTTTCCTCCTCCTCCTCCTCCCAAAGAGCTGTCATTGTGGCTATAGGAAGAAGGAAATGAAAATGCACGCGCCTGCTACTGGCTCTGTAGCTGAGCCACCTCCGCTGTCTCGTGCAGACAGAAGAGAAAATTGACAAGAAAGAAAACGAAGTGGGAGAGAAACACGCGCGCCGCAACAAGAGCCGTTGTCCACCACCGAAACGGTGGCGTGTGCAATGACGGCCCACAGCAGATAAAAGTACCAGCTTCCTGTGGAAACGTGCACCAAATACATCGAGGAAGTCTTGAAGCTGTGTAACGATGCTCGCATGACTGAAGATGACAAAGTTCGCCATCTGCTTAAAGGGTTTGCAATAGATATTATAATTTCCTTATCGACAAATCAAGCCTTGATTCAGTGGCTGATGTAATCCAGCATTGCCGAACGTTTGAGACGCTGAAATGCGTCGGATAACACCCAAGTTCAGACGTTTGGCTAGCGTTACGTCGGTGGCCGCTGTTGACGCTGCTGACGTAACATCATCTAGCGATCTGACCTCCACGATCCATCAAATCGTTAGCGAATAAGTGAGCCGGTCACAAGAACTAGCTTGGGGCTCCAGGCAAGCCATAGACTCCCATACGTGAGCCCGCAGCCCCCGTCGCATCTGCCGTGTCCGCCTCCAACAACCGACTTTAATGCAGCGGACTTCGATGAATACCGGGGACCGCAGCAGCTTCGGCAGAGCAACATACCGATAACACCCCAAGGCAACGAACCCGCTACTACCAGCCGACCCATAACCGGTATGAAAACAGTCGACGCGAAGCTCTCAGGGCCGACTACCTGCG
Organism: Amblyomma maculatum; assembly: GCF_055883805.1. Classification (NCBI taxonomy): domain Eukaryota; kingdom Metazoa; phylum Arthropoda; class Arachnida; order Ixodida; family Ixodidae; genus Amblyomma; species Amblyomma maculatum. The sequence goes on from NC_139352.1 coordinate 95,315,605, forward strand.
CCCCCTTTTCAGAGACCTCATGTGTGCTATCGCTGCGGCCAACCTGGCCACCTCTCAAGATCTCACCGTCAAGCATAGCGTTACGGCTACAACTTTTTTTTTTTTGAAGAGTTTGCCACAAGGCATAAGTTGAGAAAGGGGGAATGGGATGCAGGAGATAGAAAGTGTTGAGCTTATGTATTCGAGAAGGTTGGCAGTATAGCGATTGTCCATTGTCCATTTCTCATAATCACTATCGCGATTCCTGGCATGGCTACGACTTCATTAACTACCCTGAGCAACATGGTTACAATTCTGGCTCTTCTCGTCGTTCGAATTACTCTCCTGATTCCGGCGACCCATGGCAAGAACCTTTGCGGGATATTTCACCGGCATCGAACAGAAGTATGACACCACTTCCAGCTTACCGCGCGCGCCGTTCTCCATCGCCCCAGCGCCGTTCCCCACCGCCGGAAAACTAGTCGGCGCGACCGATGGGGGTGGTGGTGGTGGTGACAAACGCTTATTGATTTAAAAGGGGTGGATGTATGCATGGGCCGGATCTTTGAACATCCAGCCCTTACAGCCCCTAGTACGGGACCCCAGTGGCGTCGGCCGCTGCCCGGGCGCGCTCGACCTAGGCCTTTTGGGCCTGCAGCTCATAGTAGCCGAGCAGGGTCGCCTCCCAGGCCTCCCGAGTGGGGTTGGGGTGAGGAGGAATAGCTGGGTTGGATGGGCAAGCCCACACCATGTGGTAGATGTCCGAAGACTTCTCCGCACAGTGCGGACAACTGCCCGTGAAGGAGGGATTAAAATGTTTTAGTGCTGCCGGGCACAGCACAGTGTTGGTATACAGACGGAGTAGAAGCCGCTCCTCCGTCTTAGATAGACCTTTACTCGGGCGAGGGTAAAGGCTATGACAAGATTGATAGCAAAGAACAATGTCCTTAAAAGAATACGCGGGTTCGAATTTGAGATCCTGATCTAGGGGTCGAGATGGGAAGCCCGGAAAGAGAGCGCGTGGGCGGCGGCGTCGGCTGCCTCATTCCCCTCGAGACCCATATGAGCAGGAGCCCATACTATTTTCCGGTAAGCGGGGTCCCCGGTATAGGTGTAATTTCGAAATAGTCGGTAGGCTACATTTGGCGCCCAGCCTTGCTCGACGTTCCGACAGGACCCTCGCGAGTCGGAGATAATTGTTTTAGAATCAGTGTGAGTAGCTGCCAGTGCTATGCGACCTCCTCCGCGTGGGTTATGTCATGGGCGCGAACAGTACACCCGTTAACAGTTTTGAACTGGTGGACCCCTGCGGCCGTGTACCATCCCCCATGGTGGGGGCCGGAGGCGTCCACGTAGTAAATGCCGGGTTTCGACCCATAATGGCGGCCCAGGGCTTCCGCCCGCGCCAGGCGCCGGCGATTGTGGTCTTCACGTGTCATGTTTTTGGGAAGAGGGTGTACGTGGAGGGCGCGTCTCCACTCGAAAGGGAGGCGTATACGATCTTCCATAAGGGTGGTATGCTGGATGTGTAGCCGGGCAAGGAGGCGGCGACCCGACAATGTCTTAGAAAGACGTGTGTATTGGTTGGTTAAGTGAACCTCTCGGATCTCCCGGAACGTATTCACCATGCCCAGGCCCAGTAGACGCTGGTTGGAGGTGTTCATGGGCAGATCCAGGGCTCCCTTAAAAATTTTGCGCAGGACGACTTCGATTTTACCCTCGTCTTGTTTCCGAAGGTGGAGGTAAGGAGGGGAATACAAGATTTGACTGGTCACGAATGCATGCGCCAGCCGCAAGGCGTCTTTGCACCGCAACCCCCCCACGTTTGTTAGAAACCCGGCGGACCATGTGGCCCACCTGGTCCCCCACCTTACGCAGTTTGATGGGGGTGAGGTCGCTGGACGTTCGCTGTTACAAGAGATACCCCCACTTGTGCTGATGTTACGGAACAAAGTCAACGTTTTAGTTGATGGTGATCCTGTGATGGCTTTGGTTCATACCGGGGCCACTATATCCTTAAAGAGTGCTTCATTTAAGCGTCGCCTGGGAAGAAACGTTTTATTTAAGTGGGATAAAAGTGTTCAGTTTTGTGGTGTGAGTGGCGAACCATTGCTTGCTGCTGGAGTGTGCAGTGTTAAATTTTCTTTTGGATGGTGAAGTGTTCCGTGCTTAAATGGCAGTGCTCGCCCGACCAACGCACGATGTCATCCTTGGGATCAACTTTTTGAAGATGTGTGGCGCCAATGTCGACTGCCAAACTGGCTAGCTTAGCGTCGGCAAATGTGTTACCCTTGGTCTGATAGAAGGTTCATGTAGCGATGTGAGTACGTTTTGTGTTTCTGAAGATACCGTTGTGCCTCCATCGTCGGCTGTATGTGCACAGGTTTCCTGCTCGACGCCACCCTCGACATTTCTGAAGCGACTTTATAACCGGTGCACCTCACCTGCATCAAAAAAAATGTCTTGATTCCTCATGCCATGGTGTCTGCTGCCAAAGGCCACACTGCACTCTGGGAAATGATTTGCTCTACAGAACCTGTTGTTCTTCCCACAGGTTTGAAACTTGCATCCTGAATTAATGACCCGCCAATGCATGTTGACTTGATTACCGACGTCATAGACAAAGCAGTGATTGATATCCAAGATGAATCGCGATTGCTCCGTATGATTGACCCCTCGCTCTTAACAAAGGAGCGCCGCGCACTGCTGGCCATTCTAGGGCGACATACCTCCTTGTTTGACTTTTCCCAACCAGGTGGCCCATCTTTAATTCCTGCTTCACGTATCCTACACAGGATCGACACTGGCACCTCAAATCCAATTCTACAAAAGCCCTATCGAGTGTCACCGTCTGAACGAAAGGTGATAAATGAACAAGTGAACGAGATGTTAACGAAGGGTCTTATACAAGAGTCATCGATTCCTTGGGCTGCCCCAGTGATTCTTGCCAGGAAGAAGGATGGCACATGGCGTTTTTGCGTTGACTACCATCGTCTAAATGCAGTCACTAAAAAATACGTGTACCTTCTTCCCCATATAGATGACGCCATTGATTGTCTTTTTTCTGTCTCTTACTTTTCCACCGTTGACCTCATAACGGGTTATTGGTAAATACCTGTCCACCCGGCGGACAGAGAGAAAATTGCATTTATCACACCCAATGGCCTTTTACAAATTCAGTGTGATGCCATTCCGCCTCAGTAATGCACCCGCCACTTTCGAACTATTCATGGACACGGTACTCCGCGGTTTAAAATGGGAGGTGTGCATGTGTTACTCGGACGATGTCGTGATTCTCGGGAAGACGTTCAGCGGGCACAATAAACGTTTAGCTCTTGTGCTGGACTGTATGCGCAATGCTGGCTTCGTGCTGAACTCAGAGAAGTGTCGTTTTGGTGCACGCAAAGTACTGGTTCTCGGACAACTCGTCGATAAAGACGGCGTCAGACCTGATCCCGCAAAGACAGTAGCGGCTGCCTCTTTCAGCCCCCCCCCCCCTCCCTGTCCGCAAAGAACTACGGAGTTTCCTGGGTTTGTGTTCGTATTTGCGCCGTTTTATTAACAGTTTTACTGATATCGCACACCCCCTGGCAAGCCTCCTTTATAAAAATGTAATTTCGAGTGGACACCTGAGTGCGATTCCGCCTTCCGCCACTTAAAATTTCTTTTTACGTCGCAACCTGTGCTCCGCCACTTGGATCCTACAGCGCCCACAGAAGCGCATAGTGACGCAAGTGGTATTGCGATTGGCGTGGTTCTTGTGTGGTTTGGTCTGGTAAAACTTTATTTCCCACAGTAGGGGTCCTGAAGGACACTCGGCTAGGCGCCAGGTGTAGAGGGCAGCTCCCACGTCGGTCCACAGCTGCGACAACAAGGAGCACGTCATGGCGTACGCGAGTTGCTCCCTTAGTAATCCGGAGCGCAATTATACTGTCACGGAACAGGAATGCCTCACTGTCGCTTTCGCCATACAACGCTTTCGGTCTTATCTTTATGGACGCCAGTTTACCGTTGTCAGAAAGCACCAGGACCCGCGTGGCCGCCTTGCACGATGGGCCCTACGGTTACAAGAGTATGACTTTACAGTTACATACAAAACTGGCTGTAAGCACGCTGATGCAGACTCTCACACCTTCCTCTGACGAAGTCTGACGCCGATGATTTCGAGAACTGTGTCGCGTCGGTATAACGGCTTTTCCTGACACCTCCACGTTTATAGAAGAACAACAAAGAGATTTCCACTTGCAACCTCTCTTCGCAGTCGCTCAAGATAGGTCAGGTGGTCACCGATTTTGTGCGCGTGATCGCCTCCTCTGGCAGAAAACTATTCCTCAACACGTCCCCGCTTCCGTGCGGTTGTTCCAAGGAGCATATACCATCCTATATTACTGACCACGCCCGACGACTCCAGTTCTGGTCATCTTGGAGCTGCAAGAACGCTCCATCACACTCAGGAGTTCTCCTATTGTCCAAAAATGCGAGCAACTACTGAGCGGTACGCCGCCAGCTGCACCCAGCGTCAGCGCGACAAACGTCCCACGAGCGTGGCAGCGGGACACCTTCACCCCATCACGCCGCCCCGTGCACCATTTGAGCAAGTGGGCGTTGATCTCTTTGGCCCCTTTCCGCTATCCCATAATGGAAACCGTTGGATCATTGTTTGCGTGGACTACCTCACTCAATACTGTGAGGCGGCAGCCATACCCACGGCCGCGTATCAAGTCTCCTGCTTTGTGTTGCGGGCCATAGTTTGTCGTCACGGACCACCACGAGTGGTTATCAGCGACCGTGGGTGCCAGTTTACCGCCGACATCATGGAGATGCTCCGTTTATGAGCCCATCATTTTCGCCATTCATCGCCTTATCATCCCCAAACCAACGGTCTAAGTGAACGCACCAACCGTACGATAACTAATAGGCTGTTCATGTACGTCGACGCAAATCATAACAGAGGGACAGAGGCATTCATCAGGCGCCACAGCCTTTAGCCTCTGCCCCTGCAGCAAATGCTGTATTTGCTCTGCTGAAATGACAATAAAAAAAGAACTGGGACAGTGTACTGCGCTGTTCACAACCTACTCTTTCAACGCCGCCCGTCATGAGACCACTGGATTTAGTCCATTCTTCCTGCTCTATGCTCGCTACCCACTATATACCATGGACACCATCCTCCCGTTTTCAGCCACTAGTGATGAAGATACCTCGCTAGCCGAGGCAATCTGCTTTGCCGAAGAAGCATGCCGGCTTACCCGCCTTCACATCTTAGCGTCCCAGGATCGCTCGAAAGCACGGTACGATGCCCACCACAGTCACGGTATTTACCTACCTAGAAATTTCGTCTTGCTGTGGCGGCCTATCAGGAAGCGGGGTCTGTAACAAAAGCTGCTGTGCCACTACGATGGACCATTCGTCGTTCTTGCCCAACTTAGCGAGCTCAATTTTCGCATCGCTCGCCTCACCAAAAGCGGCCGTCACTCTGCAAAACGTGAAGTCACCCACGTCGTTCGTTTAAAGCCTTATCGATCACGCGATGATGTTTAAGTCGCCCAGCGGGCTTCAGCTGCGTCGGGGGAAGTGTGACGCCCAGAAATCGAGACAAGCGAAGATGAGGTCGACGAAGAAGAGGCTCGTGCTGGGACTCGCAAGTTGACACAGCTGGGTCTTTGACGCTCGTCCTGCGTCAACTGAAACCATGCTTGTAACAATATAATAAACTTTCTTGCCTCGCATCTTCCTGATCGGAGTAGTGAATGGTCTTCGGATGGCGTCTCCGACATCGACGTGGTGGCGGCCGGTCATGACGTCACTTCCGGTCAGGATGAGTTATTATACGATTCACGCATATACGAGGCTGGCCCCGCAGGGCATTCGATCCAGGCGTTCGTGCCGCGCCTTTCATTTGGCCCTTCCTAGAACGCTGTACCAGACGGAATACAGAGACGTGGTCAAGCAGGAATCAGCGGCGTTTCAAACTGGTTTACAAGAAAGAAAAGACACTCTCTCTCTCTGCCGACTATAACATATAGAGTTGACGAGTCTCAAATTATAGGGAAGGATAACTTTATGGACCACTGCCTTGTCGCGATGGAGGCGCTAGCGAAACTCAAGAAAGCCATGACCTAAGCTGTAAAGAGCTACCAAAGAAAGGTCACAAAAAGCGAGTTGGCGGGCGTTGGTTTTTACCCCGCCGGGGTGGCGCAGTGGTTACGGCGCTCGACTACTGTTCCCAAGGACGCGGGATCGAATCCAGGCCTCGGTGGCCGCTTTTCGATGGAGGCCAAAAGCAAGGCGTCCGTGTGCTGTGCGATGTCAGTGCACGTTAAAAGAACCCCAGGTGGTCTAAATTTCCGGAGTCCTCCACTAGGCGTCTCTCATAGCTTGAGTCGCTTTGGGGCGTTAAACTCCACAAACCAACCAACCAACCAAGCATGGTGAAGGAACAGCGCAAGGGACGGGACACAGTGACACGAGGAAGCACAAACACGTGGCGCTGACTATCAACAGAGGTTTATTTCGAAAAACATAGACGTTCTACTCAAAGGACGGGACGATACCAGTGACCGCAGGTTGTGTAAGTCCCTTAATAGGGTCCTGGTACTCCCCTGATGGGGCGGGGACAGGTAGGTCACTGCCGCTGCGGCTAGCCTGCCACAGAATTTGTTTTACGTGTAGGCCGCCATTGCACCTGCCACCGTTTCGGTAGTGGACGACGGCTGTTGTTGCGGCGCGCGTCTTTCTCTCCCTCTTCCTTTTCTTTCTGCTCTATGTGCTGTGTGATGTCAGAGCACGTTAAAGACCCCAGGTGGTCAAAATTACTACGTAGACCTCCACTACGGCTCCTCTTTCTCTCTTTCCACTTTAACTCCCACCTCTCTCCCTTCCCTCACGGCGCGGTTCAGGTGTCCACAGAAAACGAGTGAGACAGTTACCGCGCCTTTCCCTTCCAGTGAACCAATTATTCTCTTCTCTCCGCACGAGGCAGCCGAGGTGGCTCAGCTGCAGAGCCAGTAGCAGACCCATGCATTTTTCCTTCTTCCTACAGCCACAACAACAGCAGGGCAGCAGCAGGAACCAGCGCGACGGCGGCGATCCTCAGAACACTCAAAAAGGGATGTCTTCTTTCTTCACAGAACCCTCTCTTCTTCGGCTACAATATAGCGAAGAGAACAAGGACTGGCACATCGATAGCGATAATGCTCTGTCACCGGCCGTCGGAAGATAGTGACGTCAGGGAGTCAAAAACCTCTGCTAATGATTGAATTTGCGGTGAAAAACAGCCGTCGAGGGAACATACCGGATTAACAATAATGGAAGATGAAGTGGAAACGCAATAGCGGTAAAATCTATAAGACGTGAAAGGTGTAGTGGGCTTTGGTGAGAACAAAACATACTAACACATACTAAAATGGAATGTCAGAAGCAATTGAAGGTGCCCAAAAAAGGGTAAATACTTTTTTTTTTAACTGAACGTCACGAGGTGTAAACAGTCTACGGGTGAAGAAACATTTAAAACCAGTAAAGTATAAATAGAGCAACTAGTAAGGCAATAGAGAGTTTTAGTTTCACGTACGTGGGAGCTTCACGTACGTGAAGCGCCTACGTGTGACCAGTGCGCATGCGCAGAACGTGAAGAGTCCGCGGCAGTTTCACGGACGTACGTGAGATTCGGATTTTCACGTTGGCGTCTTCACGTTGCTGGCGTACGTAGAGTTGACAACATGGCGACGCCCTGCCCGCCCGCTTCACAGCAATAACAGCTTCGCCGCTAATTCCTCGGCGCGATATCGTGCTCTAAACTGTTGTATTCGCTTTAAGCTTACCCAATCTTACCCTCGCGTAAAGTTTCAAGTGACAAATAGCCTTTATTTTTTAGATAGAAGGACGATTTTTCAGCTGTTAAGCCTGACGCAGAAGCGTTTGTCGTCGTCATAGCAACGATCTCGCGAGGTCACGCCAGACCAGAGTTGAGCGAGAAGTGGCTAGAGTGCAAGATGCAAGCCGGCAGCCAACCAGAGCCAATCCGTTGTAGGGGGAAGGTTGTGAAGTTGTAAGCATGAGTTCTGTTGGTTCTGTTGCCCAGCGAATTCTCTTTTCCTAAAGCGACGATCTGGATATGCTTCGCGACGTGAGAGAATGCAATCCATTCGAAGACTGCATGCGACACGCTGTGCGGTGGACGCATATAGGTATGCGTCTTGCTAATTGTTCACTGTAGAGCAACGACGTTGAGAACAGCAATTTCCAATTCGACCGACTCTTGGCTAGGCCGCAGCGTGGCTCGGTTCAAGGCAGCTCGACTAAACAAAATTAGTTTGGTTCATCTGTACTAGATGGCGCGGCATAACACGTACGCACAGTTTTTCGAGGCTTGTATGAAAGGTCCATACATTTTGCTTCACGTACACCACGTACGTGAAACTAAAAGTAGTCCTGGCGAAATGCGCGCTGCGCACGTAGACTTCTCACGTTTGCGTACGTAACTCTGTACGCACGTGAAACTAAAACTGTCTAATGACGAATAAAACACTTATTAGAGAACCTTCACAACACATGCCCGGAGGCGCTGAAAATCATGAAATTGAAAATCAGCTTTGGAAATTTGATCTATTGAAAACAAGGCTGCGTCCACCATCAACATTCTGAAAATGTAGCTCAATTCGCCGCGGCCATGGCCAACAAGGTTTCTTTGTGATATTTGAGTTAGGTGTTATTTCTTGTTTCTGTCTGTGTTCAGTATCAATATGACAGAGCAGCGTAAAAGTCATATCGTTTGAGGGATCAAAACCTTCTACATTTATATGCTCCAAAATTGTATTTTGGTATGCTTTTCGAGTTCTACTTGTATGCAACATTTATGTTCGCGGTTATGTTTAATGTTTATGGTAATTTTTTTTAACTGGTTTTATTCATTCAATGTTTACCACAAAGTCATCATTTTACTCTTTCTGCAAAAATAGCCTTCCCTGGACTTCTTTGGAAAGCACCTTATATTTCTTGCGTGTACAGCACCTCGTGCATTATAAAATGAAGACTCACGGACTCATAAGTTCATGAAATGACCCGAGTTTATTATTATTTTTTGCCTCTCGTGCCTGCATTCTTGGCTCAAAATGTCGCAACTTGTGGAAGGCGACTTACCAGTACGCCGGCAAACGTGCTCGGGCACTAACTACATTATGCTGCGCTATCTAACACTGTGTATGCGCGGTGTGTGTTGCCAGTGTAATAATTCAAGGGCTTGGAAGCAATGCAATGAATAAACCACCAGCGTTCAATAAGTAGAGAGCTTGCTCTATGCGACTTTTCGATACTAAATGGACACTTTATTAATGCGTAAGCATTGTTTGGCTATGTAGGCGGGTTTCGCATGGGCGCAACCTTGTCGGAGCTGTTAAAGAGGAACTAACTGGTATATCAAGAAAAACTACCCTCAAATACAGTATCAAGTCAAGATATGCAAGTGACAAAATGGGTAATGTGAGTTAATTAGGTAATCCATCAGAGCCAGTTAAGTGGTTTACAAGAAAGGAAAGGTCCAGGATCTGTCCCTCGTGGAATCCCGCTGAATCATCTCGCAGACAACACAGAAACACTCAGGCTTACGCATTTCTCGTGTGCAGGTTCTGCAGTGATCTCGGAAAGCTTTATCGGTCCCTTCATTACGAGGAACTAATTGCTGCTACTTACCTTGGAATCGCTATAATAAGTGTCGCTTTATTTACAAACTCTATTTGTAAATAACCGTGACATTACAACTAGCGTGAAAAAAGGCGAAGGACCGTGACAATAAGGTGCCGACAGGAAAGCGTGCTGTCCTTTGTTTTCTTCCACGCTAGATGCAATGTCGCATTCATTTACTTAAACGCATCAACTAGCCCAACTGTCTTCTCTGACCACTATTCGTGCCGCTAGCATTGACTGTTTAAATCAATAATACAATCAAAATTTGCGTTTTGTTCGTGCGGGCACCGTGCTTGAAGAATAATTGAAGTTGTCTGGAAATGCAACAAAATTTATTTTCGCTAAGGAGCCTCTTTACTTTTTTTTATGTTTTGTGTTGAGTTTTTGGCACAAAGGAAACTAAGGCCATCATGCGCCAAACACAAGATCACTGATCTCTTTGCGTACCAGGTTTTAGGTCGTATCAGCTGCTTCGAATTTTAGCGGTCTGTGACCAACCGGAACCTGGGGTCAGCACCCAGGTCAGAGTCATGGTGACGACTTGTGGCTGGCGCTGATGATTCACTGTCTTCCTTCAAGCTTCAATCATACAATACACAGGTCACGTTAATACACTGACAAAACAATGTCGATTTATTATCAGGCGACCCCTGGAAAAAAAAGATGAATTTAGAAAGGGTAAATATAAAGAACAGATGAGTTTGAGTGCCTAGTTGAAGGCAGGGGCACCTTGGTAGGAGATCGCACAGAGTTCGCTTAAGTTAAACTGAAAACGCTACCAGATAGAGGATATGTACTAAGAAGTAAATAAGCATGACATGTGCATTCTCTACAACCCAACATGGGCTCGGCGGCGTCGAAAACTGCGTTCAGGAATTATATATCGAATATTACGTAAGGAAATCACCCCGAAAAACCTACTATGGCTAATATGAAGGTGATGGTTGGTTGGTTCGTGGGGCTTTACGTCCCAAAGCAACTCAGGCTAGGAGAGACGCCGTAGCGGAGGACTCCGGAAATTTCGACCACCTGGGGTTCTTTAGCGTGCAGTGATATCGCACAGCACATGGGCACCTTACTTTTCACCTCCACCGAAAAGAGGCCGCCGAGGCCGGGATTCGAACCCGCGTCTTTGAGCGCAATAGTAGAGTGTCGTAACCACTGCGCCACCCCGGCGGGGATGAAGGTGAATTTCTTCAATACTTTATGTAGTTTTCAACGCGGTTAGCCATCCTCGTGAACAGAATCAGGCGTGTAATACGGTCGTTTCACCCCATAGCACTGTTATTGTGTTTAGAAATTGACTGTGTTGCTATTTTTTGCTTCTTTTTGCGTGGAGTGTATTCTTTTTGTCGTTATCACTCACTTCTAAGATAACGTTGTTGCAGAAGTGTTTGCTGAATTTCGTACTGTTATCAGAAACATTATCTGCCTCCTGCTTGAAAATGGTTCGTTCTGCAAAAAGGTCAAACACATGATACGCTATTGTTGGAGAGAGCTGTTGCAAAAACAAAACGCTATGTGAGGTCCTGGAAACCCAGTCAAGCTTGGTTCAAAGCAAAGTTTGTCTATGCTCGCTGCATTTTGTGTGTGCCAAACTTTGAAAAATAATCAATCAATTGAATTTTATTGAGGTGCGCACAGAAAGTCTGAAAAGCCTGAATTAGGAACCGTTAGGAAAAAGGTTCAGTTTATAATAACTTATCCTACATGCGATTTTCTAATGCACATACTATGTTATTTTCTGATTATATTGGCTTGTTAGACAACTCAAAATGTGAATTACAAAGCATTAATAATTACCTACAGAGAGCTGAAACTAAATGCTCGGTTTAAAGCAAATACCTAGAAAAGTCATTTTGGATGGAAAAACAGCGCAAAGGGACGAAGGACAAAAGAACAGGAAGCATACACACGAGCGCTGACTCGCCACTACATTTTTATTCAGTAAACAAAACATGTACGTATAGCATCCCTGACCCTTCTTTCCCAGCGAACATGTGCAGAGTATACCTCGGAATGGCACAACATAATTCAAAGACTGGAACCACCACAAACTGATATCAGGACAATCGTAACGAAAGACATACAAGAAATCATTAAAAGAAAATTTTTAAAATGTTTAAAAATACACAATCACTTCAAGTGTTGTCAAGAAAGGCAGATCTTTACGAACTATCACTAACGATGGCTGACTAACGCATCCATCTTGTCTTTCGTGAATGTGATATGCTTCCCTTAACTCCCTTGTTGTCTTATCTTTATGACGGAATGAAATACGCGCTGGCGCGACTGGTAGTCTGCGTACTTTGTCATTTGCTTTGTTGCAATATTGGCAGTGCTCTTTTCGATGGGAATGCGCTGATTCTGAGAGTGATTGGGGTGTTCCCTGAGACGAACATTGACACACCGGCTGGTCTGTCCATATACACTTTCATAATAACAGAAGATCATAAACTACTGAACATGCACATTGTACACATCTTGACTTATGTGATACCGGGAAATGAAAGGGGCTGATTCTCAAATTTTCGCACCGGTTCCTTATTGTGCTGCAGTTGTCCGTCACGGTTCCGCCCGCCAAGGCAGATGGACATCCCGACACGGAACGGGGTCTATCAGGGGTTTTTCAGAAATTCTCGTTAGTTATTGTAGTAAGTGTTGCTTCAAATTAATGTCAGGTGAAGAAGTTAAGAATATTGCTTCTTAATACGCACTCGATTAAACGAAATATAGCTTATTGCGCACACATTTACAGAAACCTAGAAAACGGACAGCTATGGGCTGCACAGTGACTGCATTGAGAAGGTTCAACATTCTTTTTATTCCTCATGGCGCTTCGCTGGCATAATGAAGAACACTTCCTTTTTCTTCGTTTCGTTTAACGTGCAAAAATTCAGTTGTTGTTGTTGTTGTTGTTTTTTTCAATCTGCGTTGTCTTAGTTCTCATTCTATGGTAAGTTTCCTTACCACACATACTTTCTGGTTCAATACTCCAGTCCTCTGTTTTGTTTTTCTAGGTTTATTAGCAGTACATCTGTCATGTTTGGCTTAAGGCTATCGTTGCACTGTACCGTAGCGGGTGACCCAGTGGTCGCAGAGAGGGGTGGGTGGTGCCGAAAAAATTAGTTTCGTGGCGTACACGTTGATACCAGAATTGAGCAGCTAAGGTCAAATTCTGTAAAACTCAACCTTGCGTTTTTAATCGTAAGCCTGCAGCTGTCAAGCTCTTTTTCGAATAAAAAAATATAGAAACAATAATACGGCAATTTTTATCGACGGGCAAACGCATGTTACTGGCATTCTAGCCGAAATCAATAAAAGATGGGTATGAATAAGGGCGTGCGATGACGAAGCAAGACAACCGATGGTCGCCAAGGGTGACAGACTGCGTTCGAAGGGAACGCAAGCGTAGCAGGGCACGACACAAACTAAGGTGGAAGGATGAGATCAGGAAGTTTGCGGAGATTATTTGGGTGCAACGAACACAGAACCGTGTTAGTTAGAGAGGTATGGAAAAACCCTTTGCGTAATTAGTCTTTAGCATGCACCGTACAGTAAATTCGCATTGCAAAAAATCTGTCTTGACTCGAGGTTCGAACTCGAGACCGTCGCTTGTCCGGGCCACTTGCTCCCTCTACTAAGCTAACCAAACTCCTTGAAATAAGAAGTTTCGGCGAAAGCTGTACGGCTTTCCTCTGCAGCAGTATTGCTGCGCTTGGATGAATGCTAATGAGTTACTATTGCCTTATTACTATCTAAAGGAATGGTGATATCTTGAATATTTCTCAATCTCTTGATTTATCATGCGACTATTTGTTGCCAAATATCATTTATAAAAACTCGACTCTTGTCCTGGTCGAGTTTAGCGTACACTTGCTAAGGAAGGGGTACTAAAGTAATTGGTCAATAAATTTGTAATTCCTTAACACGCCATTATTTTGAATAGGGTGGTTTTAGCATATATATTAGTGCTTGAAAGGCATGAGCTCGTGACATACCTCGCACACAGGATGTCAAATGGATTCCTGGGCACGATATCTTCACCGTTCCTCTCCTTTAATATGCGCAATATATCTGAGAACATCCCTGGTGTTTTTCTTCGAATACAGGGAAAATATTTCCAGATTCTTTAAATTGCCCAAACTGTTATTCCCTTTACAATGTTCTTCCTTCAACGTACTTTAGTTAAACGTGCTTACGCGTCTTCAGCAAAAGTTTTTATAAGGCGTTAATGCAAACCGCACCTTAGTGAGAGGCCTAATACCTGAGCGATACTTCCAAAAAATTATAATTATGATGCGCCACTAAAACCAACCAGCGTTTTGTCTTATGTTATAGGTAAGTAAACTTTTGGTCCGCAATAGCATCTTAAGCTAAGCAACTTTTTAGTGTATCTAAATAAATAATGGGTTGCTTTAGCCGTCATCGATTTACCTTTGCCATGGACAATACACCAAGTTCGTCAAGTTGAAATATCTCACATAAAATAAATTTTCTCCTTTTATTTTCCTTAGAGATGTGATAATATCAGCAACAAAAGTGTTCATTAGAAATGTATCTCCTATTCTATTTCTGTTTTTGTTTGAATTTGTTTGAACCAATTTCAACAGGTTGCAACAAACACGGAATGTCGCTCCAAGAATTCTTGGCAATACGCCGGTCTCACTGGCTGGGGAGTGGACCTCTTTGAGGGAAATTCGTCACTCCGTTCTTGAAATGTCGCAGAGGTACCCTTCGAAATGGTTTCCGGCATCCCGTATTTTTTGTCCACAAATGGGATGATGATCGTTTTGAATTGGAAGCAGGTAGAGATCGGCAGTGGCTCTTTAGAGAGTTGTTTTGAATTAAACTAAAACTGAGAAAGCCCACGAAGTGCTAATAACACATTTCCATATTCCTTTACTTAAAACATCCCGCCAGTTCTGTGCACATCATCTCATGCTCATTTCTCTGGCGGCCGGTTCTAGTACTGTGATGTTATCAGAGGTTATATTAAAACTGGGGTTATTCTCTAGTAAGCCTTTCGCTGCAGCTAAACAATGGAAAATTAAGGTTTGGTTAGAGCATCCTCAGAATATTGTTTTGTCCAGATATTTCTATAATCATCTTCGTGGTGGCAACAAAACATACTTAAGTAGCCTCAAGCGGCAAGACCTTGCACCATGGCATAAACTTCTGCTATGCGCTGCCTTGTGTCGCCAATGTGAACCGAACCGAAAGCAAAATATTTTCGTGTCTCCCTGTTTCTCTATGCTCGATAAAGCAGTAGAGACTGCAAAAGAAGCGCTGGCCTAATTTATATGATTTATCATTCCTCAGTGGCTTAGGTTCTCAGAGATTCCGTAGTGAGGGGCTATAAGATTCAGTTCTTTAACGTGCACTGACATCACAGCATAACACGGGCGCCTTGCATTTCGCCGCCATCGAAACATGGCCGCTATCGAACACGTGTCCTCGGGATAAACAGTAGTGCGAGCCTTAACCACTTATCCGCCGGCGTGGGCAGAAAAAAAATACGCTAAAGTTGTATATTGGCCAACATATTATTTTTTTAAAGATTGCTATATACGAATGATAACAATTCATTGGTCGTGCTCACATATACGCATTCAGATACAGGCGCATTCATATGTGAATACAAAAAATACTTTCTATCAATTTATCCGGAAGTAAAAGGATACATTCACACAGTTGGCGTAAGTCCCGGAATGTCTCTTCACCTAATCGCGGTTGCAAAAATATTTACAATGATAAATAGAACTTCGGAAAGGAGGATTGTGTTGATCACTATCATGTGTCCAGTGCGTCCTTGAGCTTCACTGATATATGGCAGGTATTTTCAGCCTTTCCCTTATTAATCCTTAGGGCGCGATGGTGCAGCTCACCCTAGGAAACATGTTATAACTTGCACTCTACATCATGTTCTGACATTCCTGCGATACCAGAGATACAGGCACTGATAACAACCAACTACGTCACGATGATAACGAGAGTGGAAAAACATCAGTGTTTGCGAGTGCAGTACAGTCGGCTACATCAAGCGAATTGTGCAGCATCCTTGCGGAGGTAGCTAACGCACTGTTTCCTAAGCTCTGCGACCATATTTAAACATGGACATGCAAATATTTGCATCGGACAAGACTGCTTCGAACGGGGTGAGAATTATTCTTATATTGTCAACAAGCGATCCGTCTGCTTTAATGCTGGCCTGGGGTTAATCATGGATGCAAATAAAACCGAATTATTTTGCGTAAGATATGATACAGCAAACACTTCCGAAAATTCCTGAAAGTAAGAAATTGGGCATAGAAAAATGTATATATATTTTCAAAAACGTCACCTATTCCGCACCAGGCTTTATTGCTGTAAAAGGTCTGCCGATTTTTAAATCACCCTTTTAGTTATCTATTTGTGTGGCCAGTCCCAATGGAAAGTCCGAAGTCGTGGACAAGACAATGTCATGCGAGTTTCAGGAACGAAGAAAAACTAACTCTCTAAAGTTTTGCATCCCGAAGAAATAAAGCACTTTTCTTGCATCAAATAAACATGCGCTAATGAGATACACATAAGAAATCTTCGTATAAACGCGAATCAGCTCATGGTGCTGCAGAGAGTGCGGCGAGCACTTCGAATTGCAGATGCTGCTTTGCCTCTTCATGTATATCATTTCTCTTTGCCTCTTATTACGATGGTCATCGCCCCCTGTGTCGTCGGTGTTTGTGGGAGTGACAGAGCAAACAAGATTCACGACAGGCCACATTAGGTTAGGCAATTCGAGCATGGGGTCGCATTATAATAGGTCATAACCATATGTCACAGTCTCCATGAGCGTTTATGTCCACCATGAGCCATTACGGGTGCATTTGCGACACATAACTAGGCATAATAACGACTCCCTGGCCAACATTAGTAGATTGCGTCCAGACGCATCTTATTCGAAAACTATCAGGACGCAATGGAATGTAATACCTCCAAACTACATGCCCCACTAAATTTCGACAGTGCCATTATGAAGGATTCCAAAACCTGACGTGCGTGATCATATTCCAGGTATACCAAAAAAGTCGCACATCGCAACAGTTGGACTGAAATAGCTGTCACAGCCATATACCTTTTCAGTGCATATTTTTATCGATGGATCACTGACAACCACCTCTTCAGCAGCGGCGTCTGTAGTGCCTGGAAACGCGTACAATCACCGCTTTAAACTTATACATAAAACATCAACCACGGCAACTGAATTGGCAGGCATAAGAGAGGCCTTCCGATACATTGGTCAGCAGAACGCAAATCACTGGACAATATTCTGCGACTCGAGAACTGTACTACAGACTATAAAAACGGACATGAAACCAAGTACATATGAGCAGCTAGTCGAGCAAATTGTTGTTCTGCTTGCTGAGGCCTTTCGGCGTGGCCACGTCGTCAAGTTTCAATGGATCCCCAGCCATTGCGGTATCGCAGGAAATGAAAGAGCTGGTGCGGAAGCCAAGCTTGCTCATGGAGACCAGCCTTCCATATACGCCTCTCATTCTCAAGGAGTGACGCCGCAGCCTTACAGGCTCATTCAATGCAATCTGCTATGCGCCTACACTGGGTCGATGCAAGCCATCAGCAGGATCGTATATGTCGGCTAGATGCAGGCTCTCGACTTCACGTACCATCTAAAGTTATGCGACATCAAGCGACTCTACTCCGTCGGTTATGGCTTGGAGTCGCGTACACCAAAGGCTACCTCCACAAGATCGGAGTTGAAGCAATCCCTAATTGCGTGAACTGCAACATTCCAGAAACAATTTTTCATATTATTTGTGAGTGCCCTAACTATAGTGACGCGAAACGAGCCTTGAAAAATACTCTCAAACAGTTGGACTGCCGCCCTCCCTCTGAAGAACAAACTCTAAGTGCCAAGGCGAAACAAACTGATAACTCGTGCATGATGAAGGCCCTGTTCATCTTTTTAAGTGAAACGGGCCTAGATTCCCGCCTGTGACATTTGCGTGTGGTGTGAAGTCAGTGATTATCGCACGTGCATGCCGAAACACGGGTCAGTGCACTTTGAGTTTTTTCTGGTGAATTGCCTTGTGGGCGTGCCTCCGCGTTTGTGTCGAGATGTGTGTTCAGTGACAAGTGGTGCGTGTTCAAGACATATGCGCGTTACGTTTACAAGTGCGCATAGTCTCCACAAGCGCGTACTTTACTTTATTTTTTATTTTTATTTATACATACTATGCTCTTGTTCGAGACCTTAGTAGGGTGGGTACATAAAAACGACATACATAAAGCCAAACCAATAACAGTAAATTATTTCAGGTGCTATTCGAATAATTTTACTAACTTCTGTGTGACTATGTCGTTAGTGAAGTTATTCCAGTCAACTATGGTTCGTGGGAAGTAAGAATACTTAAAGAAAATAACTCTTGAGGTTAGAGGTGTTACTGTTTTGTCGTGTTGTCTTGTTTTTGTAACCTGTCGAGAAAGTTAAAATACCAGATGTGTCAATGTTGTAATGTCCTGTAATCAACTGAAAAAAGAACTTCAACCTACATAAGCGATGCCTCTCACTTACTGATGAAAACTCACATCGTTGAATTAATTGGGTAATCACGGTATCACGGTATTAATTGGGTAATCACGGGTAATGGCGCTATTCATTTACGATAAATCTTGCTGCTTTCCTTTGGATGCGTTCCAGTTTGTCGATATTCGATGCGGTGAACGGGTCCCAAATTATGACGGCATATTCAACTGTTGGGCGGATCATGCTGTTGTATGCGAGAGAGCGAACGATTGCTGTAGCTGATTTTAAAGATCGTCTAAGAAAAAACAGTTTGCGGAGGGCATTAGCTGTGACAGTGTCGATGTGTTTTGTCCATGATAAATTATTAGTGATCCAGACACCGAGGTATTTGAAATGTATTACTTCTTAAAGAGTGATGTTGTTAATGCTATACGGGAACAAAAGGGGACTTATCACTCAGAAGAAACTTTGAGGTTTTCTGGTGCGTGTTCCTGCTTTTAGGCTGCCATGTGAGAGGGCACAGTTCTTTGCAGTTGTAGTGGTGTTTGTTCAATGACAAGTAGTGTGTGTGACCAAGACATGTGCGGCATGTTGCGTTTCACGAGTTCGCTAAGTGTGTGCATGGACTCCTTAATAACTCGAACCAAAAGTGAAACCTCACTGTACTATGACATCATCACCCTTCATTCACACCCTAACTATCCTGTAACTTCTTCTTCCCCCCTTCCCCAGTATGTAGTAGCAGTCCAAGGTCACTTTACCGCCAGCTGACATCTCCCCCTTTCTTCTCATTAGCCCTGCTGGGGTGGCGCAGTGGTTACGGCGCTCGACTACTGTTCCCAAGGACGCGGGATCGAATCCCGGCCTCGGCGTGCTTTATGATAGAGGCGAAAAGCAATGCGCCCGTATGCTGTGCGGTGTCAGTGCACGTTAAAGAACCCCAGGTGGTCGAAATTTCCGGAGTCCTCCACTACGGCGTCACTCATAGCCTGAGTTGCTTTGGGACGTTCAATCCCACAAACCAGCGAACCAACCATTCTTCTCATTAGATTACTCTCTCTCTCTCTCCTCGAGCTATGACACACCTACGATATATATAAACCGCCGTGTCTCGTTCACTCCTCCTTCTGGTGACTTCGTCTGTGTGCTCACTCCAATAAAGTTGGTTCACACAAAATGACCTGCTTAGCCACTTAGTCACTAAACCATCGTTTTCGACGTCAAGGCCACAACGTCTTGGCTGCAAGTACCGCTACTGAACAACCAACGCGAAACCGCGAGCATGATTGGCCGCAGGGCTAGTTGCGCCCAGAGTGGCGCTCGTGTTTTCCTTTTTTTTTTTATTCGTCTTCTGCCTCCTTTCATCAACACTTTGGCTCTCGTGGTCACCGATTGTGTGTCCCGTGCATATGCAGATACCACTTATTTTGCCCTTATGGCAGATAATAAATACTTCGTCGGATGCGAGCGTAATAATATAGCAGCGACTGACCTCAGGCCTCACTAAAACCTCGCTCCACGTCGAAGGAAATCAGGCGTATGCGTGAGTGCTTGTTTACTGAACGTAAATTGAGTGAGAAATGCGCTGTACTGTGATGACTGCCTTTCTAGTGACAACTCAAGAGATTGCGGTTCCGGGGAAGTAATTGTGGTGCGCTAAAAAAAAAAGGTTTGGAAACAAGAGTTTAACCAGGTCGTAGTGGCGTCATCTACTTGTATGGCCTGGCTTGCTTCTGCGGCGTTTAATAATAAATAATAAACTTTATTATAGATTTTTAACCAGCATTGCATCACTGACCTGCCAAAGCCGCAGTGGGCTTGAAGGTTGGGCCGACAGGCAGCGGTAACAAGCTAGAATGTCTGATAACCCCAGTATACGTTCAAATATCGTAAGCAGGAACATGCAAGAAACGTTGCACGCCACCGTCAAATCTTTCGATAAACAAGGCTAGTAAAGCTTCAAAAATCGAGGAGCAGGCATCGAAATCAGCACCCGCAGGGCAGTGTCGCAGTGCAGCTGAAGGCAGAGCTACGATTCGTGTTTCGTGTTATGTTAGAGGCATAGGAGCCTCGTGAGCGAGGAACTCCTGAACTCAATTTCTGGGTAGAAAAACTACAGCGCTTGTGAAGAATTGCTTCTAGTGCCTTTGCCGCGCGTAATCCGAGGAATGGTCGTCTTCTATGGAACCGTAAAGCTCGGCTTTCGTTGGCCGATGCGTCGCCGAAGGCAGGGGGCGCCTGCTCGTCTTTACCAAATGGCCGGCTCGCAAGCTCGGAGACACCTGCACCTGCAGTTAATGACGGACAACTTGAAGTACAAAAGGGGTCGGTTTGTACCGTTAAAGCCAACTATACCCTCCAACTTCACTAGCAGATCGGTACTGATGGGAGGGAAAATTGTGTCAAACCACGCTGAATACTGCGCAAAGAACGGTTGAGTCACAATGTTGGTATGAAATCACGTGAATATTCTTTCCAACATATTTGTTTTCTCAATTTTATGGTTACGGCAATGTGGACGTGTTTTCGACCGATCGAGCTGTAAACTGTAGCGCGTAATATATGTCAGCACAACCTTTAAAATAATTTTGCTTCAATGACAGAAAAAGCGATAGAAATTCTGCATACTGCCTTGGTAGCTAGTACTTTCTGCGTGATTTCGAGCGTGAGCCACGTATTTCGTAATTACACGCTGCTTGTCCTGTTGCTAAGACGTTCGGTATACTTAGAGGTCAAATTTCACGCGAAAATGTCGTTTGACCATCAATGTGGTTTTATAGCGAATTTATTTGGAGTGCTTGCCTAATTGGATCAGCAGATGTCTGACATTTGCATCGCGTGCGTTGCTGGAAAAGCAAAACAAGCCGCTGTCCCTACGTTGGCGCCAGTGGTGCCATCTCTACTCTGTACGAGCTCCGCCTTCAATATATGGCGGAGGAAGAGAGACAGGCTGATTTGCTTTGCGGACGTGTTGGAGACGTGCTCTCAAGTGCTTTGTACCATCACCGCCGATTTGCTTTGCCAAAGCTCCTCTAATTTGAAGAGTTTTGTTTGTGTTTATCCGTAGTGGCTGGCCAGTTAATTATAATGTTTTTCACACTGCTCGTGTTGCCTATTTTAATTTTGCGTGTATGTCACTACTTATCTGCTAGTCTTGGTTTTGGCTCACTTGGCCTGATGCTTGCTGAAATCATGATAGGCACGTGATAAACGTTTCATGTGGCTGTTTTAGACACAATGTATTGATAAGATTTCTTTGCTTCGTTCTTTGTTTTTGGTGTCACGTGGATTTTTGCTGGTGTATAAATAACTGCTCGTTGCTCTCAATAAATTGCAAGTATTAGCTTTGCTCCTGTCCTGTCAGTTTCTTTGTTTTTCGTATGTCCTCGTTTTTCGCGTTGCTTCTCCTAATCATGTAACCAAGCAACAAGCTCCTACCACAACACTAGTACTAAATAACTTAAATAACTGCGCAGGTAAATGACAACGTAGACCGAACGGTGACTTTTCCTGTCAATCTGTTCTCCGCCTCCGAGAACCGACCCGAAGCCAACTACCGCAACTGGTACGCTGCCAAGAAGAGTGTGTCTGAGGGCCTGTTCGACGTAGCGCTGCTTTCGGCCAACGGAGCCCAACTGAAGCATGTGCTGCAGTTGGGAACAGGCTTCGAGTTCTACGTACCAGTTCTCATCCTCGTCTCACTCTCCATCGGACTCCAGGTAACGAAGTCGGATGTTTATTAAGCAGGAACGTTTCTCGGGCTTTTTTGTTTCACATTTTGCGGGGGAAACGCAAACCTCCATGTAAAAATATCTCTTCGGCCCCGTCCATTCTCCACATGGATGCAGCAGTCAACAGCTCTACGCCATGCCCTCATCGCGAGAGCGCGAAACGGTCGCACCGCCTGGTGTTCCGGTAATTTGAGGTCTTCTTTAAAGCTATCGCACGTGTGATCTCACGACCACCAATGTGTGAGACACCCCACAAGGCACAATCACGCAGGAGCCCCATGCATATCGCCTGTGCGTTCCACCCATGCATAGCAAGGAGGTTACCGGCGAAGTCATGTTCATCTTCATAGTTACCTCGCGTCCGTGTATCCACACATGACCTTGCAGCAGACGAGACGAGGCTTCGTGTGGGCAACCGTCATTCCACTCACGCTAGCCCTCAATATTTCATTTATTTTATTTCTTAATAATAGTTACTGCAATCACATATTTTGGGATGGCCGTATCTGGATTAATGCCGACATTATACCCACTATCTTGGTATAGATAGCAAAACTTCTTTGGTACTGCCCATCACAGGATAAAAATTAGGTCTCTTGGATGTCTGTTAAGAGGAGGATGACGAAAGGCTACCCTTCATCTCCAGTCATTTACCTATATTATAACTATTATTGGTTTACAGGAAAGGAAAGGCGCAGTATCTGTCACACTTTCTCCAACAAATGTGCGTTTGGACGGTGCGCCATCCCTCCTGTCGCGTGGCATTCCTTGGCGCGCATTCAAGTGTGGGAGTGCAAATGGCAGGAACGCTAGACAAGATCAAACTTCTAGTTGGTCGCTTCGAATTTGGCGGCTGGTGACGTCGCTTCTCTGTCGACCAATCAGGTGCGCCGCTCGTGCAACAGCTTTTGTCGAGGACAGTATGAGCCAATTAAGGCTTTCCATTGGCTGTGTCTGTGGCATTCGTCAAAGCATGAAGTTGGGCTAGTTGGTTTTGGTTTAGCACAACTAGCGCTTCATGTCGTGCCTCTTTTTTATCTTAATTTTCAGTTCTTTGACCTTCTTTGACATAAGCTAACGACGAAACACGAATTCTATATTTTTAAATGTCATTTGTGTGTATTTCAATGTAAGGGGCAAATAAGTTGATAAAGATGCCTTTCCTGCAGTGTGTATAAAACCTACTCATTGTTGGAGGTAAGTAAGCTCGCCAGCTTCGTAGTCTGAAATGTTCATTTCAGTCGATATAACGCCAGCAGATACACCAACGCAAGAAAGGGTCCTCGCAATCTGATCCATTCGGTGTGACAGGCAGAGGCTGGCCTTTAGTAGTGTCCCTCTTTTCCTTGGGATACGGAGCTAGATTGTATTTGTATGAACGGCTTTATGGAAGTGCATCTCAACGTAGAGTGCGTAATGAACTGGAGAGTGTCACTTACCACCATCTTGTTTCTTTTTTCTTTCAGGTTATCCAAATGGGGCTCTTAGTGGTCGTTGGCTGCTTGGACCTCTCTAAGGCATGCCACCAGAGGCGCGCGGAGGTACTAACCAACATTGCCACTGCCATCGCCATCATTGTGGCCATGATCAACGTAGTTGCGGCTGCCTTCAACATGAGGTCACCAGAAGGCAATGACCATTTTCTTCATTGACATGCGGTCTCTTCGCTCACTTCGCCGCATAGGCCCTAGTTGCTATTAAGGCCACCTCCTGACCGGATACGGACGCCTTAGTGCTGCGTTCTCATTTCGATAGAAGACAATGGCCCGATGAATTCTGGTCCCCAGATGTCTTTTTAGAGTAGCACACGCATTTTTGCGCATCAAGACGGCCACCTGTCAGCCGTACAAAGACTGGATGACAACATGGAAAGTGCGGCTCTGTGATCTAGCTATCACTGGCAACTACAGCGAGTCTGCGGCGCAAGAGCTGCGCTGATAGAGGGGCGGCATGAAGCCTGTCGCTTGTCAATCTAAATGCTGGTACTTTCTCCGTGGTGTTGTCCTGTATAGCGTTTTTAATCCTTTCGAGGTTCGTGCAAGAACTATGACCTATTACGAAGAGCAATCGAGCATCACCCCATTCGACTCCAACTTCTGCATCGCACGTCCCACCAAAGAACTGATCTTCAACATTTACACTCTAAGAAGAGGAAAGCACTACGTACACTCACGAGCAAAAATCGGTGACAGAAAATGAGGCCTGCGGTTATAATCGCGATGATCAAGACCGACTTGAGATACAAGAGAGAGGCACTCAGAAAGCGTGTGAAATGCATCTATACGGCTCTGGTATCTCGAAATATGTCGATGTGTCCTGCTTTTGACTACATACACGCTTACCGTCATTTTGAACAATATATATCACATGTTGCACGTTATCTGTCTTCTATAAAGATTATCACTGCGTGGTAGTTTAAATAATAGGACATGGTTCAGGAGATACGTGTGACCACCCGAACCTTCATTCGTCCAGGACCCATAAAAGCTCGTGTAAACAGCACAAAGTTCACCAGAAAAGTGCTAACGCGTTTTGGTTGCTTTCAGCTTCAAAATGCCTGCGCCATATATGTTAGAGTTTTGAACTTTAGTGTAACCCTCTAATACGCCTACCACGAAAACATCGCAGAATATACATAAACTTGCTGTAACTCATGATTGTTGGTCACTTATTTATAGAAATGAAAAAAAATGGAAATAAACAATATTTTCACATCCGGACGCCCAGGGACACTACGGCAGCAGAGACCTCGTGTCAACAGGGTAACGGCGCAGGCCAGCGCAACAGCACCAGACCCAGCACGCGTGCCAGTCACAGCAGCAGCGTCGTCGTCTTCGAAGCAATCGCGCTTATTCGTCTTCGAGCGCTACACTGCCTCCCTACCAATAGAAGCTTCGTCCCTATGCTCAGCTCAAAAAGAAGGGAAAGCACCCGCACAAGCACGCATGATGTCTGCACGTCTTGTTTTATGATAAAGATGCAGCGGAGAAAACATGCCAGGGTTCATCAAGGGTCACACGTAATACGGTTTAAGCCGGATTACATGAACAACTTCAGGACGTGAGAAAAGGCGTGATGATGGTCGGCTTCCGCTTGGAAGCACCTCGTAGTTGAGGTCACCGATGCGACAAATAGCGGTAGTGCTTCATAAGGTTTTTCGACAGGCCTCGAACCGGTGTCTAAACCCCGACCTTATCACCAGGTCTAAAACCAGCGTCACGTCTCCGGAGGTTGTAGCGATGAGCGTCAGTACATTTTTGGTGCTGTGTGTTGAGTCGTGCGAGTTCTCGGGCTTCCTCCACGCGCTCTAATACTAGTCGAGCATCCTCGGCTCGTGCGGCGGTATAGCATCGATCATTGTAATGACCTTTCTGGAAGCGCTGACATTAGTGTTGTCTCCTGGATTGCAGTATAAGCGAGCGTTACATAAAGTAGCACCTCGTCCCAATTCCGAAGGTCGGAGGCCACGCACGTGGCGATCATATCGACCATCGTCTTGTTCAGCCTCTAGGTCAGCCCGATGGTTTGTGGATGATAAGCAGTAGTTGTACGGTGGCTGGTACAGCTTAAACGCAGGATCTGTTGTAGACGTTGTGCTATAAATGCGGTGCCGCGGTCACTGATGAAAACTGGCGGTGCGCCATGCCTCAAGACAATGCACAGGGTGAAACGTTTGGCTGCCTACAAAGCCGTTGCAAAAGGAACTTCGTGGGACTCCGCGTAGCGCGTGAGATAGTTTGTCGTTATGATGAGGTATTTGTTACCGGACTGCGACGTGGGAAAAGGACCCAGAAAATCTATTCCGATTGTGTTGAATGAGACACTCGGCGGTTAAATTTGCTGGAGAAGGCCCAGTGGGCGTGTGGGTGGCATCTGCTGCCGTTGGCACTCTCGACAAGTTCTTGCGTACTGACGCAAATGATAAGTTTCGGCCAGTAATATTTCCCGAATCCGTGAATCTTCGGCTGTAATCAAGGTGACCAGCTGCAGGATCATCAAGGTAAGCTTCCGTGATCTCGCTGCGCACATCTTCCGGCACAACCAAAAGCCACGATGTCTGGCTGCTGTAGAAGTGCATTTTGTACAGGACGCCGTTCCGAATTCTAATGTAGGTAGTACATGCCAGAAAACACGATGTACCGCACCGTCGTCTCCTTCGAGGGGCTGTGGATCATGCCTTCGTCGAGCCGCTATATCTGCCGTGTTTAATGCCGCAATAAAGCTGTCTGGGTCATACTCGCCTCCTGGCGCCGGCTCTAGGGGCGCTCGAGACAAGCAGTCAGCTTCATTATGCTTTCATTCCGGTTTATATATAATAGTGATGTCGTACTGCTCCAGTCGAAGGCTGCATCGAGCAAGCCGCTCGCGAGATGCTTGAAGTTGGCCAACCAACATAATGAGTGGTGGTCGGTGACCACACGAAAATGGCGGCCATACAGATACGGCCGGAACTTGGTTGTTGCCCTGATTGTTGCCCTAATGATAGCGGGCTACCTTTTTTTATTTAGTGGAGTAATTACACTCTGCCTTCGAAAGGACTCAGCTAGCATACGCAATAACGCGCTTAGCGCCGTCCTGCGACTGCCCAAGTACTGCCCATAGTCCTTTGTTGCTGGCGCCGATATTGAGTTCAGTGTCCGCAGCCTGATGAAGTGGCCTATAGTATAGGAGGCGTTTGAATAGCTTGGCTTAGCTGAATGAACGCTGACTCTTGCTTCTTGTTCCAATCAAAGGCGACGCTCTCTTTTGTAGGCTAGATCAGAGCCACAGTGATCTGGGCGAAGTTGTGTACAAAACGTCTGAAGTAGGCGCACAAACCATGAAACCTTTTCACGCTGTTTTTATACGACTGCCGTCGGAACGACGCTACGGTTTCTCTTTTCTCAGGCTCTGCCTTCACGCCCGCGTGGCTGACGATACGCCCCAGAAATGTTAACACGCTGTATGCGAACTGGCATTTTGAAGACTTGAGTGTGAGGCCGGCCCGCCGTGTAGCCTGGAGAACCGCTTCGAGGCGCACAAGATTGTCGGCAAAGGTGCTTGAAAATAAAACACATCTAAATACACAAGACAGGTCTGCCACTTCAGTCCGGCGAGTAAAGTGTCCATGACTCAGTGAAATGTTGCAGGGGCAGTAGATAAGCCAAACGGCATCACCTTAAACTCATAGAGGCCATCTGGTGTGACAAACGCGGTTTTCTCCCGGTCTCGCTCAACCACTTCAATCTGCCAGTATCCACTCTCCAAATCGATCGACGAAAAATAGCGGCAGTGACGGAGCCGATCGAGGATGTCGTCGATTCGGGGCAGTGGGTATACATTCTTTTTGTCGCTTTATTGCGCCGCCGGTACTCTACGCAGAACCCAAGCGACCCACCTTTCTTTTCCCAGCACCACAGGTACAGCCCACGGGCTCTTGGAAGGCTGGATGACGTTTTCGTTTACTATTTCACGGACTTGCTCCTATATATCTCTCTCTTTCGAGGAAACCCGGTATAGCGGTTGGCGAATCGAATGTGTTGCGCCATCAAAGATAATTCTGTGTTCTGCGACGGGCGTCAGGCGAACCCTGGATGTCGTGGCAGAACAATCGTTGCAGCGATATAAAGGTTCGAGACGATTACTATCTTACTGTTACTGGAAACTACCAACCCGTTTGTATCCCCAACGGTGATTGTTGGTTTCTTTAAGTCGTAACGTATATGGGGGTTCTTTGTTTGGGTCGAATTCGGCACCGCAACCTCCACGCGTCGCTGTACTCAGTTTTCCTGACGAGGATGCGGGGACAGGCTCTGACGGCGAGAACAGCGAGGAGGAGAACCTTGGCGACGTAGTGACGGCGAGCGTTGTGGACGTCGAGCTTGCACCGATGATGGAGAACATCGGAGAACAACGAAGACGCTCCTGAATCCCATGTGGCTGTCCGCCGTAACGGCGGTGCGGATCACGTCGGTTGAATCCTCGAAGGCCGAGTTCTCGATACGGGCGGCGACGATACATGTTGTCCGGTTCACCGCAGTGAAAACAAAACGGCCGCTGGTCAGCGGTTTTCCTTCACCTTCGGGGCTTCCTGGGTGCTTCATACTGCGGCACACCTTCGCGGTGACGAGTGCCGAGATAATCAACCTAGGCGTACTGGTGAGGTGCGGGAGACGGACGACGGCCAATAGCGGCGTAGCTCACCGTCGGTTGTGTACCTAGAGCAACAGCTGGTACTCCTTCAGAAGCGAGTGCGTGTTGCACTTCTTCCCGAACGGCTGTAGCAATGGTTGCAAGGGAACATTGCTATCAAGCTGCAAACAACCTCTTGAGCTCTTCTCCAACGACTCCGCAGATGATTTTGCGAACATTGGCAATGCCAAAACATCCTAGGCCAGACGACGTAAAGCTCGATACCTCCGGGAAGTTGCCCATTCGCTGGTAGTGGTTGTTCCTTGTGGCCAACGCAAGCTCGATGGTAGGGGCTTCGGTAACAAAACTGGCTACTGTTGTCGCTGGATTTGGTACAATTCAACCAAAGATCTCATCTCGTACGCCTAGCATCAAGGCGCGTACCTTTTTCTCCTCTTTAGCCCTAGGCTCGGCGCGAGAACTTAAGCTAGGACCGTCCTCGACGAAGCTTTTCACGCTCTCCGCTGGGCCCGGAATACAAGTTTGTAGCAGCTCATCAGCATGCTGTCGTCGGGGCTGGTTCGCGAAACTGTGCACCATCGCTCCTGCATGTCTCCCAAAATGTCAGCGAAGCCTCGTGGTTCACGAACCAGTACTTAGCCGGTGCCTCCAGTTAGAAGTAAATGTCCTGCAGGGCATTGATCAGGTTTCCACCCGTTGTGGCAATTAACCCGTCATAATGCTACACCCAGTCTTCAACGTCATCCAGGCCATAGCCAAGGAACGGAGCAATGGCCCTTAGTGTTACAGGAACGTAAACTATCTGTGTCGCAGTCGCATTGTTAGGCTGTTGCGACTCGTAAAACATGGTGACATTATCCCGAGACATCTTCCCGTCAGCGAAGAGTCCTAATTCTGGCGCTTGGCTTTGCTGACATCGGCTAGCGCGGATATCAGGTGCTACTGCGGAAGACAATCCGGCGGCCAGGACTTAACAGTGGGCTCGGATTGCATGCTGGGATGCACTGCATGAGAATCTCAACCCAACACGTCCACCAATGCCATGTCCTGACACAAAGGGACACAAGCAGATACTACGAGTCAGTAGGGCAACGGCCCAGGGCGACTTCTTTGTCGTCACTGGTTGCCTCTGAACGGGTATTGTTACCGATAGGTGTCTTTGAACGCAACCCAAAAGTTAACATACACTCGCTGAAGGCAGGAAATGAAGCTAATTGAATAGTGTTACCGTTGTCATGCCGTCACCTCGTGGTTGTGTTCAAGGCTGGGTTCTGCGGCTATTAAGAATTAAAAACATCACATGATGCAACCTAAAGGAGAACAGCCTCGTAAAAATCTTGGTAGCTCATTTTAAAGTCGCATTTTAAGAAAATTCGAAAAATGTTAACCTTACTTGATTCGAACAGATGTTTTATTCCCTCAGCGTTAAGGTAAGTAGTGTAAATCCATTGCGCCATCGAAACACTTTTCTTTGTTTACTGCATGCAAGTACTTCGATCCATTTTACCAGGCCGCATTCCGCAACCTGTCAATACACAGTTAAACCAGCATCGAGCTCTCGCTTTGAGCACACATCGAAATTCCGGGAGACATATACATGCATCAAGTAAAAGTAACCAGGTATGAGTTCAATCCTGCGCAGCCTATACCCCCCGCACCTTAGCATATTGTTCTCTAAACAGACTTCAATGAACGTGGTAAGTCTGCGTGGAGATCTGTCATGCAGCTATTCAGCAGGCTAAAAAGTCATATGAGCACAAAAAGGTCACATGGGGCTTCAGGAGGTTCTATTGCAGGCGTATATGCGTCGAAGTAATTTGTTTCTCCCTCTGCGCCATTGAAACAACGAGTAAGCAGGGCTTTAAACGCACTCTTATTCATTTTTACAATATTTACCGCTATCTGTCTCCAGGTAACGCTGCTCAGAGGACCCTACTGTTGAGATAACGGAATCTCGCCCAAGGGCAGCGCAACAGCAGCGGAACCAGCACGCGTGCCAGTCACAGCTGCAGCATCTTCGAAGCGTTCGCGCTTCTTTGTCTTCGGGCAGTACTATATGGTGAAGTCAGTTTGATCCCGACCACCGGTAGCTGCGTTTCTATGGAGGTTAAATGAAGAGGCGTCCGTGTCTGTGCGATGATATAATAATATAATTGGCTCACAGTAGAGGAAAGGCACAGTGTCTGTCACATTTATTTCTATGGACACCTGGACCTAGCCGTAAGCAAAGGAAGGAAGATGGAATAAAAACCTGCAAGAGACAAAAGGGTACCATGGTAAATGGCTGCGGAATATTTTGACCACTTGGGCACCTTTATTACAGCCGGCGGCTGCGTTGCAATGACGGCGAAACGGAGAGGCGTCCGTGTGCTGTAGATGTCAGCGCACGTTAAAGATCCAGAGGTGATCGCAATTACCGCGTAACCCTCCACTACGGTAACATACACTTAATACAGGCAAGAAATTATTACAGTGAAGGTAATAGCATAGCCTGCTGACTCTATTAACGACTGATTTCGCGGCTATAATTAATCAAAAACAGCACATCATGCAACCTAAAGGGAAGCACACCTGGGAGGATACTAGTAATTTGCTTGAGTGTTATGAAATGTAAGAAAAAGTATTGATACAGTGAAATAAAAAGGAGCTGTTTAATTAGAGTGTTGTGGATGCCGGACAAGGTGAAGCCTACTAGCTCCCCAAAACACCGACTCATTTTCCTCCTGCAATGTCTATCCCTCCTCTATATTCGATGCAGTACCCAATCTGAATGTGGGAAACCGAACGCACGCGTACATTTCAGCATTTCTCTGGGATCGCAGTGCAGAAATTCGGTTCGGTCCACTGAAATCCCCCACTTTTGCACTTGGTAATAGGGGCAGCCCGCAGAGCGCAGCTCTTTCCCCTTTTCATTTAACATCACGCTCATCCCGATGACTAAAAAGCTGTCACAGATCCCAAATCTCTTCCATTCTGTATATGCAGATATCACCCTGTGGACCACCACTGAGAACATTGGTAGCATGGAAGAAACTCTTCAGGAGGGGCGGACATGCAGCTTGAATAGCTTGATCAGCAGCTTGAATAGGCCTTGTATGTTCCTCCACCGAATCCGAGCTCGTGATAATCCCTCCAAGCTCGCGGAAGCACCACCACCCCATGTGCTCATCACCATAGATGGTCAGCCAGTACCTCAAGTTCACAAACTTTGAACACTAGGTTTGTCCATGCACTACAACGGCCTTAACACGGATACACTATCCAGGCTGACTACCACAACCCATGAGATCACCCGCCTCATCAAAAGCATAGCTAATAAGAACCGTGGAATGCGTGAGCATGACCTCAGATGCCTAGTTTACGCAGTTATTATAAGCCGCATTCTTTACATGCTTCCGTACGTATATCTAACAAACACGGTGACAGACAAGGCGGATGCTGTCATCAGGCAGGCTTATAAGGCAGCCCTGGGCTTACATAAACGCACCCCAACCTCACGACTCTTAAGCATGGGAGTTCACAACACCCTCAGTGAACTGGTGGAAGCCCATCGATTCGCCCAATTAGGACAACTCTCCACTACCCCAATTGATCGCCATTTTCTTTCCTCTCTCTAACTGAGGCCATGTGCGCCACAAGTAGGAACTTATGCAGCTCCAAAGACAGTCTACGATCAAATCACTGTCCACTCACTTCCTGCAACACATGTCAGACGGGAGGCGAGAGCACGTATCTTACACAGAGCACATGCGAACTGACTTGACATGGTTTACGTGGACGCCGCAGAATATCCACACTTCTTAACGCACCCGAAATGCACAACGTTCACATCACATCACATAAGGCTCTGTCATTGCCCGAACGTCCGTAGAAGCGGAATAATTCACTAATGCCATCGCGATATTCCCTCCCACTACCACCCTTATCCTCAGCGATTCTAAAACTGCCCTAGAAATTTCGACTGAGGCCAGCAACACACTGCCTCTCACGAATTCTTAACTATCAACGTTCAGCCACGCCGACCCATAAAACGCGTCTGGGTACCAGCACATTCGGCCAACCCCGGTGGCGAAGCGGCCCATTCTGCTGACCGAGCATACGTCGACCGAGCAAAAGATACCGAGGACCTAGGCAGCGCCAGATATCGGCTGACCACGTACAACGACATTGCACTACACTGCCGGTCTTAAAGACTTCACTACCGTCCCCACACCCCTCCCTAACTAAACCACCACAAATAACATGGATACACCTTCAAGCCTTTCCCTCACCAGAACTGCTGGCACTCTTCTCCCCGTCTAGTCATCAATACGAATGTTCCCTTTGCGGGGCCGCAAGAGCTACATTCGAACTTACGTTCAGATGCCCAGAGTTTCAACCACCAGCCAAATGGGCATTATGGACAAAGAGGGTGTTTGGGAGATCACGGTCTCCAGCTAAGAGCCGGCTTCACAAATGAGGCTGGTCGACTGGGCTGAAGCGGTCGCCTTCAGGCACGGCCGGCCGGCCACCACCTGTGATCAAACGCCGGCCCCAACCTTGTAAAAAATATTTCGCGGCTTCACCAAATAACGTTTTTCCCCACCACCATCCCCTCTATCCTCTTTTGTAACAGAATACTTCATCGTCGTCAGTAGCATGACATTTCCCCTTACTCAACCGAAGCCCTCCGGGCACGCTCATGGGTCGTACGAGGCTGACACGGCTTCAAACAGGCCAATGTGACAGGTTTTCTCATACCGACGACCCGATGCGGTCAGGGGGGCTATTTCATAGGTTAAATCACTGATGCGTTTAACAACCACGTATGGGCCATTATATTGGGCTAAGAGTCATATGTATGTATGCCGGGGAGCTTAATTGGACGCCACAGTCAGACTAAATCCCCTATAGAGTACGTGACAAGCCAGTGACTGGCATCATATCGTACTTTGGAGCGTTCTTCTGAAGCATCAGACTGTTAGCGGGCAATTCTCCGCGCTTCTTCGCCGATGCAGAGTCCCAGCCAGGCAGGAATATTCACATTGTTATTATTGTGGCTGTAGGAAGAAGGAAAAGAAAATGCACGGGCCTACTGGCTCTGTAGCTGAGCCACCTGATTGATTGATTGATTTATAGGAAGGGAAAGGTGCGGTAACTGTCTCACTTGTTCTCTGTGGACACCTCAACCGCGCCGTAAGGGAAGGGAGGAAGGTGGAAGTGAAAGTGGAAAGAGAGAAAGAGGAGCCGTAGTCGAGGGCGACGGCGTAATTTCGACCACCTGGGAATCTTTAACGTGCGCTGACATCGCACAGCACACAGACGCCTCTTTGTTTCGCCTCCATCGAAACGCAGCCGCCGAGGTCGGGTTCGAACCCGGTTCTGCGTCACAGTAGTCGGGCGTCTTACCACTGCACCACCCCGGCGGGGCAGCTGAGCTACCTCCGCTGCCTCGTGAGGTAGCTCAGCTGCCCCGCCGGGGTGGTAGCTCCGCTGCCTCGTGTGCCCCGCCGGGGTGGTGCAGTGGTAAGACGCCCGACTACTGTGCCGGAGTACCCGGGTTCGAACCCGACCTCGGCGGCTGCGTTTCGATGGAGGCGAAACGAAGTGGCGTCCGTGTGCTGTGCGATGTCAGCGCACGTTAAAGATCCCCAGGTGGTCGAAATTACTCCGTAGCCCTCCACTACTGCTTCTCTTTCTCTCTTTCCACTTTCATTCTCACCTTCCTCCCTTCCCTTACGGCGCGGCTCGGGTGTCCACAGAGCAAGTGTGACAGTTACTGCGCCTTTCCCTTCCTGTGAACCAATTTAACTTAGCTTCCTCGTGAGGACAGAAGAGAAAATAGAGAAGAAAAAAAGAAGAGGGAGAAAAAGACGCGCGCCGCAACAACGGCCGTCGTCCACCACCACCGAAGTGGTGGCGGGTGCAATGACGGCCTACAACTGCGCCGGGAACGCCTCTTTGTCGGGCCTCCATGCTTGGATGGTGGTTTGACCGAAAACCTGATTTCTTTTTCGTTTTTTTTCCTAGAAAGAGATATTACGAAACCTCGTTGCTCTGCTCTCTTGTCGTTAGTGGTCGTGTGTGTTTGCACTCTTTCAAAGTTTTCCAAAAATGAACCAACTCGCCCAAAAGAAGTGTTAACTGCGTCCAAAAAGAACGCTGCAACACCAGGAAGTTGGGTGGTTAACAAATGGTCCAAAAATAAAATAAAAGTATGCAGTATGTTGTCGGACAGCTGCTATACGAGTAAACAGGGAGTAAAAACAGGTCGCCTATCACGGTGAGCGTGTTTTAAAGGACACCATTCATTTGCAACTCTTTTAACGTTACACACGCTTTGATTTAAAGGTCGTGTTCAGCCTATAAAAATTTATAGGTCGTGTTCAACCTATAAACATTCGGTGGCTGGCTAGGCCCCCGCCGGCGGCGTTAGCCCATCGTCCCAACCCCGTAGGATCAGGAACTGCCACCCAAGTTAATCTTCACAGCTCACGATGACGATAAAGTTTTGTGTGGCAGAAGAGGAGGAAGAGGCGTGACAATATTCAGAGCACATTTTACTGGTAAGATTCGAACAGATCAATGCTGAGATTAGTAGTGAAATCCCGTTATTCATGCTAGTAGGGACCCTAGCCCTCGTGCAACCTGTACCCTTCGTTGAGAGAACGGAATCACGCCGAGCGATAACCAATCCTTATGAACTTGCCTGGGTGTCCTAGGACCAAGGGGTAACATGAATCCAAGGGCGCTGGCAGGCTGAACTGGTACCACCCTGCCATATGAAAGGAGAGCCCGATTGGCAGCTCTCTACCAAGTGTAACACAAGGAGGTTAAATAGACCTTGGTGTAACATTAGGCAACTCTACGTCCAGTCAGAGTGCGGCCGTGCCGGCTACCAGCTACAGCCTGCCAGCGGGAAGCACGTGATTTCTAGCTCCCGACGCCGATGCTAGCACTCACGCTGGAAAAAAGTATCTATAAACGTTGCGCTGGACGCTAGCACCCACGCAGCCTTTCACACTATCGCATTAAAAACGAATTTCTTGGGAGAGGAGAAAGAGTCATGACCATTGCGCTGCTCGCTCATCGCACAAAGAGCCTCTCGGGTCTTACTAGCAAAGCAGAATTTCTCAGAAGAGAAAGAAAAGCCACGATCTCGCATCCGCTCGCTAATCGGACACCTGATACGGCCATCCGGGCGAAGTGCGGGCCTCACGAGCAAAATGTTTTTAGCGTAAAGCTACACGACGCGGGTCAGAGCCGAGTTTCGCGTGAGTGTGAACCGTCCGTTATGCGCATGAGCGAGAGCCGCCAAAGTCTTTTGCCTAATTACCATTGAATCGACACTTAAAAAATAAATTAATAAACCTTGTCTTCCACCGGGAACTCGAACTCCCATCCCTTTGGTCCCCAGCCCATCGCTTTACCACAACCCTACGCCCGTGACTATTTTCATCTTTATTGCCTGGGTTTGTCACACGATATAATGCGAAAGGAAACTCCGGTCAAAACATGAAAAAGACACACAAGGCATTTTACATGAATGCCTGCCGGGATGGTGCAGTGGTAAGACACCCGACTACTGTGCCGGAGTACACGGGTTCGATCCCGACCACGGCGGCTGCGTTTCGATGGTGACGAAACGAAGAGGCATCCGTGTGCAGTGCGATATCAGCATGGGATATCAGCGTACGTTGTTGTTGTTGTTGTTGTGGCTGTAAAAAAAAGGAAAAGAAAATGCACGGGCCTGATGATGATGCTAAACTCTTTATTTACTCCCAAAGAAGGGGAACCAGCCGAAAGACTGGTTGCACTGCTTAGAGAAGGTTAGCAGGGATCCCTTGGAACTCTGCGGCCTCCAATGCGCGCAAAATGAGCTGGCGCTGTTGGGCGAGCTCGGTGGTACGCAGGAGGGACTCCCACGCATCCATTGTAGCTGTATTGTCTGCGTTGTGTCGTATACATGTTCACACCATGTGAATGAATGTGGCCAGTTGTGAGCAGTGTTTGCAGCTAGGTGCAATAAGATTTGGTAAAATTTTGCTATATAGCCATGGGTTTGGAAAGGTTCCTGTTTGTACTTTGCGCCAATGGACGGCCTCACGCCGAGATAGTTCCCGGTGTGCAGGGGGTATAGACACCGTTGGAGCCGATAATGCTGGAGGATGTCCGTGTATGTAACAAGGCGTGAATGAGTGCCTTGGGGAGTGTCAGAGGAAGCGGCAGGCTGAGGAGGGTGCTCCGCCCGGTAGCTGAGTTCTCGGGCTAGAGCATGCGCCTGTGCGTTCCCGCTGAGCGCCTCATGAGCTGGGGTCCATATGATAAGACGAGGTGTCGACGGTAAGGGGAGAGATCGGAGGATAGTGTGCGCCTGTCGGGATATACGACCTGCATCGAAGTTACGAATTGCCTGTTGGGAATCGCTAACGACTACTTTGGTGGAGGGGTCGGTCAGAGCTAACGCGATGGCAACCTCTTCCGCGGTGGTAACAGTTGCGGCGTTGAGGACGCTGCAGGCGTTGTGCCAGTTTCGGTGTGGTGCCAATGCAACCGCAACAATAGCGGGGCGACGGGGGTGGTGGGAAGCATCTTAGTATGTAACGTCGGGGCGACCGGTAAAACGTTTGTGGAGTTGCCGACTCGGTCGGCTCTGCACTCTGTATGATACTCTAGATGCATACGTTTGGGAAGCGGAGGTATACGAAGACTGAGTCTCTAGTCCGTTGTGAGGTCCATATACGTAGAAGTCGACCTCAGAGGAGTGATTCCTACCTGGCTCAGTACTGCACGGTCCGCATGTGTCGGCGAGAGGGGCTCATATTGGGAGGTTAAAGTCGCTTCAATCAGCTCGTCGACTGTGTTGGATATCCCGAGGGTCATCAGTTTGGTGGTGGAAGTGGACATGGGTAGACCCAATGCTGTCTTGTATGCCTTGCGCAGTGATGCATCCAGTCGCTCCCGATCTGTTCTCGTGAGGCGAAGGTAAGGGGCAATGTAGGCAATGCGTGTACAAACGAATGCTTGTACGAGGCGCAAAAGGTTGGATTCGCGCATGCCCTTATGCTTGTTGGCGACTCTCTTGAGCAGGCGAATGATCTGGATTACAGATTGATCTATTCGCTGAAGAGTAGTGGCGTTTCCTCCGTTATCTTGTAGATGAACGCCCAGGATACGGATTCGGTCGGTACGGGGTATGGGAGTGCCCTGTACTTGCAGATTGAAGGATGCCGGAGGTGATCTTGGGCGTCTTCCCTGGGTTGGGACAATGATGTATTCAGACTTGGTGGCCGAGCAGGATAGGCTGACTTTGTCCAGGTAGGTACCAACGCGATCGATGGCTGTCTGCAGTTTCCTCGATCTGGCCGTCACTGCATTGTGTAATCCACAGAGTGAGGTCGTCTCCCTATAGGCTATGATGCAAGTGGGGGATATCTGCCAAAAGATTGGGCAGGCCAAGCAGCGCAATATTGAACAGGAGTGGGGAAAGCACTGAGCCTTGGGGTGTACCCAGGCTTCCAGGAGAGATTATGGAAGGATCTCCTGAGTCGGTGTCAAGTTGCAGTGTGCGGTTCGTAAGAAAGTCGCGTATATATGCATACGTTCGTTGTCCCACCCCTAGGGTCTGGAGGTTCTGCAGAATGGCTTCGTGCCGGACATTGCCAAAGGCCTTCGTGACATCTAGACCAACTATGACTTTGGTGTCCAAAGTGCTATGTGTCAGCACCTGATGCTTCAGCAAGAGCATGATGTCTGGGGCCGCAAGGTGTGGTCGAAAACAAAACATCGTGTCTGGAAGTAGGTGATGTTCTTCTAGGTAACGAAGAAGACGGGTCTGAATTACATGCTCCAGTAGTTTTCCCACGCAGGACGTGAGAGAAATGGGGCGGAGGTTCGAGAGATTAGGTGGTTTGTCCAGCTTGGGGATGAGCATCAGGTTGGCGCATTTCCACTCTTGTGGGATGGCTCCCCGCTCCCAGCATTTTTGCAGAACGTCTGTAAGAGCATGAATCGAGGCGTCATCGAGGTTCCGAAGCATACGGTTAGATATCCGGTCCGGGCCTGCAGCTGAGTTTGTCTTGAGACGATTGAGCTCAGCTCGTACCTCCGGTAGTGTGATGGGAGCATCTAAACGGACGTTTTCCTTCCCCTGATAAGGAGGGGGAGCTTTCAACGGTCCTGAACGGATGTAGGTGTCTCCTATATCCTGTTTGAGGGCGTCTGAGGTGCCGGGAAATTGGTGGAGCTGCTGGCGAGCTTGGAACATGCGCCCTTCAGGATCGAGGAGGTGACGGAGTAGTTTTCAGGTGCTTCTAGTGTTAGGAGCCTTATCCATCTGGTGACATATATTGTGCCAGTTCTGGCGTGTAAGCTCTACGGCATAGTTTTCGATGTTTGTATGGGCGAGTCGTCATCGAAGATTTCGATCCCACTCGCGAGTTTGCATCAGGGCCTCTAGCTTGCGCTTGCGGTCCCACAGTTGAGCATAATATCTGTCGCAGTTTGGTACGGAGTCTTCCACAGCAGCTTCAGCAGTGACATCTGCAACTTGTTTGAGGATGTCGGCTGACCAAGTGGCGATGTCTGTGATAGGTTGGGAAGAGCCTTGCTCTTTTCGCTCGGCGCGAAAGCAGTCCCAGTTGACCACTTTAGCTGGTCGCGTACGTTGTCGAGTAGGCTCCTGAATGACAATCTCCAGAACGTAGTGGTCGCTTCCGAATGTTTCCAGAGTATTGCACCAGGTAGCTGCAATCCCTGGTCCCGTAAAGGCGAGATCCGGGGTTGTGTCCCGCGAGACGCCCGTTCCTCTCCGAGTGGGTTGGGTGATATCCGTTAAGAGGTTCAGATGGAGTGTGTGCCAATCGTCCCAAAGCAATCGGCCTTTAAGCGTGTCGTAGTGGTAACCCCATGCTTGATGTGGAGCGTTGAAATCACCGAGAATAATTAGAGGTCGCCCTCGCGCTAGCTGCTGTACTCGGAGGAAAAGTGGCCCGAAGACGGCCTTGCGTGATCGGGGTGGGCTATAGACGTTGAGCACGAAAAGGCATTGACTGGTCGCACGAGAGGGCCGGGGGAGAATTTCGAGAAGGATATGGTCTGGGAAAGTGGAGTCTAGCTCATGTAAGATAACCGTAAGGTTTCGCCTAACTAGAGTAGCCACCTGGGAGTTTGCTCTTCCCGATGTGTATGTCCGATATCCCGCCAATTTCGCGTGTTTCCCTGCTTCTTGAAGGGCAAAGATTTCTGGGGGGTCGCTCGCGTTAAGGAACTGCTGAAGGACCGCGCTCTTGCGCGCGAACCCCCTGCAGTTCCATTGCCAGATGGTGGTGTCATCCGAGCGAGCCGCCATGATTTGGTTGGGACAAGTTCCGAGTGGAGGTCGTTGGGTGATTTGGCGTCTGAACCGGGAGTCTGAACCGCTACTGGCTCTGTAGCTGAGCCACCTCCGCTGCCTGGTGCGGACAGAAGAAAGTAGAGAAGAAAGAAAAGGAAGAGGGAGAGAAAGACGGGTGCCACAACAGCCGTCGTCCACCACCTAAGTGGTTGTGGGCGCAATAACGGCCTACACCAAATACAAATCTGGCGGTTGATGGCTGGCTACCCCCGCCGCAAGCGGCGTTGACCTACAGTCCCAGCCTCGTAGAGCCAGGAACAGCCACCCTTCACCCCCCGTCAGCGCACGTTAAAGATCCCCAGGTGATCGAAAATCCAGCGGGATTTTCCAGCGTGATCCAGCGCGATCCAGTCCCTTACAAGGGGCCGGGTCGCGTCTGTGCTCCTCCTTGTAGTAATCGGTGATGTCTTTGAATGTAAGGGCCAGATTGTCCGATTGGGAGTAGGCTCCTAAGGACAGTGAGATAGCCCGGGGAGAGAGTGCGCAGGCGGCCTGATCGGCTTGTTCGTTTCCCTTGAGTCCCTGAAGGCCGGGTGCCCAAATGAGGTTATGCGGTGTTAGGTCTATGTATCGGCAGCTAGACTGCAGTATACGCCGGGCAAGCGGGGGAGCCCATTCCAGCCTATAATTCCGACAGGCCGCTCGTGAGTCGGTGGTGATGTGTTTCGACTTGGGAAGACTGAGAGCCAGAGCGATAGCAATCTCCTCCGCGTGAGTTGGTCTGTAGGCTTTGAAAGTTAGCCCGTTAACCGTGTTTGTATTGTGTACGACTGCCGCCGTATACCAACCCCCGTGGTATGGGCCGGCAACATCCACATAACACACGTGTTGCTGGTGACCAGAGTATTCGGGTTCGAACCCGACCTTGGTGGCTGCGTTTCGATGGAGGCGAAACGGAGTGGCGTCCGTGTGCTGTGCGATGTCAGTGCACGTTGAAGAACCCCAGGTGGTCGAAATTTCCGGCGTCCTCCACTACGGCATCTCTCATAGCCTTAGTCGCTTTGGGACGTTAAACCCCACAAACAAACAAAACCAACCATAATATCACTCCAACGCTTCCGCGCGCGCCTGGCGACGACCCTTATGGTCTTCTTTGGACATGTTGCGGCGAAGCGGTTGGACCCAGAGGGCACGTCTCCAGAGTTCTGGCACTCTCACCCTTTCCTCAATGTGGTAATCATGTTGATGTGTAGTCGGTCCAAGAGGCGGCGACCGGACGTGGTCTGTGTAAGACGCGTGTATTGGCTGCCGATACTGCGGCGCCTCGGCCGTCGACTACCGAGGCTACCACCGCACCGGACTTCCCACTCGCCGCATCAACCTATGCCACTGCCTTGCTGTCCAGTGGTTCGAAGCGCTTTTTCAGTGATTCTGCTTTCTTTTGTCTCCTTACCGCTTGTATATGGGATGCATGTTGGATTCTGATTTGCTGGACTTTTGGTACAGTTTTGTCATCGACTTTAATTTCGACGTTAAAGTCGCCCTTGCACCTCTTCGATTTTGGGTTACATATGAAAAGTTCGGATTCTTTCGGTGAGTACGCAAGACCCCTTTCGGCCGCGTAGGACACAATGGTGTCTGCCGCCGCCTGTAGGCGTTCCTCTATGCTGCCGTCGCTGCCATTGTTCATCCCGAGATTAACGTCGTCCGCGTAAATGCTCAACTTTAGATCTTTTATGACTTGAAGAGCGATGGGAAGGCCTCTCATCACATTAAGGACGAAGGGAGAGAGCACCGAGCCTTGCGGCGTTCCTTCACTTCCAAGGTGGACAGTGGGGGATTCTAGGTCATGAACCTTTAGTTTCAAAGTCCTGTTTGTCAGGAAATCCATTAAGTAACTATATGCCCTCTCGCCGACTCCAAATTCCTGCAGACCCGCGAGAATTGCCTGGTGTTTTACGTTGTCGAATGCTTTTGTTAAATCTAGCACTAGAATTACCTTCGCGTCTCTGGATTTCGAGTCATTTATGTCATGTTGTAATCGCCTGGTGAGGTGACCTCAACCGATGTCACGGGCCTTCTCCATAGTCTTAGGTGGCTCTGCCTAGACTAGATGACCATGCTGAGTACCGAGCGATTTCTTTCTTTCTTTATAGGAAGGGAAAGGCGCAGTAACTGTCTCACTTGTTTTCTGTGGACACCTACACCGCGCCGTAAGGGGAGGGATGAAGGCGGGAGTGAAAGTGGAAAAAAAGACGAGCCGTAGTAGAGGGCTACGGAGTGATTTCGACCATCTGGGGATCTTTAACGTGCGCTGACATCGCACAGCACACGGACGCCTCTTCGTTTCGCCTCCATCGATACCGAGCGAGGGAGGACAAGGATGTCATGCGCCAGAAGCGGGCCGAGTTACGTTACAGTTACGTGCCACAACAGTCTCGTACATTTGTTCTTGTGACTGCAGGAACAAGGAAAAGAAAATGCATGGGCCTGCTACTGGCTCCGTAGCTGAGCCATAATAATTAATAATTGGTTTACAGGAAGGGAAGGCCCAGTATCTGTCACACTTGCTCTGTGAACACCTGAGCTGATTGATTGATTGATTGATTGATTGATTGATTGATTGATTGATTGATTGATTGATTGATTGATTGATTGATTGATTGATTGATTGATTGATTGATTGATCTATAGGAAGGGGAAGGCGTGGTAACTGTCTCAACACCTGAACCGCGCCGTACGGGAAGGGAGGGAGGGGGGAGTGAAAGTGGAAAGAGAGAAATAGGAGCCGTAGTGGAGGGCTACGGAGTGATTTCGACCATCTGGGGATCTTTAACGTGCGCTGACATCGCACAGCGCACGGACGCGTCTTCATTTCGCCTCCATCGATACCGAGCGAGGGAGGACAAGGATGCCATGCGCCAGAAGCTGGCCGAGTTACGTTACAGTTACGTGCCACAATAATCTCGTACATTTGTTCTTGTGACTGCAGAAACAAGGAAAAGAAAATGCATGGGCCTGCTACTGGCTCCGTAGCTGAGCCATAATAATTAATAATTGGTTTACAGGAAGGGAAGGCCCAGTATCTGTCACACTTGCTCTGTGAACACCTGAGCTGATTGATTGATTTATAGGAAGGGGAAGGCGTGGTAACTGTCTCAACACCTGAACCGCGCCGTAAGGGAAGGGAGTGAGGAGGGAGTGAAAGTGGAAATAGATAAAGACGAGCCGTAGTGGAGGGCTACGGTACAATTTCGACCACCTGGAGACACATCATGAAGGTCCGGTTAAACCTCGCGAAAGAGTACATTCGCCCAAAACCCTAGTTCACAACAGCCCCCAATTTAGCGACAGCATATTGTACCGTTATTTCACACATCACACCGATGAATCAGTGAATTAGAACAGCCAACCTTTTTTCTTTCAGTTAATAACCCCCCTGAAATTTTTTTACATATTTCATTATGCCCTGAGACAATGAGCACCCTGGTTCGAACACGACCTCGGCGGCTGCGTGTCAAAGGAGGCGAAACGAAGAGGCGTCCATGTCCTGTGCGATGTCAGGGTGGTCGAAATTACTCCTTAACCATCCACTAAGGCTCCTTTTTCCGCTTTCACTCCCACCTTTCTCCCTTCCCATATGGCGCGGTTGAAGTGTCCGCAGAAAAGAAGTGAGACAGTCACTGTGCCTTTCCTTTCCTATAAAAAATCAACAACGTTATTACAAAATAATCAGTTTTCGGCGTTATAGATAGTAGACTATTTCATCTCAGAGCTATATATGAGGTTTTTAACTTACAGAGATATCAACTATGATAACAGTTGTACGCAGCACCTGCAAGACTACGCTCCTATAGCCCATGGTTGCGCTGTTTTCGTTGATTTTGTTTTAGCGTAGAAAAAGTCAGCAACTTGGTGGCGCTGCTATGCGAGTATCTTAGGATGACAAATATATGTATGAGGGAGTGCCTACTTGAGCAGGCCCGAAAGTCCCCTTTGTGTTGCCATTCAGGTTGTATATGACATCAGCACGAACTACCAAGTCCCGTTTGTACTCCCATTCAGAGTTGTATACGTCATCAGCACGAACTGCCAATTTCTATTCTGAATGTAAGTACTGATTTGTGATGTATTTGTTCCTTAGGATGTATCTTATGTGCACAGTCATTTGTTGTTAATCATGTGTATTTCCTGTTTTGGTCATTTGTCGCCGCTCATGTGAATGTCTAGTGTGAACGTCTAATAAAAATGTTTCTAAACACATGTATGTACCCAATGAATTCTCTTATATGTTCATCGCCCCTCGGTATCAGTTGTGCACCATCCAGTCCTAAACCTGCTCATGGTCTTCCCGTGAAGGCTGAAGCCCGCCTCCTTGGTTTTCACTTTAATTCGGAAGGTCTTTCAGACAGGAATTAGTCCTTTGCTCAAGAGAAAATCGAATCTAGGGCAAGAAAGTATGAGAAGCTCCTGTGTCTGCTCACGGGTCGGGCCACTATCACGCGGTCTCTCCTGTTCTCGATGCTCGCCGGCGTAACACCTCTGTCGGCGCGGATGAAGCTCCGCCTGAAGCGGATCCTTTTCCGTTTCTTGTGAAGTGGAGCTCCGGACAAGGTCAATAGACTTGTGAAACTGCCTAGGGACGAGGGAGGCCTTGGCATCTCCGACCTGGGCATTGTAGCCTCAGCCTTGCACGTCAGGTGGACCCAAGTGCATTGAACTCGGACATGCCTCTAACTCGAAGCCTGACTTCGTTTTTTCTGAGTACTCGACTCCGCCTTTTCGCCCAGAGCTCGTATTCTCATTGCGTGCCACCATCGGGCTCTCCATCCTCTTTTATGCTCTGGCAGCTACCCGCTCTCCGTAAGGCGGAGGCGGACATTGATGTGGTTCCGGTTCCTCTAATGAATTAGGCTTCTGACTCCCAGTCTCCCTCCTCACCTCCGCCAGTACGACCTTCTCAATGTTAGGCCCAGCTGGCGGTATATTACTGCGGTATATTACTGCGGCGGTATATTACTGCGGTATATTACTGCGGAGTCCGCCCGATCAAGGCTCCA
This sequence comes from Amblyomma maculatum, assembly GCF_055883805.1. Classification (NCBI taxonomy): domain Eukaryota; kingdom Metazoa; phylum Arthropoda; class Arachnida; order Ixodida; family Ixodidae; genus Amblyomma; species Amblyomma maculatum. The sequence continues at coordinate 95,360,026 of NC_139352.1, forward strand.
GCGTTTACACGGGCTAGCTTGCAACCAACTTGTCCGACTTGTGGTGGTAGAGAGGACACTGTGCACATATTCTCGCAGTGGCTTCTTCCTGAAGCGCTTCTCCGTCGTGTAGCTAATCTCTTCCAGCTTCCGGGTATAGCGTACCAGACTTTGCAATACCTGAATCCGGTGCCAGGCGTAGCCGTTAACCAGTTCGTCCTCCTGCTCGTGGAGTGTGCGTGCCTAGTAGGGCTGGCACGCTGCGCGGCCGCATACAACAGTAGAGCTCCGGGGCTCCATGAAGTAACTGCAACGGTACAGGCCGGTCTGGTTCTGCCTGCAGCATGAACGTCGCATTCTCGGCAAGAGGAGGTTTTCGAAAATTTGGTGCGGGCCGTCTGTGATCTTTTCGGTTAAGGGTGCAACACCCTCTGAGTCGCTATGGCTCTATTACAGGGAATGGTCGTCCTTAATGGCACTCGTTGCGTTGTCATGAAGGTCCGTCTCGATGGCTCAATACCACGATGGCGCTGCATGTCGTCTTTGCGTAAGATGCCACTCACTTTTGGGTGGGGGGGGCATCGCGCGGTGGCCCCCCTGTGCGTGTAGGGCCGTCACCTCGAACTAAAAAGCTCTCCCAGACCTCAGTTGGCCTTGGCGGGGGGGGGGGGGGGGGGGGGGCCTTGCCGGAGGTTTTGAATGGACTATGATGGGCTGATGAGTTATGTGGGACTCTGGGGTACAGCCCTTCCGGGTGTCAATTCCCCTCCCCATAACACAACGGCAAGTCTGGTCGTGGTGCGCGCTGCGGAGGTGACCACACCACCTCCACGTGCACGAGATGGGCTTTCGCTTCGGAGACTGTCGCAGCCGTTCCGAGCGATCCGGTAGTCACCGCGGGGCAGCCGCCGCTGCCGTCTCATCCTTGACGCAAGTTGCCGCCGAGACATCATCCGAGGAGAGCAGAGGAGAGGAGGAGCAGCCCCTCTTGCCTATGTTTGTCTGCGGATGAGGAGGCCGTCCTCGCCGCGTCCGCTGCTGCAGGGAAGCCATGGCGGAAGAAAAGAACTTAGGAGAGGCCCTGTCGTCCCTTTTTTGAAGCCAACATGGCCGCGCCGCGGCCGTACGCTGCAATGTCTGTCCTCCTCCTTTACCCTCCGCAGTTTCTATCTCCGCATAAATGCTGCGCTGCTTAGTTGTAAACGGACAAAGCAACTGGACAAACACTGAGGTTAAGCGCAATCCACGAACTGAAGTTTTATATCTTAGAATAGGAAAAAGAAACACAAGCACGCGATGTAATCTGAGGATCGTGAATACACATAAATCATAACAGTGAACTGTAACAGCAAGAACAACTAAGAAATGAAACCACGAAAATGAAAATATGAAAAATAACACCTTATCTAAGCCCGGGCGGAAATCGCACATAACCCCCCACCTCCTAACAGACACGCGCGGGTGATCCTCATGCAAGTATTTTGTATCTTCTCAAAATATTCCCCGGCGGGAAAGGGCTACGGAAGGGGCGCTAGCGTAATAGCCTTATTTGCCAGAAACCATGCATGAGGGTCACCCGCGCATGTCTGTTAGATGCGTGGGAGGGGGGGGGGGGGGGTTGAGTGCGATTTCATCCCGGGCTTAGATAAGGTGTTTATGTTTCATATTTTCATTTACATGATTTTATTCCTTAGCAGTAATTGCTGTTACAGTGCACTGTTATGATTTATGTGCATTCACAATCCTCAGATAACGTCGCGTGCTTGTGTTTCTTTTTCCTATTCTAGAGAAATAAAACTTCAGTTGGTAGATTGCGCTTAATCTCAGCATTTGTCCAGTTCTTTGTCCGTATACAACTGAGCAGTACGGCATTTATGAGATGTTCCAACTAGCCCTGTCCCAAGCACTTCTTAAATCTATCTCCGCGACACTCAGGTTCCTCGGGCCCTTAGCAACGCTGTTGCTAGTGGCCCGAGTTTTCATAGCAACAGCGATGCCGTTGCTAAAGGCCCGACATGGCTAACCAGCCTTCCCCGAGAAGGAGGCAGCTTTGCAAGAGGCCGCTACGGCGGCCCTGCCTGCCGAGCAGCCACAAATTGCTGCTATTGACACGGAATTTGTAGTGGTAAAGTTGAGGTGGTGCAGGAAGCGTGCACAAAAGAAGGATAGAAAGAAAGACGAAGCCGACTCTGAGGGGACCTCCTCCCAGGCAAGGACCGAGCAGCCTGCTGCCAAGCGGGTGGTCGTGGCGGCGTCGCAGCGCCTCTCTAACGAGGGCGAGAAAACAGGTGCGGCTTCCTCCAGCCAGTGAGATAGCTCGGACACGGAGCCGAAAATGAACATTGGGAAGACCCAGGGTCCTTCTTCCATTGAGCAAGCTCCCTGTTTATTGTGCAAGGGTCAAGGTTGTGACTGTCCTCCCTGGGACTGTAGCTTCCCTCTGCCTCCCCATCTTTTTCGTCCACACGGTCGGCTTGTTCGTACTGTAATAAGGTTACTGCGAATGCTCTTAGTGTTCTAGTTCCTCGTCGTCCTCGTCTTCATCCTCTACTTCCGACTACTTTACAAAAGAAAAATCTCCCGACCGCGTGGTTCGGGCAGCTTCAGGTTGGCGATAACGTTTTCCTTTTCCAGGTCTCTTGCTCCGATTATTCCGGGCGTTCTTGTTTATTGGTTTTTCAAACAGCTTCTTTCTTTCGGTCCATAATGGCTTAGTGGCATTTCCCGTCGCCCCAAGCAGTCTGAGACTGTTCAGCTTGCCCATTCTAAAAACATATTTTGGTTTTGCAAGGGACCTACATCCACCGTCTTGGCCAGTTCAAGAGCTTCGTCAGGACGTTTGGTACCAGCTCCTACTGCAGTTATTGTGCGTCGGGCTCCCGTGGGGTTGGCCTTATTTTTATGCCATGCTTCCGCGGCTCGGTGTTTCGCCACTCCAATATGTTGAGGGCCGCATCCTGTCTAAGGATCTTGATTCTGGCATTCGCATAGTTAACGCCTATGCTCCGAACAATGGTCGTGCTCAGGGTGCATTCTACAAGTACCTCGCACTCCCTGATAGTAGGTCCATCCAAGGTAGTTCTGTTTGGTGACAACTGTGTCCTCGACATGGCGGATCGCCTCTCTTCTCGCGGCACTCCAGCTAAGGAGCGGAATAGGCAAGGAGAGCGGGCAATTAGGGAGCTGGTGGAAGAGCTAGATCTGGTTGATGCCTGGAGGGTGCTCCCGATCGGGGCAGTCAGAGATGACTTGGATTGGAAGGCGCCTTCGAACAGGCTAGACCGTTTCTACGTCTCTCCAACACTGGCTTCTGGCATGCACTCCATGTGGTCTGTCCGCTCTGCATTAAGAAATACAGGTGTGTCATCTTTCGCTTCACTGATGGGACCCTGGTCTCTCATGGGAAGAGAACTTGGCGCCTCAACGCGTGGCTTCTAGAGGAGCAGGAAAATGTTAAGGAAGTCTCCGGTATTCTTATAAGTTCTCTCATATCCAACTCGGCTGTAAATTGTCGAAAAAAAACCTGTTATACCTATTGGCACGAGCAGAGGCATATTATTTTATATTTTTTTTTTGGTAGCCTCACCATAATATAAGTAGATTGTGCTGCAGCCCATTATACTTTGTGGCACGGGTAGAGGGACATTATTTTTATTTACTTTTGGCCTGCCTCACCACACTATATATAGATTGTGCTCGATATGAGAGCGTTAAGACTGAAGTGCATGACTGTTTCAGGGCGGCGGGAATAAGGCAGGAACCTGAGGAGTGGCAGAAGAAGACCTTTGTCTCTGATGTTATCTCCTGCTCTCTAAGCCTATTTCTGATGGCTGATGGCTGGTGAGTCACCGAAGCACATGCTCGGAGTGCATTCGGCTCAGAAAACTACTCCAATGGCGTTGGGATGGCCTTAGGGTTATGGCGCACGCTGAGTAATGGGAGAGGGAACTTTGCTACAGCAGACACCTCCTCCGATGGTGCTTGGCGCGCACGGAGACTCCTCTCACATAACTGGTAGACCCAGTTACGAGTTCCATCGCAAATACGCCGGACGCTGTTCTTGAAGCAGCATGACAGTTCTATTCCACTCTTTATCATGCTCCAGTTCCAAGCACAGCTGTCTTCCCTTTCGAAACTCTCTAAAATCTAGTTCACTTATCAGTGGCTTCTTTGAATGAGATTAAACTCGAAGCGGCGCTTAATGCCTTCCTTAGAAACCGTAGCCCCACTGAGTTTTGTGTCAAGTTCTGGAAGCAGCTCGGGAAGCCTTTCGCCGCCCTTGTAAATAGGGTCCTGAGTAAGTGGATGCTTTCTGGTACTCAAAAGGAAGGGCTGATCACTCTCCTTTGTCCGGATGTTCGAGACACACTGGCCTGCGAGCCTTGCATCCTATCATGCTTCTAAACGTCGTCTACAAGCTCATAGCCAAGTGCCTGTCCTCTCGGTTAGCTCCTTTCCTTCCAGATATTATAGGTCCTTATCATGCTCATGTTCCGGGTCGTTCCACTCAAATGCACGGTTTCACCTTCAGGGACCTCTTCCTTTTATCTCAACACAGAAATTTTCCGAGTATTCTTTGTTCTTTTGATCAGGAAAAGGCATTTGATGTGGTTAGTCATCCATACTTATTTCAAGTCTTGGAGGAAGCTGGTATAAACTCTGATTTTCAGCGCATGGTTAGCGTTCTGTACTCCAGCCGAGTTTCAACCGTTGCTGTGTTAGGTTACAGCTCAGATGTTTTCGACGTGGGCCGTGGATTACGGAGATGGAAGATCTCACCCATTGATCAACATTATGCGTGGGCTTTTTTTGTGTGCTACTGTTCTTATGAATTTTATTCGAAGTGTTCACACTGAAATTATACACGGACGAAAAACATATCGTGGCAGAAAAGAAATTTTTGTCGACACCTTGGATTATCCCACTGACCGATGTGGTAACACTTCGCCCATACCTCTCTTACCCTTCACTCTTACATCCACTCACCATTTTGCCGCAGAGCAGGGTAGCAAATCGGTTTGTGCTACCGGTTAACCTCCCTGCCTTTCCTCCTCCTGGCCGCAGGCTTTTAACATAGGCCGTGGAGTTTAAGCAGGTATGTCCCGTATTACCTTCTCTCAAAGTGCTTGCGTTTGAACTTCCTTTACAGGGGCTCTATCGGGACAGTCGAATAGGTCATCTTCCTTTGCCACCAGGTTCTCCGCCAGCTCCCATCTTTGTCTACGGAGACGACGTAATCATTGTTGTCCCATATGAGGCTTCTGTCTCCTCCGTTCTGGATGTCATGGAGGTGTACTGTAAGGCGAGTGGGGCTAAAGTCAAAAGGTCGACGGATGCCACTCACTAATTTGGTTGTGCATCATCCAGTCCTCTGCCTACCGCGGTCTTTCCGTGAAGACTGAAGCCAGCCTCCTTGGTTTTTGCTTCAAGGCCGAAGTTATTTCAAGAATTTCAAGAAAAAATTTAATACGTGAAGCTTTTGTGTCCGCACACGGCTCGGGCCACTATCACGGGGTCCCTCGCAACACCTCCGTCGGCACGGATGAAGCTCTGCCTGGAGGGAATCCTTTTCCTTTTCTTGTGAAGTGGACCTCCGGACATGGTCGAAAGACCTGTGGTGAAGCTCCCTAGGGAAAGGGGAGGATCTGGCATTGCTGACCTTCTCATCGCAGCATTGTAGCTCGGCCTTGCACGTCAGGCGAATCCAAGGGTCACTGAACTTGGACATGCCTCTGACTAGAAGTCTGATTTCGTTTTTTTTCTTGAGTACTCAACTCCGCCTGTTTGCCCAGGGAACATATTCTCATTGCGTGCCACTGTCGGGCTCTCCATCGCTCTTTTACGCCAAGGCAGCTACTTCACTTGAGCGTCTCCGTAAGGCGGAGGCGGACATTGAATGTGGTTTTGGTTCCCCCCACGAAATCGGTTAGGCTTCTCACTCCACGTCTTCCTCCTCACCTCCGCCAGTGGATTTTTTCAATATTAGGCCCATCTGGTGGTACATCACGGCGGACGTTTTGGAAGCAAGCAGAGCATCCTTTATATATCGCTTCGCCACAGGAGCCCTCCCCAGTAAAACTCCTGCGTTTAGACGGGCTATCTTGCGATCAAGTTATTCGTTGTGTGATGGTAGAGATGACACTGTGCCCACGTTTTCGCAGCGTCTTCTGGAAGAGCTTCTCCGTCGCGTAGCTGGCCTATTCTGGCTTCCGGGTATATTCTACCAAACTGCGATGCGTGAATCTGTTTCCAGGCGGAACCACTAACCAGTTCGTCCTCCTGCTCGTGCATTGCACGTACCAAGTATGGCGGGCATGCACGCTACGCGGCCTCATGCAGCTGCAGGATTCCGGGTCTCCATGAAGTAACTGCAATGGTATGGAAGGAGGTCTGGTTCAACTTGCTGCGGGAACATCGCATTCTTGGCGAGCTGAGATTCTCAGATATTTGGTATCGGTCATCTGTATTTTTTTTTGTTTTTGGTGGAACAATTTTTATATCGATATGATTCCATTACAGGGGACAGTCGTCCTTTGTAACACCTGTTGTGTAATCATGAAGGTTCGCCTCGCTGGCTCAATGCCACAATGGTGCTGCAGGTTATTTTCGTGCTTGATGCAACCCACTCCTGTGGGGGCATCGTGCGGCGGTCCCCTTGTCCAGGTAGGTCCCCCCTCGAACAAAAAGTTTGTTGTGGTTTTAACTCTGGTCAACATTAGTTGAATGTCGATAGTAACGGTGGAAGCATGTTTTGTCTGCTACATTATTCCCCTATCACGCACTATCAGTGTAAGTTGCTACAATATTGGGAACAGTTAAGCTGATCCTTTAGATTATGACGCCAGAGCATAAGCTACCAGCCCATATATATATGAGAAGGGTTGAATACTGCTGGACCGAATGTGGAACGAAGGCATTAGCTGCGGGTTACCGAGCGTTCCTCATTTCCTTCGTTGTATTCTTCTTCATCGTCTTCTTTTTCTTCTCCTTCATCTTCATCTTCATTGTCTTCGTCTACTTCTTCGTCTTCTTCTTTGTCTTTTTCATCTTTGTCTTATTCGTATTTGTCTTCGTTTTCTTCTCCGTTGGCCATACGTGCGGATGGTGGAGTTTATCGCTTGCAGAGGGGCGGTCGAATCCTTGCGATGGCAATCGGCCCAAGCTGCTTGTAATGCACTGACATGTGCTCCCGTGTGACTGAGGAAGTGAGCGCCAGTGACTTTGTCCGAAACATAAAACAGGCGGCATGTCCGTCCACTAGTACTACTTGCCGCAGTCAGTGGCCGGTCGCCGCGTTTCCCGAACAGGAGCACGGGTGCGTGCACTTGCGGGCAGAGCTGCCGAAAATACTGGGGTGCCAGCACACAGCCGAAGAGTAGGAGTCTTGCCGCGCTTCGGATGGTTGGAGTTCCGGCGAGGGTGAAGGTGCCTGGGTGTGGCGGCGGGACTGAAACCTAGGCGGAGAACTGCGTGGCAGGGGCGCTATGTCTGCAAGCCTCTGGGTAAGCGTCCAATCGCTCTTCTATGCTCACAAAATGGGAGGCTGTCCGCGGTCCGCGAGTTCGGCGAGCTTGTCCAGACTGAAATCACTCGCAGCCGCGAGGGCGAGGACCATGTTTTGGGGAAGTCGCTAGAGAAACAACTCACGCAGTAAACTCTCCGGCACCGAGGGGGAGTCTTCAAGCAGCTGTCGCAGGGGAGTCTCCAAGCAGCAGGTGCTGCGAAGAACGGCTATCACCGATGTCTGTAGCGGAGAGGAGCTGCTGTAGTCGGCTGCGCTCGGACGCTGATTTGCGGTCAACGAGAGCAGAATTGAAGATGTCAAAAGGCCTGGCCATGTCCGGCGAGGCGATAATGCCCGCTAATTCCTCGGCGACGTCAGGCGGTCGGAAGGACACAAGATGGAGAAAAATGGTCTCCAAGCTGGATATACGCCGCAAGTGGAAATGCGATTCAACCTGGAGTAGCCAGGCACAAGGGCTGTTGGGCCAAAATGGTGGCAGGTTGACTGGTTGAAACTCGGCAACGATGCGCAGTTATTCCGAGCGTCATGGGCCGGGTCACCGGCTGTATGAGGAGTGGAAGAGCCAGCAGAGTCCATATAGGAGGGCGGGGTTCTGTGGTCGATGCCGAGTAAGCAAATAGGTCAGAGCAAAGACAAAGAATAACCAGCTCTGACAGCGTTCGGTTTCGAACTTGCTTTTTTTAATCGATATTTATTGTGCCAACTTCCTCTGTGTCCAGCGCCGTGCCGTAGCTTGCGATAAGCGGCGCGAGGGGTGCTACAGAATTCATGGAAGTGCAATCATTATCACTCGCTTTATGGAACACAGAGGCAACAGCTAATGCTTAGCAAATGAGATATTAATTAAAGAGACTTGCCCGGGAAATGCACAGGCACGTCCTGTTGCAGGCGGGGGTTTTTCCCAATCCACTCGCGCTAAGAAGATGGCATCCGGCGATATGAGTCCAGCAGTGCAAACACTAATGAAATTGCAGGCATGATACACATGGTGTGGACATGACCGTGATACAACGAACCAGACAAGAATTTGGAGTCCTGGGATGACATAATGATCAGCCAGACCAAAGAAACCAAAAAGAAAATCATCCATCAGGCCTGGATACTGCTGAATCCCAATAGATTCCAGCCTGCTGAAAGGGGAGGAAGATTCATTGATGGTCGTGGATCAACACGATCCCCCTCTGAAAGCAGTGGAAAGGAAGCAATGGAACCGTTTGAGATATGGAAAGCAACGGTGATAGCGGCAGGGGAAAAAGAAGATTTTACTGTTTATTACATTTCCGTTAAAGGAGCTGTGCATTCTGCAAGGCAATCGGCGTTGTCGCCCTTGTATATGACATATTGGCTACTCGGCTGTGGCAAATTATATCAATCAATCAATCAATCAATCTTTATTTCAGTTTGTACATACAAACTGGGGATGGTGAGCAGTTTCGAGTATTTGAGAAGTGGTAGGGTTTAATGCGTGGTGGTCAATAGATAGAGGGTGACAATGTTGCTGCATAAAAAATAATTAGGTCAATAATGTAATTAAGTGATTAATTACAGGCAAAGAATATAAAAGTTGTTCGCAGCAGTTGTAGGTTATTAAGAAGTGGTAGAGGTTAATGAGGCGTGTCAGTCGATAGAGGTTGACGTAATGTTGTTTCTGAAGTAATAGTTAGATCAATATGTTAATTAGGTAAGTAAATAGAGGAGGCAAATGAAAAGTAAAGGCGAAAATGGTCTCATTAGCGAATGGCTTGGCGCCACATTTGAATGCATCAAATACTTAAAGGGTTATTAAATCAGTCAGGGTGACGTCATGGGTGTGACGTCACGCAACCTGAAGTCGAGCCAAAAACGGGCAAAGGCAGTAATTGGCGTGCAATTTGAAAGTACCAAGGACTAAAGTAGGTAATTAGCCAGTCAATTAGGATGATGTCAATAACCTGACGTCACGCAACCGGAACTAGAGCCGCGAAAGGGCATAGGAAGGGATTGGCGCGCAATTTGAAAATACCAAAGACTAAAATGTATAAACAAGAAGTGAATTAATGTGACCTAGAGGATGTGATGTCACGCAACCAAAAGTAGAACCAAAAAAGGGCATAGGAAGGAATTGTCATGCAGTTTGAAAGTAGCAAAGGCTGAAATGGGTAAACAAGAAGTGAATTAAGCCACTGGAAGCAATTAGAAGCAATCAGAAGCAACCAACAGCAGCATCCGTGCTTTCGCTTTATTCCAATGCAGATTCTGCACTGCTCTTTAATTTTTCCTCCCTTCCTTTACGGCGACGTTATGGTCCACACAACAGATGTAACAGATGTGCCTTTCCTATTATGTGAAGCAATTATTATTTTCATCGGCTCTAATTAAATATTTATTGAACCACATCAGCCATTTTGTCACTTGCACACCTTTCCTTGATGCTATATTTATAGGTACCACTCTTTTTCCGATATGCCAAGTAGTTTCTCAATTACAACAGCGACAAAGTCATGCACACATTTCGTTGACACTCTCCTGTGACACCATTCGTTTTTACTGCACAGCTTGTTACGACGGAGTGAGTGAGTGAGAAGACTTTATTTACACCGACATGGACCTCGGGGCAGGGGCCCAGCCAGGGGGAGGGTCTCCTTGCCGGATCTCCTGTGCCGTGGCCGCAGAGAAGGTCTTGAAGTAAGCCTTCTCCGCCAGGCGTAGGACGATCTTTTGGTCCTCCACATTTGGGCTGCGGACGTAGGACTCGAATAGAGGCATTGCCAGATTAGGTGATTTTGACTCAGAGGTACGTTGAAGAGATTGCAAGCCTCTAGGTCCCCTGTCAACTCATGCAGAGTAACATGAGGAAAGAAACGATTGGCTTGAATGTTTCGCCAAGCCCTGCATTTTGAGGGTGTTAGGGACCTATCAGGGGTGTTAGGGACTTTCTGGGAGTGGTTCCCATCTACCACTGCTATGACCGCGGCCCCTTCTAGCCCACAGGCAGCATCGCAATAGGCTGATTCCTCAGGAGGGTCGTTTATTAGTTTGCTTTGAATAAATTTTGCTCTATGCTGTCTTCGTTCCTTGTCACGAATCGGTGCATATTCTTACGGATCGGTGCAATTTTGAATAGTTTCCACGTCTCAAGCTCCAGCAGTTCAACGACATAGGATGGCTCACCTGACTGAAGCTGTAGTTCTTGCAGTATGTTTCGGCCAACTACAGTGGAGTTGAGCCGCCAAATCTGGGCCTCCCTGACTGCTTTAGCAATCTCTTCCCAGGTATTAAGCATTCCCATAGCTAGAATCTTCTCTGTCGACGAGTTGGGGGGGGGGGATGCCTTAAGCTCTTTTGAATGACGTTCTGATCGTTTTCTCTAACTTCTCTACTTCACCCGGATTGAGATTGAGAAAGGGGGTGGCATAAGCTAACCTGCTGATTACAAAGACACGAAGTAGTTTTATTAGGCAGTGTTCTCTGTGGCCTTTGTTTCTGTGAGAGATTCGTCTGAATATCCCCGTTACCTGGTCGACATACGTCTGAAACTTTTTCAGGATGGTGGTGCTTTTTCCTATTCTGCTATAGGAAATACCCCAGGATCCTAATGGTACTGACTCTCGGTACCTAGCTCGCTCCCAAGTATACCTCCACTGGTTTGTGTAGGTGCGGTAGGTGGGATTCTCTGGTTAGTTGTGTCTTGCTGCACATTGAGAAAAGTTCAGATGTGTGAGGAGAGCAAGATAGTCCTCTATCTAGGGCAGAGTTTTCAACTATATACGCCGCTTCCTGCAGCCTATGCGATATATCGGCGCTGGAGCCTCCATCGGTCCAGATTGTTATATCGTCTGCATAGATGCTATGTTTGATGCCTTCTATCTTATTAAGATGGAACGAGAGATCTTTCATTACAAAATTGAAAAGTACCGGGGAGAGGACAGATCCCTGAGGTTCCTCTGCCCCCGGTGCTGATGGGCTCGGACCTAAGTCCCACGAAGCTAACTTCAGTTTTCCTGCAGGTGAGGAAATCTTTGGCATAGTTCAAGGACTTGCTTCCCACTCCAGCCGAGTTGAGGCCCTCGAGAACCACTCTGTTCTCCACATTATCAAATGCCTTAGTGAGATCAAGTCCCAGGATGGCTCTATATGATGCATCGTCCTCGGGAGCGTCCATGATGTCGGGCTTTAATCTGAGCATGAAATCCTGTGCGCTTAATCCCGGCCTGTACCCTACCATCTCCACTGGCCAGAGTTCCTTGGTTCCCATATTCCTAGAGATTCTGATTTGGACCAATTTTTCATGAGCTTTCCCAGACAAGAGGTGAGAGATATGGGTCTCATTTTGGATAGTTCAAGTTTCTTGTCCGGTTTAGGAATAAGGACCAATCTGGAGATTTTCCACTCCTCTGGGATTTCGGCCTCTTCCTAAATTTTATCCATTACTTCGCAAATGAAGTGTAAAGAGTCTTCGTCCAGATTTTTAAGCATAATATTTGTGATATTGTCTGGCCCTGGAGCAGATCTCTTTTTGAGATCCTGCAGGACAACGGCGACGCCGCGAAACTCTGGAACGGCGCCAAAAAGCTGCGGTCTAAAATTGCGTGAGCAGTGCGGACATTACACTGCAGAAATGCGAAAGCCTAAGCGTTGATGGGAAACGCGGTGAATTATGTTTGCACTCATTATCGTTATCAAACGAATGCATGTCATTATCATTGCTAATGTCATCATTTTCATTATCACTAATTACAGCGTCATTGTCACCACTAATATCATCTTCACGGTGAACAAAGATAGTTATCATGTGCGTTTCGCGATCCTGGAAAGCGCTTATCCGGGAATCCAGGGGATGGAGGTTAGATTCCCAGACGAGAGGGGTTTTATTTATTTTATATGTTTATTTATGGAGCTGGTTACGAAGTGCAACTGTGACGACTCGAAACGCAGGAACGGCCGGCAAAATGCTGTGCTCTAGAATACTGACCGTTTATTCACGGTCCAAGTGCCTAAGTGACTTCCGAAATGGAAGCGCTGCTACACATGCACGAATTTTAATAGATCACGCAGCCCCATCTGGCGTAGTTATTAAGGGGCAAGCCTTTATTGCCTCATCGTTGATGTTTGATTGTACAACTTTTATTTCCACCGGAAATGATCGTCGTCTTCCCCGTCCCCGGGGGAGACGGGGAGCCGTGCGCCCGCGGATTAGAGGCTGGCAGGTGGCCCTTGGCTTGTTGCGGCCTCTTCCGCCAGATGGACGGTGCGGTGCTGGATCGCAGGGTCCGCGCTTCGCAGCAGGGTAACCCAGGCTTCTCTACTCGTAATATTTGTCCTATGTATATTGTGGCCACTCCCAAGTTATGTGGCCGAGGGTCTCTCTCGCCCCACAGTGCACAGATCATTGTTTTTATGGTCTGGTAGCGCGTGAGACATCCAGGCCGCGTTCGTGAACGTAATAGTTTGTAGCCGCCTCCACGTGACAGTTTCTCTATTATTTAGGCTAACGTCTGGCGCGGTACCTGTCTACGTCCGATTTTATAATGATCAATGATTTCCCCGTAACTTAGTTTAACTGAATTTGTTTCTCTTTGTTGCCACTTCAAAGTCCTATTTTACACACACACTATATTAAACGACGAACACACAAAATGGGCTAAAGCATTCAGAGGGCACTGTAGCTCACTAAAGTGCTTCAAGGCGGAAATCGGTGGAAACAATGGTCAGAGACAGACTCTCCGAGTATCTAGAAAACAAGGGAGTTTTCGCCGACTCGATGTATGGCTTCAGGTCAAATAAATGGGCTCAGGACGTCCTGCTACAGCTTAGCAGAGAGATAGTGAATCCGATAGAATATCCGAATAGGGATAAGATAGTGCTGGCTCGAGATCTGAAGGGAGCCTTCGACAATATGACGCATGAGGCGATCCTGACACACCTTTCGTGCCCCGCCGGGGTGGCGCAGTGGTTACGGCGCTCGACAACTGTTCCCAAGGACGCGGGATCGAATTCCGGCCTCGGTGGCCGCTTTTCGATGGAGGCGAAGAGCAAGGCGCCCGTGTGCTGTGCGATGTCAGTGCACGTTAAAGAACCCCAGGTGGTCGAAATTTCCGGAGTCCTCCACTACGGCGTCTCTCGTAACCTGAGTCGCTTTAGGACGTTAAACCCCATAAACCAAAACCAAACACCTTTCGGAGACGGGGTGTTGAAAGAACGCGTTGGAGTCTATACAACGCTTCCTCGTAGACAGACAGGCCTATGTGAAATTCCAGAACGCAGAACACGGACCTTTTCTATTAGGTGCGAGAGGAAAATCACAGGAAGCGGTGCTATCCCCGCTTCTTTTCAATATGGCAATGAAGGATCTCCCGGTCCACCTGGAAAAAATCTTGGGTGTGCAGTACGCGCTGTACGCGGACGACATCTCCATATGAGCCACGCAGAGCTCTCTCGGAGAAATGGATGCCATCTTGCAGGAGGCAGCCACCGCTGTAAATGAATACGCGAATAAATTCTGCCTTGAATGCTCACCGAAAAAATCCGAATTCGTCCAATTCGTCCCTCCAAAAAATGCAGACAAGAAAGAACTGCGACTTGGATCAGAGCCAATACCCGAGAAAGGGGAAATTAGACTTCTAGGTCTTTTCATTCACCAGCGTAAGCTAGCGACGACCACGCTCGACAAGCTAAAAAAGGTGGGAGACCAGGTGGGCCGAATAGTCCGCAGAATCTAAAACAAGAAAGGTGTACTGAGAAGCAAAGATGCTCTACGACTGGCCAATGCCTTTGTAACAAGCAGAATCCCGTACTCGACCCCCTATCTCCACCTCAAAAAACGCGACGAGAACACCATCGAGGTGATCATGCGCAAAATAGCGAAGAAGGCCCTCGACCTCCCTATACCCACGTTGAACCTGACTCCAAGGTGCTCGTTTGAAGAGCTGACGCCCGTATTCACAAACGCGCCTCGACTCGACGCTCCACCTCCACTCGTTGGAGCGGAGAATACAGCCGCTACTCCACTGCAGGGCCGATTCGGATTCATGAACGCCCCTCGGCGTTTCCTCCGACAAGTTCTCCTCGAGAATACCTCCTCCACTCGGAGCAGCGCAAGTGGCATATGGGGACGAGATTAAGATGAACTTTTGGCCCGAAAACTGCGTGCTGAATTGTGTAACATGCTCAGTTTTTCATGTCAAGTCTTCTAAACAACTTTCGTAACCGACCTCGACGTTAACAGCATAGTGTAACTTGTTTTGTGGGCTGGATTAAAAGGGCGGCTGTTAAAAATGGCTGAAAATGTTTTCGCATCTGGCAACAGTCGCTGCTAGGGACGTAAGCTTCGAGAAATGGTGTGAATACTTCGGTTTATTTTTTGGTGTGAGATCTACGCTCGGCCTTTGCCGCTTTGCCTTTTTTTATTGCCAGGCTTTGACAGACCCTTTTTTTTATATTAATGACAGGCTTGACCGACTTTTTTTTTTACCGGGCCTTTTTTTATTGCCGGGCGTCAAAATAAATTGCAGGAAAAGAAAAGTACAAGCCGCGAACTCCTACGAGCATGGCTCTGACCTGCTCGGAGGCGAGCTAAACATGCGTGATGCTCCGCAGCGCATTGCAGCTCATGCACGCTGAATTTGACCCTCCAGAAGAAAATGCCGCTTGCGGTTTCCAAACAAGTAGGCAGCCCTAATTGAAAACGTGCTTGAAAAGCCATGGTCTTCGTCGGCTGCGAATATCCCTCCGTAGGAGGAGCACACCAACGCGCTCCCTCGACAGCGCCGCGCCGGCCGTGCGTCCGCAGACGTACTACGTACCCTCGGGCGACGGGCAAGCCATTTATGTCCGCACAGTCCCACGGTCTCACCGCGCGTCCGGTGCTCGCCAGCTTACTGGATACAACACGCTGTTCCCCCACAAGTTCGGCGCCGTCTGCAGAAGCGCGCGGAAAGTGCTCCGCCGCAGCTCGACTCCGGCCGCGGGCGAGCTCACCATTTGGCCAAATCGCGCCTCAACTCTGCACTCGGTGGGCTCCGAAAAGATTATCTATTTATCCTGTGACGACTTGTGCCCGCGCCACACACGCGCAATGCGACGATGCGACGATCAAACAACACAGACGTCGGTGGCTGATCACGGTTATCCATGTTCGGCGTGAGCGGCAGGGACGGCCGGAGGCTAGCCATGACCACATTCGTAAAACGATAGCATGCCAGAAGTCCCGGGTCACTGTCACTTCCAGCTGATGCTTTAGAGAAAGGTTCGGTGCATCCTTGTCGTATCTTCTTTCGTGAAACTTTTGGTATACCGGTAGAACGAATTCCACACAGCGAGCGAGCGATGCGATGTCGGCCATGTTTACAAGTGGAGTGGCGGTCGAGGAGCGGCCAAGGTAGCGTCGTCGCACACTCGAGATTCTCGAGAAAACTCGTTTTCTCCGCCACTGGAGGAGCGATTCGAGTGGAGATTGCTTTGTGAAACGAAAAACAGGCCTCGAGGGCCGCTTGGAGTAGAAGCTCGAGTGAAGGCGTGTTTGTGAATACGGCGGTGAGAGAAGCACACCTCACAAGCCAATGCACGCAATTGTCGCAGACACCATCGGGGTGTCACCTATTAACCCGTCTACACATACAACACACGACTGTAACCGAGGAAAGAGTAAGGCTTCCCCACGAGTCGTGATACGCCCTGCACGTAAACCCACTACCCACTAACATGTCCAAGGACGACCACGAGGGTAGGCGCATGACCAGGGCAGAGGCCTTAGCTCCCCACTACGGAGGGAAACCCTGAGTGTACTATGTGGACGCGTCCGGGCCGCACCAAGGCGGGTGGTACACGGCGGTAGTGATCAACGGGTCCAAAACCGTAAGCGGGCTCACATTTAAAGCCCGAAACGTAACACAGGAAGAGGAGGTCGCCATCGCGTTAGCAGCAACACACTCCGATTCCAAAACAATCATAACGGACTCGCGAGGGGCGTGTAGGAACTTTCAACAAGGCTGGGTCACGTACCTGGCCTGCGGCCACTAAAAACAGCTCGTGTGTGTTGTTGTGCTGTGGCTATAGGCAGAAGGAAAATACAATACGAGGGAAGTCCATCCCGTCGCTCCAAAGTCTAGGCTCCGGCCCACTCGGGGTTAGGAGGAAACGAGGCAGCAGATGCCACCGCCCGCGTGCTTTCTAACCAGGCAACCTCGTCCCCCTCCTCCTCAGAACGCTTCACAACAGCCTACACTTTCAGGGAAATTACGCAGCTGTACCAAACAATCATCATCATCATTATCAGCCTGATTATACCCACTGCAGGGCAAAGGCCTCTCCCATATTTCTCCAGTTAACCCGGTTCTGTGCTAGCTGCATCCACTTGACCCATGCGAACTTCTTAATCTCATCCGCCCACCTAACTTTCTGCCGCCCCCTGCTACGCTTTCCTTCCCTTGGAATCCAGTTTGTTACCCTCAGCGACCATCGGTTATCCTCCCTTCGCACTACATGTCCTGCCCATGTCCATTTCTTCTTCTTAATTTCTACTAGAATGTCGGTAACTTGAGTTATTTCTCTGGCCCACTCTGCACGCTTTCTATCTCTTACCCCTACCATTTTTCGTTCCATAGCCCTCTGGGTTGTCCTCAACTTAAGTAGAACTCTCTTGGCTAGCCTCCACTTTTCAGCCCCATAGGTGAGTACAGGCAAGATGCAACTGTTGTATACTTTCCTCTTGAGCAATACCGGTAAGCTGCTAGTCATAATCTGCGAGTGCTTGCCAAATGCGCTCCATCCCAATCGTATTCTTCTCGTTATTTCCTTTTCGTGGTCCGGATCTGCGGTTACTACCTGTCCTAAGTAGACATATTGGCCTACTACTTCCAGTATTTCGCTACCTAATGTAAACTGCTGTTCCTTCCCGAGGCTGTTGAACATTACCTTAGTCTTCTGCATATTGATTTTGAAGCCTACCTTTCTACTTTTCCTGCTTAGGTCATCAATCATTATTTGCAGTTCATCCCCCGAGTTGCTTAGCAAGGCAATGTCATCAGCAAATCGCAGATTACTGAGGTATTCTTCATCTACCCTTATCCCTAACTGCTCCCATTCCAAGTCTCTGAATACTTCCTCTAAACAAGCTGTGAATAGTACTGGGGAGATTGTGTCTCCTTGCCTAACACCTTTCTTTATGGGAATTTTGTTACTTTCTTTATGCAGAACTATGGTTGCTGTGCAGCCACTATATATATCATCCAGCACTTTCACGTAAGGCTCGTCTACTCCCTGATTTCGCAATGCCTGCATCACCGCCGAGGTTTCAAGTGAGTCAAATGCTTTTTCGTAATCAATGAATGCTATGTATAAGGGCTGGTTATATTCCGAGCATTTTTCTATCACCTGATTGATGGTATGGATATGATCGATAGTAGAGTACCGTTTCCGAAACCCTGCTTGATACTTTGCTTGATTGCAGTCTAAGATTGTCCTGATTCTATTAGCGATTACCTTAGTAAATACCTTATACGTAACAGACAGTAAGCTGATTGGTCTGTAATTTTTAAGGCCCTTAGAGTCCCCTTTCTTGTGAATGCGGATAATGTTTGCATTCTTCCATGCTTCCGGTACCGTCGATGACACCAGGCACTGCGTATACAGGGTGGCCAGTTTTTCTAGCACGATATCCCCCCCGTCCTTCAGCAAATCTGTATTTATCTGATCCTCTCCAGCTGATTTCCCCCTTTTTATAGTTTCTAGTGCTTTCTTGACCTCGTCCTTCGTCACTGGTGGAACGTCTGACTGTTTTTCCCTACCGCCAATTTCATTACGGTCCTGACTACTTTGGCTACTCTAAAGATCTGTATAGAACTCCTCGGCTACTTTGACTATCTTTTCCATATTAGTGATGACGTTGCCCGCCTTGTCCCTTATCGCATACATCTGGTTTTTGCCTATGCCCAATTTCTTCTTTACCGCTTTAAGGCTTCCCCCGTTCTTTACAGCATGTTCAATTTTCTCCATGTTATACTTCCTTATATCGGCCACCTTGCGCTTATTGATTAGCTTTGATATCTCGGCCAATTCGATCTGGTCTGTTGGATTGGAAGCTTTCATACTCTGGCGTTTCTTAATCAAATCTTTCGTCTCCTTAGACAGCTTGCCGGTATCCTCTGTAACTATCCTACCGCCTACTTCTACCGCGCACTCAGTAATGATATCTCTGAAATTATTGTTCCTTCTCTCTAGGGTAATGTCGCCATCCTCAGTTAGAGCTGAAAACCTATTCTGTAATGAGATCCTGAACTCTTCTGCCCTCCCCCTCACCGCTAATTCGTTGATGGGTTTCTTTCTTACTAATCTGTTGCGTTCCTTCTTCAGATTTAGGCTAATTCGGGACCTCACCATCCTGTGGTCACTGCATCGCACTTTCCCGATTACCTCTACATCGTGCATAATGGCGGGGGTTGAACACATTATGAAGTCGATTTCATTTTTAGTCTCTCCGTTAGGACTTTTCCATGTCCATTTCCGGTTCTTCCGTTTGCTGAAGAAGGTATTCATGATTCGTAAGTTATTGCGCTCTGCAAACTCAACTAGTATCTCCCCCCTGCTATTCCTAGAACCAATGCCATAGTCACCTACTGCCTTGTCACCTGCCTGTTTTTTCCCTACTTTGGCATTGAAATCGCCCATTAGTACAGTATACTGCGTCTTTACTTTTCGCATTGCCGATTCTACATCTTCATAGAAGCTTTCAACTGCCTGGTCATCATAACTACATGAGTGTGCATAGGCTTGTACAACCCTCAGTTTATACCGCTTATTAAGCCTAATTACGATGCCTGCAACCCTCTCATTAATACTATAGAATTCATCTATATTACCCGCTATATACTTATTGACAAGGAAACCTACTCCTAGTTGTCGCCTCTCTGGTAAGCCTCGATAACACAGTACATGCCCATCCTTCAGTACAGTATATGCCTCATTCGGCCTCCTAACCTCACTAAGCCCTATGGCATCCCATTTCATGCCCTCTAGTTCCACTAACAGCACTGCTAAGCTAGCTTCACTAGCTAGGGTTCTAGCATTAAACATTGCCAGGGTCAGTTTCCAATGGCGGCCTGTCCAGCGGAGCCAGGCTTTCTTAGCACCCCCTGCTGCGTCACAGGTCTGACCGCCGCCGTGGTCAGTTGTTCCGCAGCCGCTGGTGACTGAGGGCCGGGGTTTTATGGAGCTTATCATAGGAGGTTGCGGCCAATTACTGCACCAGGGTGGCCAACTCCTGTTCTGGTGAGGGAGTGCGTTGCCGGAGGTGTTCACCGGCATCAGGTCGCACCCCAAACCTGTTTATGCAATTCCATCGACACGCAGATTTTTTTTTTCTTTTTTTTTTCATCCGGTGGAGAACTGCGCGGCACCAGGATTTGAACCCCGGTCCTCTTGCATGCGAGGCGGATGTTCTACCGCACGCCACCGCTGCACGAATCCTAAGTATAAAGGCATTAAAAGTCAGCACTAGCAACAGATGACCCAGCAAGGGGCAATAAGTGCCACAGTTAAGCGTGGTCAGCACTGTCGTGGTGTGAGTAAGAAACTGGAGAGATGCACCGTAACACCTAGGGATGAGGAAGGGGCTGCAGAAGACGCACCTTCTCAATGGCGGGCACAAAGTTGTTGGGTACATTGGTGCCAACGGTGTCATCCTGGAACACCACCTCCGTGTTGCGCTCAGGTGGTAGAGGCTCAAGGTAGCCGACACAATCTTTACCCCCACCCGTGTAAAGGGTTAATGAGAGCGGAGGAATGCGCGTTTCTTCGCCTCCTTACGAGCACCATAATGTGCCCGGCGTCACTTAAACACTTTGACAGTGCCTTCTCCGGGGTGTGCCCGCACTGTAGGGAAATGTCCTTGGACATTTTTCACAGGGTGTGGGCGTGCACCTCCAACCCTGCCTTGGCACCTAACCCAAACCCCACCCGGGAGGACTGGGAGGTGACCCTACTCGCCTACTCCGAACTGAAAGCCCAAAAGGCGTTGGTCAAAATAACAATGGCGACAGTGGAACCCACTAGGGTCCCGTACTAGGGACTCCACCTAGTGTTTGTGACGGGAAGGGCACTAAGCCAGACCCCCGACCTCCATGTAACTCTCTATTTTTTAACAAATGTTTTCACCACCACCACCAACCGTGACCCCTCCATTCACTCTCGTTTCGACTCTGCCGACTCTTCCACAAAACTCGTCCGCTGCAGGGACAAATCCCATGGAAGGAAGGAAAACCTTTATTTAGCCCTATATTACTTGGCGGTTTTGGGACGTTTTCAGAGATGTCTGCTTGTTGAATCCACAGGTCTTCTCCGTCGACCTCGTCCACTTCTGCACAATGGTCGGTTGCCCTCAGTCCAGGGCTCCGCTGGCTATACTGCCGCCCGTTGGGCTCGCTGTACCAGACCTTGCTGGTCTTCGCAGCGATCGCTGGACAGCAGAGTCTCCCATTGCTCCGCACTCGGGTTTCGAATTTTGGGGACCACATCTATGTTTTGACAGGCCCATGTGATGTGGTATAGTGTTGGGTTTTCATCGAACCACGGACATCTGTCAGCGTATATGGTAGGGCGCATTTTGTTTAGTATGTGTAGGTTTGGGTATGAACCCGTCTGTAATTGTCTCCATATGACAGCATCCTCTCTAGTGAGATACCTGTGCGGTGGGGGATATCATTTTCTTCTTCCTCTATAGTTTTCTAGTATGGCCGAGTATGCCTTGGATGCTAGCAAAAGTTCCGCGGACTCGTCGGATGCTCGGAAAGTAGTGTATGCTCGAGCTATCCTGTCGGCCTCTTGGTTCCCTGCCACCCCCATGTGCCCCTGTACCCACATAATTTTGTGTCTGCTCTTGTTTTCTTCGTGGTTTTTAACTCTGTCGCTCGCTTCGAGAAGAATACAGAGCGCGTGACGACCAATCCTACCATCATGAAATTTCGACAGGCTGCTTGAGAGTCCGTGAGTATCGTTAGCGACCGCCCAGTTCTATAGCCCTCCGCCACCACTAGAGCAACAGCTACTTCCTCGGCCTCTGCTACTGTGCAGTATCGGATATATCCCGTGGATCCTGCTCTACAAGGGTGCCCTGTAGCGCCCCTCGAGCCGCTGAACACAAGCCATGTCATGGCACTGGACAAAGAGGTTGGCATTAGATTCCTAAGCGCGAGCAGTGCAATAAAGAAACACTTTGACCCTGAACGCTGCGGAGCTGGTTATTCCTCCTCTTGGCTCCGATAATCTTATTGACCGCATTTTTTTTGCTTTTTTAAGGAATTCTTTTAACTGAACTGAAACTGATGTAGTTAGGCTGGGGAGGGACAACCAAGAGAAGAGAAGGGGGCCTACATGCACATTAGTCCAGGGTCCTCATTTTTCTTAATCCGGCCCTGCAAGATTTGCTTTGGCATTAGAAAAGTGACATTTGTACGCAAGCGAATGCCGTGTACGGCGGCGCGCTACATCGAGGCACCCTGCTATTCCCTAATTGCGCGGTTCAGGTGTACGCCGAGACGTGTGGCAGATATATTGCGCCTTCCCTTTTTGGTCAACCAATTGCTAATAAAAAAATGTTTGGTTCATAGGAAGGGAAAAGGTCAGTATCTGTCGCACGTGCTATGTGGACACCTGATCCGCGCCGTAAGAAAAGGGAGGAAGGGGAGAGAAAGTGGAAAGAGGAAAGGGGGAGCTGTAGTGGAGGTGGAGGTACAGAGTAATTTCGACAACCTGGGGATATTTACCGTGCGCTGACATGCACAGCACACTGACGCTACTTAGTTTCGCGCCTCCATCGAAACGCAGCCGCCGTGGTCGGGTTCAAACCCAGGTACTCCGGCACAGTGGTCGGGCGTCTTACCACTGCACCACCACAGCGGGGCTCAACCAATTACTATGATAGTAAAAATGAGACAAACGGTCTCCAGGTACAAGTTGTATACAGCTAACAATTTGTTCACTCTAATCTCAATATTGTGCTAAATACCTTGTGACAATTTAAAACGCTTTTTAAAATCAAAAAATGCAGTTTAGTCGGTGGTTGCAAAACCAATATCTATCAAAAACAGCCCAGAAAGTAGAATCGACTGACTATAAGTGCGTGTCATATTTGTGTGTTTCGGGTAAGTATGTGGAAGATTTATTTGGAAGTATTCGACTTCGGAACTGTGTATAGTCGGAACGCTCTTTGTTTACCTCGATCCACAGGCGGACGGACCTCTGCCTTTTTGCCGTTAGGTTGCCGAGACAAAGTGCACGATGCTGACCTGTCAGATGTTAATGTAGGCGACCTACCAGCCATACGCATCAGCGAACTAGTTGCCATTCGCAAGATTTCAGCTGATGAGCAACGAGAGACCGCTGTCCCCAAATGGCGAGCTTGGACAGCATGTCGGCTGCCAAATGAAGAGCGGGATTTTGACTCGCTTAGGCGCTGGGGCGTCCTCCCTACGAGATAGCACCTTGCCAGATGTGGTATTCTACCCAATGACCAATGTGCCAACTTCGGTGCTCCCGAAAGCCTCTCGCATGTTATTTTCAGATGTTTAGTTGCGAAAACAATATGGCAGCTCGCATAGAGGGTCTTTAACGTCCTAATGACCGCAATTTCAGGCACTGGCGCAACCCTTTCGAACGCCTTGTGTTCATTGTGGTTCTGTTTGTGTTGTGGCTTCGCAGGGAGTACAGTGGGGACGAAGCGTCCGTGTGCTGTGGAGCGGGTGCGGTTCGCAACAGCTCAGCCAATTTCTGGCTCTTGTGCCCAGCCAATCTTTCCTGTGACACGTCAAAACGATCAAAGGATCCAGGAAGGTACACGGACCCTAACCGCTGCCATCTTTTGGATGTGCCCCGCGATCTTCGAGAATCATCCAGTGAAAACGCCTCTGACAGCCACGCCGCCGCACTAGGCCTCGCCTCATCGAGGCGACCCTGTCCGGCGCGCCGCGTTCCTCAGCCCCCAACAACCATGGAGGAACCAGTGGATGCAGAGATACCCAACCCACAAGACTATTGCCCTGGTGAGTGGAAAACTGTCCTACGTGCTTATCGAGCTCAAACCTCAGATTCAAACGCGGCCTCAAAAAACCCATCAACGGCCTCAGTTCACGTCAACCCTAACGGAAGCAACGCCGGCGCGCCGTCGGACGCTGCACCTGGAACCTCTCGAGCCCCGCTCCAGGAGACGCCACACTTACTACGCATGACGCGCGCGGTTGTGCACAAAAGTAAACAACTTGCCGTGCTGCCGGCAGGCACGATCCGAGTCGTATTTCGCCCGAGAGGCGGGCTCTCCCTGGAAAAGCTTCCAGCTCCAAGTCTCTTGCAGGCACTGCATGCAACTCCGAGCTGCTCAGTGATGGGCGAACTGCACATCAGAGTTCATCCCACAAACAATACCTTCACGGTAGCGACGGTGGCGGAGGCAACAGCTCTCGCCTTAGTGAACATGCAGGAAATCACTATAGATGGAAAGAAATTCCCGGTAGCCGCGTATATCGCGGCACCTCCAGCGGCAGTCAAGGGTGTTATTTCCCGTGCATACTGGAATGAAGCACCAGATCAAATACTGAAGGACTTGCAGTATCGTAACCCGGAGGCCAATATCATAGCGGCTCGACGCATGGGGAAAACGTCGTCAATTCTAATAACATTTGCTTCTGGTCCGGTACCCCACACCATCAAGTACATGTGTGTTGTACATCGATGCACCAAATACAAGGGCAGCCCTGAAGCTTGTACAAACTGCCGGAAACCTGGTCACAGGTACGATGTGTGCCCTCTCCCAAGAAGCGGACTCTGCCCCCGATGTGGAGAGAATCACGACAGGCAAGAAGACACTTGCACGCCGAAATGCATTCTTTGTGGTGGGAACCACCTTACCGGTACAGGCTCATGCAAAGCCAGGACCCCCCAGCCTCGACGACGGACAGCGCCGAAACCCAAAACAGCAGTGCCCACGGCAAAAGACTTTCCACCCCTAGTGCCTCGTCAGGATCGCCAGCCAGCCTGGACCAAAGCCAGCAGTACACCCCAAACATCACGGCGGGAGGAAGAGATAGCACCCTGCAGGAAGAGGTAAGGCATTTAAGGGCAGCCGTTAGCTCTATTCCTTCCACATCCAACCAACCCCCTCAATCGCCAACACCCCAATCGTTCACACCCCCTCCCCAAAAAAAACGGAGACCAGAAGACGTTCCAGACATTGACTCCAAATTCAAAGACTTTGCCCAAAACCTAGAAGCCAAGGTTCTGGCTCAGACTCAAACGTACATTGAAACCGCCATGGCTAGGCTTACAGAAACAATTATCAGACAAGTAACCACAGCCATTATGCAACAGATTCCAAAAATTATTGCTGGAATGCCTTCGAACACCCCAGCTAACAACCCTACACCAACTTCCATCCTTCGCCCTCCTACCCTCCAGCATGGCCCTGTCGACAGGAGGCAGTAACCCCCGACTACGCATTTTGCAATGGAACTGCAGGGGGTTTCGCCGCAAACGAGACCCCCTGCAGCAACTACTCTCTGCTTCTTCCACACACCCCGATATATTAGCGTTCCAGGATGCTGGAACAAATGTATCACTGCCAGGATACGCTCTGGTACCCTCTGACATCACTCCCAACCCTAGGGTTACCACGTATGTTCAACACTTAATTCCATACACTTGTCACGAAATACACTCCCCGGTGGCTCACACATATTTAGAATTAATCCCGTCTACTCAGAAATCCTATCCCCTATTCATTCTTAACTGTTACCTCCTTCCGAGACAGCCGGTCGCCGAATTAATTGCTCTCATTAAGCTGCATCCACAGTGGCAAAAAAGGACCCCCTCATTATTATAGGCGACTTTAACTGCGCACATGTAGACTGGGGCTACATGCGCACCAACAAGAGAGCAGCGGAATTACACAACACCCTTCAGATGCAGGGCCTCTCTATATATAATGATCTCAGCACACCTACAAGAATCGGCAATAGTGTCACCACCGATACTAGCCCTGACCTTACATTCGGCCGAAACCTTCCAACACTGGTATGGAGCAACTCGAATGAGACCCTGGGCAGTGACCATTATATAATAACTATAGAGCTTGACTTTGCCAAAAAAGCTAAAATCTACCGTGTCCGGCAAACTAGCTGGGATAATCTGCGTAAGCACAGAGAGGCCAGAACATTAAAGACCCCCTTTAACCTCCACACATGGATGACACAGCTCAAGGAGGATGTCCAGGCTTTCACGCAAACTTTAGACACCACCCCCGACACTCCCATTGCAGATAGTAGGTTAATGCACCTTCTCGAAGCACAGAAGAGTATCCTTGCGCGCTGGAAAAAATATAAGCATAATCGAAAGCTTAAACTTAAACTGGCGCAAATTCAAAAGCAAGTAGAGGAGCACAGCGCCGCCCTCAGTAAGCATAACTGGCACCAAATATGCGATGGGTTGCGAGGTAATCTCTCCTCCTCCAGGGCCTGGCATCTTCTTCGGCACATGATAGACCCCGCACAAAATAAAAAAGGAAACTCGGCTTACCCTCAAAAGGCTTATCCATAAACATCGATGTAGTCAGCAATCGCTCTTAGCCCAACTGCAATCAAATTATACTACTGTAGGCCAAGCAATATCCTATCCAGACTACATAGGCCCTGATAAACCCTCCCTAGATGCCGCCATTATGGAGATCGAAGTTAGATCAGCCCTCCTTAAGCTACGCAACTCAACCCCTGGAGAGGACAAAATCACCAATGTCATGCTCAGAAACCTAGATGACCGTTCTATTTCCCTGCTCACTGAATACTTTAACGAGTGCTGGGAAGCGGGGAAGCTGCCGGATGCATGGAAGCACGGTAAAATAATATTCATTCCTAAACCAAACAAGCCCATAAATGCCCAAAATCTCCGTCCCATCTCCCTGACATCATGTCTGGGGAAACTCTATGAGCATGTCATCCTCACCTGTCTTACGCAACACATGGAACCCCATGGATTTTATCCCCATAGCATGCTAGGTTTTCGAGCTCATTTATCGGCGCAGGACGCCCTACTACAGATTTCAAATGCTATCCTCAATGATATGCCACACCATACCAGAGCAATACTGGCAGTTGACCTCACCAAAGCATTTGATAAGGTCACGCACAGTGCTATCCTGCAAGGCATTCAAGAGCTGCAGCTAGGGCCTAAGGCCTATAACTATATCAGGGCCTTCCTGAACGGACGCACCGCCTCCCTGCATATAGATGATATACAGACCCCCTCTTTCACACTTGGTAACATTGGCACCCCGCAAGGCGCAGTGTTGTCGCCATTCGTTTTTAATATTACCATGATCCCGCTGGCAAAGGCTTTAAGCAGTATCCCACGCTTGGGACACACCATTTACGCGGATGATATCACGGTTTGGACCACATACGGCTCGGATGGAGACATAGAATCTACACTTCAAGAAGCGGCCACAGCTATATCTACCCACACGGAAAAAATTGGCCTTGAATGCTCCCCGACAAAGTCAGCACTCTTTCTACTCCGGCCGCGGCGTGTTCCTACCGCCCCCATAACAATTTATCTGCACGATACTCCCATACCACAAACTCCCAACCTCCGCATTCTTGGTCTGAACTTACAGGACACGGGGAAAAACGACCTTACCCTGAAGGCACTAAAACAGTCTACTTACTCCGTCATCCATCTTTTGAGAAGGGTTTCACACTCGCGAGCCGGCCTAGATGAAGCTGACAATTTAAAGGTACTACATGCCTTTGTGCTCAGTCGCATTCTTTACACCTCTCCTTACCTGAACCTCTCCTGTGCAGACAAAGATAAAATCAACGCCTTAATCCGCATGGCTACCAAAGCAGCGCTCAACCTACCGAAGACCACTAGCACGGACAGGCTCTTAAAACTAGGAATGCACAACAATATACAAGAACTTATAGAGGCACATCGGTACACACAGTACCTTCGGTTGGCTGGCACGCAAACAGGACGACATATACTGGATACTCTCGGCATTCGCATACCCGCACATGCTGAAGAGTTAAACCCTCTCCCTCAGGCCGTGCATTCAGCGCTTATCCTCAAACCTCATCCTAAGAACGTCCACCCAGAACACCATCAATCCCGCCGCGTCGCGCGAGCCAAAGCTCTCCATAAACACTATGGGACTGCAGAGGATGCCCGCTGGGTGGACGCCGCATGTGGTTCAGACCGTTCGGTAGCTGTGGCCTACAATCCAGCAGCCCCCCCACTCACTCACTTCATAGACCCTCCCTGTAACTCGGAAGAAGCAGAGGAAGTGGCTATAGCCTTAGCAATCGCCCAAACAGATGCGGCTTACATACTTAGCGACTCCAAAACAGCCATACTCAACTTTGCCCGCGGACGCGTCCATCCTCCCGCGTGGCAAATATTGAGAATGTGCACCCTGAATTCTGACAGGCGTATTGAGCTTATATGGGTGCCGGCTCACTCTGGCAAACCCGGAAATGAGGCCGCCGATAACATAGCCCGAGGACTTATTAGCCGGGCAAATGGCGACCCATGCCGGGATTTCTCGAGGGGGCGGGCACATACATTTTCTGAGCTCACACAGCAAACACGCCTTGCCCGTCGACTCTACCCCCCTCCCCACCCCCAGCTGTCTCACTCCCAACAAATCCTGTGGAGGCGTCTTCAAACCCGAACGCTTCTCACCCCTCAACGCCTATCCTACTACCGACCCGTTTCCCCTGAGTGCACTCTCTGTGGAGAGTTGCACGCCACCTTGGACCACATCCTTTTCGGCTGCCCTGCCGATCCTCCCCCGCAGGGACAGCCCGCCATCGGATCATGGGAGGAATGGAGGCCCTCCTTACGTCGCAGGACCTGGACATACAACTTCACTGTGTGGACCGGGGTGCCAGTGCCATGGCCCTACGTGACCTGGACACATGCGCGTAATGTGAGGGCCGTGCGGTGGCCCTGGGCCCTTGAAGGGTCCAAACTCGCTCGTTTAATAAAGTTTTTTCCTCCTCCTCCTCCTCCTTCGCAGGTTCCTCGCTGAGCCGCGCCGCACTCCCGCCCGCGCAATGTACACAGCCTTGTAGAAGCTGCGCCTCTTCATCTGGGAGTATCTTTTTGGATAGTTAAAAACGGACGGCGAGGCGCGGTTTCTGCGGCTCTGGCACACGCGCTCCTATATTGCACGGGGGAGCAGACTTGAGAACCACCCCCCGCCCCTTTTTATTGTTTTCCCCTCTCTGGAAATCACGTTTTTAAGCTTAATATGTATAATAGATAGATGGATTTATTGAAAGGAAAAGGCAGAGAGGTTGTACCCTATAGGGCTTTATATAGTTCTTTCGTCTGTGAGAAATGTGCGTTTTTTGTATGTATGTATGTATGTATGTATGTATGTATGTATGTATGTATGTATGTATGTATGTATGTATGTATGTATGTATGTATGTATGTATGTATGTATGTATGTATGTATGTATGTATGTATGTATGTATGTATGTGTGCGTGTATGTATGCGTGTATGTATGTATGTATGTATGTATGTATGTATGTATGTATGTATGTATGTATGTATGTATGTGTGTATGTATGTATGTATGTATGTATGTATGTATGTATGTATGTATGTATGTATGTATGTATGTATGTATGTATGTATGTATGTATGTATGTATGTATGTATGTATGTATGTATGTATGTATGTATGTATGTATGTATGTATGTACACAATAAAATTTTTTTGCGTCTAGGCCTGCCTCAGAACTTCATGTGAAGCATATTGCTAGAGGTAAACCACAGCTCTTTGTGACGGTTACACGCCGTGCAAAGAATGTGGAATGCTACGTCACACCACGTGATACGCTGACGTCACGACAGAGGAAAGACGGGGGTCCAGCCAACACCACCTAGTCTAGGTGGTGTTAGTCCAGCTCGCGCCGTCGGCTGCGGTTGCACGCCGTGCGGACCACGTGGTATGGTGACGTCACACCACGTGATACGCTGACGTCACGACAGAGGAGAGACGGGGGACCGGCTCGCGCCGTCGGCTGCGGTTGCACGCCGTGCGGACCACGTGGTATGGTGACGTCAACCCGGCTGGACACGGGTAGTTTACGGGGAGGCTTTCCCATACGACCGTGTTGTTGCTGAAGAAATCAAAATCGTTGATTCCTTTAGCACGTCGGTGTTCTAAGAGCTTTTGCTTTGCGTACATATTCGCGTAGTGGCAATCGAGTATCGTTGGCCTGGGGGACGACATGTTCGTTCTGCGTGTCGGTAGCATAGTTAGATTAGAGATGAACGAGTCATGCTATTACCTAGTTTTATGCGATGGGAAAACATTGTGCATTCCAAGTTTAAACCGTGTAAAAGCACGTGTAACCAAGGAAAGAAAAGTTTAGCCAAGTGTAACCATAGAAAGCCGAGTTTAGCAATCAATATGCTTCACATCTGACCAGGCTTAACCAAGCTAAGTCTCAGCCATTTTATCTTTTGTAGGCCATCATTGCACCCGCCACCGTTACTGTGGTGGACGCCGGCCGCTGTTGCGGCGCACCTCTTTCTGTCCCTCTTCCTTTTCTTTCTTACTCCGTAGCTCTCCACTACGGCTCCACTTTCTTTTTTTCCACTTTCACACCCACCTTCCTCCTTTTCCTTACGGCGCGGTTGAGATGTCCACAGAAAACAACTGAGACAGTTACTGTGCCTTTCCCTTCCTATAAATCAATCAATCTTTTCTGTCGGCACGAGGCAGCGGAGGCGGCTCAGCTACAGAGCCAATAGCAGGCCCGTGCATTATATTTTCCTTCTTCCCACAGCCACAACAGCCAGCCACCATTTTATCTCTTGTAGGCCGTCATTGCACCCGCCGCCGTTTCGGTGGTGGACGACGGCTGTTGTTGCGGCGCGCCTCTTTCTGTCCCTCTTCCTTTTCTTTCTTACTCCGCAGCACTCCACTACGGCTCCTCTTTCTTTCTTTCCACTTTGACTCCCACCTTCCTCCCTTTCCTTACGGCGCGGTTGAGGTGTCCACAGAAAACGTGAGACAGTTACTGCGCCTTTCTCTTCATATAAATCAATCAATCTCTTCTGTCTGCACGAGGCAGCGGAGGCGGCTCAGCTACAGAGCCAGTAGCAGGCCCGTGCACTTTCTTTTCCTTCTTCCCACAGCCACAACAGCCAGCCACCATTTTATCTGTTGTAGGCCGTCATTGCAGCCGCCACTGCTTCGGTGGTGAACGATGGCTATTATTGCGGTGCGTATCTTTCTCTCCCAATTCTTTTTCCTTTCTTCTCTATTTTCTCTTCTGTCCGCCCCGCCGGGGTGGTGCAGTGGTAAGACGCCCGAATACTGTGCCAGAGTACTCGGGTTCGAACTCGGCCTCGGCGGCTGCGTTTCGATGGAGGCGAAACGAAGCGGTGTCCGTCTGCTGTACGATGCAGATATCCCCAGGTGGTCGAAATTACTCCGTAGGCCTGCACTACGGCTCCTCTTTCCTCTTTCACTCCCACCTTCCTACTTTCCCTTATGGCGCGGGATGAGGTGTCCATAGAAATCAAGAGAGACATTTACCGAGCCTTTCCTTCCTATAAATAAATCTGGTTTTTTTTCTCTTCTGCCCGCACGAGACGCCCGACTACTGTGCCGGAGCACCCGGGTTCGAACCCAACTTCGGCAGCTGCGTTTCGGTGGAGGTGGAACGAAGAGGCGTCCGTTTGCTGTGCGATGTCAGCACACGTTAAAGATTCCCAGGTGGTTGAAATTACTCCGTAGCCCTCCACTACGGCTCCTCTTTCCACTTTCTCTCCCACCTTCCTCCCTTCCCCTTCGGCGAGGTTGAGGTGTCCACCGAAAACAAGTGAGACAGTTACCGCGCCTTTTCCCTTCCTATAAATCAATAAATCAATCAGGCAGCGGAGGTGGCTCAGCTACAGAGCCAGTAGCAGTCCCGTGCATTTCCTTTTCCTTATTCCCACAGCCACAACAACAAAGGGCACTCCCCTGATGGGGCTGGGACAGGTAGACCACCGCTGCTTGCGGTGG
The DNA here is from genome assembly GCF_055883805.1 of Amblyomma maculatum. Lineage (NCBI taxonomy): Eukaryota > Metazoa > Arthropoda > Arachnida > Ixodida > Ixodidae > Amblyomma > Amblyomma maculatum. The sequence continues at coordinate 95,391,575 of NC_139352.1, forward strand.
GCGCTTGCCGACCAGCGAATTTGTATCTGTTGAAGTCCTTAATTGTACCCGCCACCGCTTCGGTGGTGGACGACGGCTGTTGTTGCTGCGCGTGTCTTTCTCTCCCTCTTCCTTTTCTTCTCTATTTTCTCTTCTGTCTGCCCCGCCGGGGTGGTGCAGTGGTAAGATGCCCGAATACTGTGCCGGAGTACCCGGGTTCGAACCCGACCTTGGCGGCTGCGTTTCGATGGAGGCGAAACGAAGAGGCGTCTGTGTGCTGTGCGATGTCAGCGCACGTTAAAGATCCCCAGGTGGTCGAAATTACTCCGCAGCCCTTCACTACGGCTCCTCTTTCTCTCTTTCTACTTTCACTCCCACCTTCCTCCCTTCCCTTACGGCGCGGTTGAGGTGTCCGCAGAGAACAAGTGAGACAGTTACCGCGCCTTTCCCTTCCTATAAATGAATCAGTTTTTTCTCCTGTCTGCACGAGGCAGCGGAGGTGGCTCAGCTACAGAGCCAGTAGCAGGGCCGTGCATTTTCTTTTCCTTGTTCCTACAACCACAACAACGTAAACATGACACTGAAATAAGGGTAGCCACGAAGAGTCCTCTCCGTTTTGCCTTCATCGAAACGCACCTATAGTATAAATAATTATAGATAGCTGGTTCACAGGGAGGGAAAGGAGCAATATCAGCCACCCTTCTTTCTGTGGACGCCTGTTGTGGGTGTAGGAAGAAGGAAAAGAAAATGCACGGGCCTGCTACTGGCTCTGTAGGGATCGATGGATGGAGGGAATATAGGAGCATCCCCTTTGAAACGGGGCGGAAACAGTTACTATCATGCTCATTTTAACGCGATAGCGTTAAGGAGCTCGTGTCGCAGAAAAGCCGGCGTCGTCGGCGTCGGCGGCGTTGGCCGTGAGCGATAAATCCCGGCATGCACTTCATAAATAAAAAGCAACTTCCAAGATGGGCTGGTTGGGAATCGAACCAGGGTCTCCGGAGTGTGAGACGGAGACGCTACCACTCAGCCTCGAGGTTTTTTTTTTTCTTTATTGCCGACTTCGACATTTGAAAGTGAAATCAGAAATACAGTGCATAAAACGCGTAAGCCAGGCTCAAACACGGATTAAAATTCTCTCATCGACACCAAAACATCAAGCAAGGTAATCCATTCTGGTGGATCAGGGAGTGCTCGGTAACACTCTTATAGTGAAACGACACTTTCAACAAATGCTCGCGAACAGGACGCACGACAAGATAAGCATGTTCAAATTGCATCCTCGTTTTCCATATTGAGTGCAGGCCCAGAAGCATAATCAAATCATATGGTATATCCTGAATATATGGCTAGAACCTTATTCCACATGGATCGAGTGGTAACTGTTTCTTAAGCGTACGCTGTAAAACATCCCAGTGAAATATTGGGTCCCAGCAGTCAAGAAAAACATGCTCTATTGTTTCAGGTTTTTTGCATAAAAAACAATTGGTAGTCCAGGGTACGAAGATGCCTTTGCTATGCAGCCATGTCTTAACGGCTAGCGTGCTAGTGTGCAGTTTAAAGAAAAAAGTTTTGACTGAAGATATTACCGGCATTCTTTTAACTCTTTTAAGGACGTCTTGTCCGGGGCCTCCACGGTATGGCAAACGGTACCGCTTTCAAGCATCGAACTCGTGGCTGAGTGGCTGGGGAAGCATGATGTCAGTGAGGTCTCTGACATCATGCTTCCCCAGCCACTCAGCAACGAGTTCGATGCTTGAAAGCGGTACAAAAGCGCTTCTAGTGAATACGGTGTTGCCTTAGAAACGTGCCGTAGAACGTTATACTGAGGTGTATATCGGTAATTATGAGCATGTTACTTACAGAAGTCGCAGTTACACGATCCGCTACATTTCTTCTGCGCTCTGTGCACATGCAGAGCCATCTTGCGCCAAACACAGAAGAACCCCTCCTCGCAATGTGCGGCGCTGCCCCGACACGTGGCGCGCCACTCGCCCCTGACGTTTCGCCGTGCACCCTCACGGGTTGTAGAATCAAGCGTCTTTCCTTTCTTTAGATCACTATCTTCGCTCACCCGCTTCTCCCCTTCAGGCCGCGCGGGTACCGGTGCGAGAATGCCCCATACCCTTGCGTTTAATAAGTTTTCTCGCTCTCTCCCCTTCCCAACATTCAGCGTGCGTCACTCGAACAGTGGTGTTTAGGCGACGCGGCTCCTCTTTCCGCTCACAGCGCGATTGCTAGGTGCAGCGTCTGATGCCGGACGCCTCTGACGTGATCGCTTCGCCGTAGCGCTTCTGCTGGGAAAGCGTCCCAGCAGAGGAACACGGGAGCAAGGAACATTGTAGTGTGCACAACACAGTGCGATAATGTAGATTGTGAGAAGCACTTATTTGAACAAATAATTAGAAAAAAGTTGTACGGTGCACTTAGAAGTGTTGAGTATGAAACCTATGTCTTTGTGTGACTCAAGAGCATACCGAGCGAATGAGTGGGCGATGCGAACGAGGTGCAATAACGCTATCACGTTCCACTCTTGAAGGCGAAGCTTAAGCGTCCTCCAAATTTTTTTTTCACCCACCTCCGCTACGTCCTGCCGACAGGAGGGAATATAGAGAAGAAAGAAAAAGAACAGGGAGAGAAATAGGAGAAAGATGCGCACCGCAACAGCCGTCGTCCACCACCAAAGCAGTGGCGGGTGCAATGACGGCCTACAACAGATAAAAGTCTGTGGCAGGCTAGCCCCCACTGCAAGCGGTGGTGACCTGCCTATCCCAGCCCCATCAGGGCCAGGACCAGCCATCCTCCTCCTGTGAAAGCCTGATTTATTTTTATTTATTTATAAGCTGACTGACATCGCAAAGCACAAGGACCGCCCACGGTGCAGGAATATAGGACGTCTCCCAATTTCCCCTCCATCGACACGCAGCCGCCGGCGGTCGGGTTCAAGCCCAAGAAACTCCGCCACTGTAGTCGGATATCTTAACGACAGAACTACCAAGACTGGGCATAGTTTAATAATAATAAAAAATAATTGCTTCAAATGAAGAAAAGGCGTAGTATTTGTCACGCTTGCTCTCTGGACACTGAACCACGCCGTAGGGGAAAGGGCGGAGTCATAGTGGAAAGAGAGAAAGAACTGCCGTTGTGGAGGGCTGTTGGTTGGTTGGTTGCACAACTTTTGTTTCCATCGGAAATGGGCGTCCTCTTCCTCGTACCCGGCACGCGTGCCGTGGAGTCATGCTCCCGCGGATTAAAGGCTGGCAGGTAGCCCTTAGCTTGTTGCGGCCTTTTCCGCCAGATGGACGGTGCGGTGCTGGATCGCAAGGTCTGCGCTTCGCAGCAGGGTATCCTAGGCTTCTCTATTTGGTATATTTTGTCCTATCCCTGCAGAATGTGGGCACTCCCAAATTATGTGGTTGAGGGCCTCTCCCGCCCCACAGTGTTTGCACAGATCATTGTCCCTAAGGTGTGGTAGCGCGTGAAACGGTCAGACCGGGTTCATGAAAGTATTAGTTTGTAGCCGCCTCCACTCGAGAGCCTCTCTATTATTAGGCTAACATCTGACGGGGGTACCAGTCTACGTCCTATCTTATAATTATCATCAGCCTGACTACACCCACACTGCAGAGCAAGGGCCTCTCCCATTATTCTCCAATTAATTCGGTTCTGTGCTAGCTCCATCCACTTGACCCCTCCGAACTTAACCTCATCCACCCATCTAACTTTCTGCCGCCCCCTGCTGTGCGTTCCTTCCCTTGGAATCCAGTTCGTTACCCTAAGCGACCCTCGGTTATCCTCTCTTCGCACTGCATGTCCTGCCCATGCCCATTTCTTCTTCTTGATTTTCACTAGAATATCAGTAACTTTTTTTCTCTGACCCACTCTGCACGCTTTCTATCTCTTAATGTTACCCCTAACATTTTTCGTTCCATAGTCATCTGGGTGGTCCTCAACTTAAATAGAACTCTCTTGGCTAGCTTCCACGTTTCAGCCCCATAGGTGAGTACAGGTAAGATTCCACTGTTGTATACTTTCCTCCTGAGCGATACCGGTAAGCTGCTAGTCATAATCTGCGAGTGCTTGCCAAATGCGCTACATCCCAATCTTATTCTTCTTGTTATTTCCTTTTCATGGTCCGCATCTGCGGTTACTACCTGTCCTAAGTAGACATATTCGTCTACTACTTCCAGTACTTCGCTACCTAACGTAAACTGCTGTTCCTTCCCGAGCCTGTTGAACATTACCTTAGTCTTCTGCATATTGATTTTAAGCCTACCTTTCTACTTTTCTTGTCAAGGCCATCAATCATTATTTGCAGTTCATCCTCCGAGTTACTTAGCAAGGCAATGTCATCAGCAAATCGCAGATTACTGAATTATTCGCTATCTACCCTTATCCCTAACTGCTCCCATTTCAAGTCTCTGACACGGCCGCTCGATGGAAGCGCAGGTGCGGCCTGCTGCGTCGCGCCGCCGTCAATGGGCGAGCGTGTCCTAGGGGAGTTTACAGTTGTGCCCGCTGTTTCTGCTGAGGGCGCCACTGTTCAGGGACACGTCACCGTCGGGATTGCGGGCTCGGGGCGCACGGTTTTGTTCGTCTCTGGACGCGTTCGCCTCAGCTCGGCGTAATCAACTCAAGTTTTATTGTGTGCGCGTGTGTGAGCTCGTTTACGTCTAGACGGGACGCGTTTACGTTGTGTGCTGGGCTCGCTTCGTGCTTTTTGCTGTGCGCACGTGCGGTGGTCCGTCTTACGCGTGCGGCGCAATGCCGCGAAGCTGCTGTGTGCCGCTCTGCGACACAAACGCGAGAAAAGACCCTACCGTGAGGTATCATGAGTTCCCATGCGACCTCCAGCGTAGGGAAGCGTGGCTCAAGAATATCTCCCGCCAAGGACAAGCGGGAAAAAGCAGCAAGTGGGCGCCTAGCGACAGGTCTCTGGTATGTTCCTTACATTTCACAGAGAATGACTACAAAAAGAATACCAAGGTGAGGCTCCTGCTTCCCACTGCAGTCCCGACTGTGTTTCATAGATATCCCCAGTACATGCAAAAGGACAATGTCCAGTCTAGAAAACGCCGTCGAATAAGCTCTACTGACGGCATAGTAGTTGGGATAGACGATGATGAGCGTGGAGGCTCAGGAGAAAGCCTTCACGATAGTGAAATTCATCTGCACTCTCCTAGCCACGCTGCAGATGCCCTTTCTTCACAGGATGCCGTAGAGACATACGCGGAATGTAGTTTTCCGGTTGATCAAGCCTGCCAAACTACACTGGATATTTTGCATGTGTTGGAAGAGGCGAAGAAAACGAAAACAGACTGAAAAAAAAAGTTGCACGCCAAGGAAAAGAGGTCCAAAAATTACAAACGGATCGTGATGAATTGAAAGAACGTCTCCAAATCTACGAAGACAACAAAGATTTGCAGGCATTTGAAAAGGTATTGGAAGCAGCGGTAAAGGGTGACAAAGCGGCTCTTTTTATCAGCAACCAAGTGCAAAGTTTCAGCAAGAAAAGACCAGCCTACAGTGAAGGCATCCTGCGGGAATGCGTTTTGTGGAAGGCCTGCTCAAACAAAGGATATGAGCATGTTCGAAGCAGGGGCCTATTAAAGCTTCCATGTCGTGCTACGCTCCAGAACTACGTAGGACAATCAGCCGGGGAAGTTGGTGTGACTTCACTGATAAAGGAGCGGCTCCGTGTGGAACACGCAGGATTAAGTGTGGAGCAGGAGGTGTACTGTTCTCTTATCATCGATGAGATGGCTATTGCCCAGAAAGTTATATACGACCGTCAGGTGGATAAGATATTTGGTCTTGTTGATATGGGCCCCAAGGAAGAGTCAAACACAGTGCCCAGAGTGGCCAACCGCTTGTTGTGCTTCGTTTTGCGAGGACTATCAACAGCCTGTTATACCGGTTGGTTATTTCTTCACGCGGTGCCTCAAGAACGACAAGCTTTCTATAATGGCTATGGAAGTGATGAAAGCAGTCGAAGATGTGGGCTTTCGTGTAGTAAGGATCGTCACCGACAACCACCAGACAAATGTTGATTTTTCAAAGGTCTTTCAGAAGATGGCACGCTTATTCATGCAGTGTCTCACCCTCTGCGAAAAGACCACCCACTGTTCTTGTCATTCGACCCGAATCACCTCATAAAGAACCTTCGCACTAACTTTCTTGAGCGGGAGATGATGGACGACGAAGCACTCATCCAAGGTGGTCTCTACTTGAAGAAGCTCTTCGAAATTCAGTCACAGCTACTGGTTAAGCCAGTCAGGTTCCTTACTCGTTCACACGTTGAACCAAACAACCTGGAGAAAATGAAAGTTTGCAGGGCCACTCAAATCTTTTCTCCGGCAGTAATAGCAACGCTACAATTTCTTCAAGAGAACCCGGAATGTCATCCTGAAGCATGCTACTTCAAAGACAGCTCGGCTACAATATATTTCATGCGAATGGTTGCGAAATGGTATGCCCTACATGATATCGGTGCAGTGAAGGCAAGCGGGACGCATGAGAAAGCATTCTTTTTAACAGATGATGAACGACTCTCCTGGCTGAAGCTAGATTTCATCTGTCACTTGGAAGACCTCCAAATGAATGCTGGGCGGTCGAGGCGAATCACAAAAGAGACCTACGTAGCCACACTCCTGACAACACGGTCAACACTGGCACTGATTGAATATCTTCTTGACCACCTAAAGTAGGTTCTTTTTTTCTCGGCTCAGTTTTACGTTGTTTGCAACAGGTTACTCAAATGAATTTCATAATTGCAGCTTCCACTATGTCTTAACACGCGGGCTAAATAGTGACCCTGTGGAATCGCTGTTTAGCTGTCTTCGGCAGTTCAACGGCGGCAACGACCGGGTGGATGCCAGGACTGCACTTTTGACAGCGGAGAAACTGCTAAAGGTACTGCTCAAAAATATTCCAAAGAGTGCTCATCAAGGTCACATTAACATGGTGATCACTTGGGCCAGTTCTTGTGTCCCCGTGTCTTTCGCTGGTACAATATGCAAGGTCACATTCCTCTCTTTTTTTTTCAGGTTGGCATCCTTCAAGCAGTGAGAAGTGGCAATGCACCCACTTCTTCTGAAATGAAAGCAGCGCTGAGGGTAACAAGTCCAGATGCTGAAACATATGCTCTGCCAACTGCCATTCAATTTGCTACCAGGGAGCTGACCAGTGAACTCGGATTTTCAACGCTGTGTTCTGAAGCAGAGGAACACTTTGAGGTGGCACCAGTAGCGTTCCTCGCTGGTTATGTTGCGAGAACATGTCAGGAAAAGGTATGAACTGTTTTTTTTTACATAAACATACACATTGTTATTAATTTTTCCTCTTGTCTGAACGGTCTTGGAAGCAAAGAAACCTGTGCATACAATATTTGTTTATACTCTTGAGATTGTCTGAGTAGGAGCCAATGCGATAGCGTTAAAAGCCCCGTTCCGCAGAAACAATGGCGACCGCCTTGTCGGCAAAACGCCGTGAGAATGTCTGTGGCAGGAGGTTTTTTGCAGGTGATGTGGCCGGACTCTGATTGTTCGGCGGGATGTGTGGTGCAACGAGACCACATGACATGATAAAGTTGGCAGGAGCTGCGAACTCTGCAGCTTCATTAAGGTGAGAGGGTGAGATGGGAATGGAAACCGGGATCCTTGGATCATGAGTCAGGCACGCTACACCGAGACTACACAGGGACGTTCGTGTGACTTGGTTAAAGCGGGGCTTTATATCTGTGTCGGGTGGTATATTTCACATAATGTGGTTGCCTCCGACTGTATGCTAAAGAGTATGCATGAAAGGGATAGAGGCGGTAATGAAGGGATGTGTTTAATAAGCGGATAGCAGGTGCATGTATGTTAACGAGGATCCGTAAGGGGAGAAAGCTCCAAATTTGTCTACCACTATACCAAGTTGTTGGTTTATGTGATATTTTCTGATGGCTTTCAGGTGACGTGCGAGTCGTGCAAGACCCTGTTGCAGGAACCAGAACCAACCGACCCTGTTTACGGGCTAATGAAAAACATGGACTACGGAGGCTTGGTATACCCCAAAATGGAAGCAATCAAGCTTTGTCAGCTTACGTGCGTCTTCATTAACCGGATAATGAAGTCTCAAGAGGTCCGGCGAAGCAGCAAGCTGTGTGAACTGTTCATTTCAGTATTGCTTCCGCACTCTACACAGTACCCGCAGCTAATCTGCGAAAAAAACAACCGTGAGCACACTGAGGAGCTTTGCAAGATATTCCTAAGTAAGTTGCTGCGCCCACTAATAGCGAACTGGGCCGGGAATCTCAACGCAACAGTGGAGCGACTTTTAAGGCTATGCCATAAACCTCTCTCCAGGAAGGTTCTCCGTTTGTGAAGGTCTTCTTCCTCTTTTTGTGTAACTGTGCAATAAATGTGTCTAGTCTTGCTGAAGCAGTTTGTGGTTTCCTCGGCTCCAGTTGCGCTTAGAAAAATTCACAACTTCACTATACTAAATGTATTTGTTTTTCTAAATTATAACAGTTTACAACCTTGATGTTCCACGGAAATGTGCTGAATATTAGCGAAGCATTAAGCAATTTTTCTGATCGCGGGTAAGTTAGTTTCAAACTGGAAGACTTGATGCGCAATCTTGAGACTAGAAATTGTTGAACGCTAGCTGTAAGTTGCACAGTAGAGTACAGTCGCCCAGTCACAGTAGGATCACATTTTCTTATTGAATTGCGCTGGCAGCATAGAACAGGTTGACATCAATCTTTTGTATGCGCGTTTTATGCGAGAATGAGTAAACGGTGTGAAAATGACACGTGAGGAATTCACGACATTGTGATGTAAAGGATAATGCATTGTGCTACCTTGGCCGCTGAACAGCTTCCAATTGCTGACAGACGAGTGAAATTTTCATCTGACAACCAATTTGACCCGAATGCACATCACGGTAAAGCGCGAACTTTCGAGCGGCTTTGAACTACCGTCACAATAAGTTTTTGGTGTACACGCCAGTATATACATCCTTGCGAAGAAAACGCGGTAGTGCTGACATGTTCACACTAGACATGACAGTATATAGGAATTCATGTTTCAAAATTGTGTGAAACGGAGCTCTTAAATCCTTAAAACAGTAAGCTCCGACCGTACCGACGCCTCGCTCAAAGCGCAGCCAGGCGCAGCTCTCCGCGCGCGGCCGCGCGGCTGTCCCCGAACGGTGGCGCCGCGGCGGTGGCGACGGGAAGTAGGCGCCTCCCGCGGGTTTCGCGCGATGTAGCAGGCCGCACCTAGTGCGCGCTTCCATCGAACGGCCGTGTCTCTGACTACCTCCTCTCAGCAAGCTGTACTGGGGAGAGAGTGTCTCCTTGCCTAACACCTTTCTTGATGGGAATTTTGTTACTTTCTTTACGCAGAACTATGGTTGCTGTGCCGCGTCTATATATATATATATATATATATATATATATATATATATATATATATATATATATATATATATATATATATATGTGGGGGGGGGGGAAAGGAAAGAAGCCAACAGTCGGCGAGGCCAAGGGAAGCGTTGGGGATGGTACTTTTGTCTTTTTATGTTTGCTTAGATAATCACAGAAATTAGTAATGTAACCTGTTTAGGGCAAAGATAATTAAACACAAAGTAGAAGAAAAAACAACGTGCCGATGGTGGGAACCGAACCCACGACCTTCGAATATATCGTGTCCGCTGCTCTTCCAACTGAGCTACATCGGCCGCTGTCCCCCCTGCTACTTGCTTGGGTATTTATGTTGTCTGTATACGAACCTTGAGAGTGTTCACCAGCGCCACCCTCAGCCATAGCGGCGGACGTAGAACGTCCTTTGTTACCGCCAGCGTCACGTAGAACGTGATCAAGAGCGAGGGCGAAAGCTGTGCTAGAACCCTCTTACGCTACCCATGGCTTCAAGACTGCCAGAACCGAGACTACCGTAAGCTACAAGCAGATCAATTAAGGGGGAATGAGGGTGCTCGTTATAATACATGAAGGAAAGAAGCCAACAGTCGGCGAGGCCAAGGAAAGCGTTGGGGATGGTACTTTTATGTCTTTTTTTTAATGTTTGCTTAGATAATCACAGAAATTAGTAATGTAATCTGTTTAGGGGAAAGATAAACATGATATAATTAAACATATATATATATATATATATATATATATATATATATATATATATATATATATATATATATATATATATATATATATATATATATATATATATATATATATATATATATATATATATATATATATATATATATATTTATAAACTTAAAGTAGGTGACACATTGTGGAAAAAACAACACTTTAATCTGCCGTTTCGGCCGGGGTCCGGCCTTTGTCAAGATATATATATATATATATATATTGTAAAAGAATTGTATTGTATTGTATATATATTGTATTGTATTGTATATATATATATATATATATATATATATACATCTATATATATTGTAAAAGAAGGCTAGGTCGAGACGGTGAGGTCGTGACTGCAAGGACAGCGAAGCCTTGTCTAGCGTTTTAATCCGATTACGAACCCAGGCGCGTGCCGGAGCCGGCGCCACGGGACGATGATGATGGTATGTACAAATGAAAGAGGAGGATCATGGAATGAACAAATTAAAGAACATCCACGGAAGGCTCACACAATCTGCCCGGGGGGTCGGAAGCGGCCAGCCTGGCCGCTCCTAACTAAGCGATGCATCGCGGCGCACAAACGGTTTCAAGCGAGAGACATGAACAATTTCAGTTCCACGGTGGCGTCGATCAGCTGGGGGATCAACAGGCGTCACTTTGTAATTCACTGGGGAAGTTTGGCTTATGACCTCATAGGGACCTATGTAGCGGTGGTGGAATTTGTCACTAAGGCCAGGGGTGCGCAATGGTGTATAAAGCAGTACTTCGTTGCCAGGACGAAAAGAGACCACTCGATGTGTAGAATCATAGCGAGTCTTGCGGTCTTCCTGGCACGCTGCCGTGTTGAGGCGGGCAAGATGACGGCATCTGGCCACACGAGATAAAAAATGGGTAGGTACTGATGTGGAGTAGTCGGGCGTAGAGAAAAAGGAAGCGTCGAGAATTGTAGTGGGAGGACGGCCATAAACGAGGAAAAATGGAGAATAACCGGTAGTCCGCTGTACTGCTGTGTTATAGGCGAAAGTGACGAATGGTAGAATAGTGTCCCAATTTCGATGATCTGGTGGGATGTACATGGATATCATGTCTGGCAAGGTGCAATGAAATCGCTCAGTCAGACCGTTAGTCTGGGGATGGTAGCTTGAGGTTGTCTTATGAAGGGTGGATGACGCGTGAAGAACTTCGGCAACGACTTTCGATAAGAAGGCTGTACCGCGGTCACTTAGGAGCACCCGAGGAGCGCCATGACGCAATACAGTTGATCGCAAAAAGAAATTTGCTACTTCTTCAGCGGAACCAGTCGGTATTGGGGCTGTCTCAGCGTAGCGTGTGAGGTGGTCGACAGCCGTTATAATCCAATGGTTACCCCCATCGGAGAGAGGTAGGGGACCGTATAAGTCGATGCCGACTACGTCGAATGGCCTGGCGGGACAAGGAAGAGGTTGTAGAAGGCCAGCGAGCGAAGAAGTCAGCCGTTTGCGACGTTGGCACAGAGGGCAGGATGCGACGCATTTGGCAACGGTGGAAGATAAGCCAGGCCAAAAGAATCGTTTTCTCACGCGGTCGTAGGTTTTGTCAAAACCAAGGTGGCCTGCAGTAGCGTCATCGTGGAGAGCCGCCAGTATACGTGGGCGAAGCACACGCGGCACGACTGGGATCCAGCGAGTTCCATCAGGGCAATACACGTAACGGAGTAGGATGCCATCTTCGAGCTTGAAATTGCGAAGCTGTCGGCGAAGCCTAGCATTGGGCGGGTCCGAAGCGCCGATAAGGCGGTCGATAATAGGACGGCAGTAAGCGTCAGCTAATTGCTGCGAGCGGAGTGCGTGTTTGTGCTCAGAATCGTCAAAAGAAACTGTTGTGATATGCGTCGGGGGAAGAGATGGTCATTAAAGGTTTCCGAAAAGATAACAATGTCGTCCAAGTAACACAAAAAGGTTCTCCATTTTAGGCCACGAAGCACAGTATCGATCATTCTTTCAAATGTCGCTGGAGCGTTACAAAGTCCGAAAGGCATAACATTAAATTCATAAAGGCCATCGGGTGTTGCGAAAGCGGTTTTTTCTTTGTCGTCCTCGTGCATAGGTATTTGCCAATAACCTGAGCGGAGGTCCAAGGTCGAGAAATATTCGGAGCCTTGGAGAGAGTCAAGGGCGTCATCAATTCGTGGCATCGGATATACATCTTTGCGGGTAATTTTGTTGAGTGCGCGGTAATCAACACAAAAGCGTACCGAGCCGTCCTATTTTTTAACTAGCACTACTGGGGAGGACCATGGGCTTGCTGAGGGACGAATTATATTGCGATGGAGCATGTCATTTACATTTTCTTCAATTACTTTTCGTTCAGAGAGGGAAACCCGATAAGGTTGTCGGCGAACGATAGAGTTACCTTCAG